>NC_142369.1:1920000-2223750 GCF_059441005.1 Hippichthys cyanospilos
AGGACGGGGTTAGGACAGAAGCCAGGGATTCTTCAGCACGCTTGTTCTGTAGCTCTGCCCAACATTGCCAAATTCTGCTCCCCACTGAGATGACCCTGGGCATGCGCTCCAGCTGTACAAACAAAGCCTTATTGCTGTACACACTCTCGTGTTTAAGCCAAGCCAAATCCAATTATTTAGCCGGCCTTGAGACTTCCCCGCCCCCTCCTTTCATACATATATTTGATTAAATATTTCAGTAGCACCTACTCAGCCACCATGTTCTGAGAAACTCGGTCAGGCTAAAACAAGTTTGGTAAATATGCACGACTGTTATTCTCTCTGCCGTTGTTGCGGCCATTCCGGCCGCTCCCAACACGTTAGCGTGACACATTTTTTCCGTTATTTTTTAAAAAAGAAATGTCAAAGTAAACAGGAATGGGATTCACATGCATTATTTGGCACACTATGTTTTCTGTAATCAGTATTGTGTATCTGTATTTGTCTGTATTGTGTATCTGTATATGTCTGTATTTGGTACACGCAGCAGCCACTTCAACCTGTGGGTCGGGGGCTCCTCCCACCTGCGGTCCCTTCTGAAGGTTTCTGATTTTCCCCAAATTGGGGTTTTGGAGTTATTCCTTCCCCTTCTGGGAGCTTTGACAGGGGATGCTGTTGTGTACCTACACCGAAAAGATGTCTCAAAGAAGTCCCGACATGACCTCTTTTCACCTGTGAAGCCCTTTGAGACTACAGTGATTCAGGGCTATACAAATAACAATTGATTGATTGATTGATGACGATCACCAGTCAACAGAAGAAGAAATGTTGTTACTTTCGATCTCTTTACGTTTGAGAAGTTTTCTTTAAAGCTGCTCCATCACCTTCACTGGCTGTGTTCCAGATGTCAGTGGTATAATTCATGCAAAAGCTCCTTGCTGCCAGACATCACACAAGAATGACAGGGAAGTTTGTATGATTAGTCAGCGTACTGGTAATCCTCCATTATGGACTACACGAGGTTACACACACGCGTTTTTGGAATGTCTTTTAACTTCCCCTTCTTTAATCTGTTCTTGAAAGCAGTGTTTTTTTTTTTCTCTGCTCCTTTTGGTGGCTACCTTTCAATGACGTCGCCTGAGCTAATTGCACCCTGTGGGATTTACGCTGTGAAAACAACGGCGGGACCGATTTACGCTGTCACACAATTAGAGCGGTGAGAAAAACTCAAGTGTCTGTGATCTCCGTTTCGAGAGCCTGTTCTCATGCTTGAGCGTCACCTCCCGAGTGACCGTTGCCTTTTATCATTAAAAGAACAACAGTTGGGACCAGGTGTTGCCTTTAGTGTCGTAAGGAAGAGGCCTATCTGACTGCTGGAAGCTTCTCCGCACTTAACGGAAGCCTGGTTTCAGTGAAGGTCGCACAAATGAGATATTCCAGGTCATCGGTGACGAATTCCACCAATTAAAGATTGCGGTATGCCGCGATGCTAAGATGGCTCCGAAATCGGTGTTAAGCAGCGACTGGAACTAAGTGAGCACGGTGAAAGTTGATGCTGGCAAATAAAAGTTTAGGAAAAATCAACAGAATAAACTTCTTGCCCCAGCACGCTTGTACGGGAATGGTTGCAGATTGCATTTTATGCTTAATGGTTCTTGCTTTCCAGCACCGAGGTTTCATTTCCTTCGTCGAGTGCGGTCGCGATTCGGGCCAAACGCTTGCCAGTTTTGTTCTTTGTGAATTTCAAGTAAAACGGCTCTTACCGCATCGGTCTTCTGGGAGGTCTGGCGTGGGCAGCTTGCTTAGGTCTGTGTTTTTGGAACTGCCATGCCTGATTTTGCAGACTTGCATTTTGATGGCGCATTGTTACAGCAGAAATGAAGAGAAGCAAATAGGTAGTGTCTAAAATTGTCTGAATCCTCCAAATTTCAGGCTTTTAGTTCTTGAGACTGAGTTCAAGTCCACTTTCAAAGAGACACGCTCACACCTCTGAATCAAAAGGGATTTTAAGTCGGTCTTATCTCTGTCTCAGATAGAGCGGGCTTGGGACGTTTGATCAAGACTGGTGGAGAACGCCGCTGTTGCCGTCACTGAGAAATTGCATGATTTGTAAAGGAAAACAAATTTGCTTGGATTTGAGTATAGTATAATCTAATATAGCAGAGATAGTTTTTGTTGAAAACACAATGAAAGAAAAGATATTGATGAAGTTGTTGCTGTTTTTTTGTGACTTCTCTTTCCGTTATGTATTCTTGGTCTTATATCGAGTCCCCGTAAATTTTGGTCTCTCTGGTTGTCTTGAATACAATTTTATCATGGACTGGTGCTCATGGTCTCGGTCTCAGACCAAGCAGACTTGGGGATTTTGACTAGGCTAGTACTACTGTGTTCAGGTACTCTATTGCATTTTTAGTGTTGCCTACTTATAGGTATAAGATTGGTTTCTTTCTACTATTTTAAAAACAACATAGCAGACATTGTTTTCATTTGAGATGAAGAGAAAAAAAACATACTGGTGAATTTTGTTCAGTATTTTTCTTATATACAAGCAGTCTCGGTCTTGTGTTACGTCGAAAAATCCATGGCCTAGTCTGTCCTTGACCTCTAAAAGTCACGAGTTTGTCTCGGTGTACACTTCCAGAATTTGTGGTCTACTTCTCATCTTGACCTCTAAAAGTGGCTGTCTTGTCTTAGTCTTTGCCGCAAAAACTTCTGGCGTAGTCTCATTTCGACCTCTGAAAGTCGGTCGTCTCAGTCTCCACATCCAAAAAAAATCTTCATCCTTTCTCGGTCTCTCAAAGTTTTGGTTCTTCACTCTACTTCCATAAGTCCTGGTCTACTCATCTTAACCTCTAAAAGTCTTGGTCTTGTCTCCTTCACCACTTTCAAAAGTTCTGTTCTAATCTCATCTCAACCTCGAAAAGTCTTGGGCTTGTCTTGTTTGTGACCTCCAAAAGTCGTAGTCTTGTCGCAATACTCTTTGTCCTTTGTCTTAGGGAGTGTGGTCTGGACCACAACACACTTCGTAAGGAATCACGTCTCTCTCATATGCTGTTTCTGTTGCAGCTGAGTGATAATTGAAAAATGACCAACTTTGCTCCAAAAATGCCTCTCTCAAGTCGCCATTTTTTTTCAAGAGGAATTTTATTAGCGTTATCTCTCAGGTCGATATAAACCTGCGCATCAACTCCTACTCATTCCATGATGTGTTCCGACGCGTTGATTCCGATTAAATTGGAACTTAATTTTCAAGTCTTAACACCTCCAAATGGTGGACCTCACATGTTGTCGTCAATGGTCCCGTCACTCATGTAAAGTGAACTGGCTGTCCTTGAACATGTGGGACATCGTGCCACCCAGCTGTCGATCTGAATCCCTCAACGAGGGCTTGCGTCTACGCAGTGTGTGGTTCTGAATAAAACCCATTTAGAATCCGCTGCTGTTTTCTTGTGTTGCGGTTTTCTCATGCTGCAACACCACCCATCCATTTTTCTTGCCGCTGTGTGGTCTTGTGCTCGATGGCTTCGAAACCACACCTTGCTTCATTACTGCTTATACCCAGCGATTATGGTTATTCAGTGCACCCACAACCAGCCTCATATGTCAATTACACCTATTCAGGAGAAAACCGCTGCACGGTTTTACTCATTTGCCAGCACGTGAACGCATGAACGGCAATGTGACGCGCTCGCCTGAATACATTAAACGTTTTCACACTGGATTTTATTGGCAGCTTCTAATCTACAGGAGTGCATTTCTTTATCCATGAAGTCAGACGGGACATGAAATAGTCAAAATCATTAGGCGAATAGCTGCCCGATGCAGGGCTGTGTTACTCAAGTTGACTTGGACTCTTTGGTATTTGACTCAGACTTTTCCCAGACTCGGCTATTGGACTTGCAAAATAGTTTTCTCAAGTATACCGGGTCCAACTATGTTTATATTCCTGAAAATCAATGCCCCCCTTCGAAAGAAACACCGGTGTTATAAAATATGGCTTTACCGACCATTGACAACTAGCGTAAACGCAACGTCTTACAAAAATAAACTAACGTGAAGCAACCTGCAAGTTCTGTAAAAAGACTACGGACACATGAGGTACATTCTCCAACTTTTGTGGTTGGGAAAAAAGTATATTCCTGTCTTAAGCTTCAGTCTTGATTTTATCTGAACTCAGATTTGGCCTATGGATCGCGTGGACTCGGATTTGACGCAAACTCATTGTTTTGTGACTTGAACCTGACGTGAACTCTGGACTTGGATTTGACTCGGACTCTGCATCTGGACTTGCAAAGCATTTCATCGACTCCACCCTGTCCTACCATGTCTTTATTCCTGAAAATTAACCTCCCCCTTGAAATAACGTCTTTCAGATGATCAAAATAGCTACCTGATTGTTTAATTCACAAGTGTCAAACTCCAGTCCTCGAGGGCCGGTATCCTGCATGTTTTCCGGGTTTTTATACCGCAAACGTCCGGGTGAGGACCTCGTGGATCCTTGCGATATGGACTCGACCTGGTTTCTGAACTTCGTGACTAAAACTTGACTGGGACTTTGACCTTTGTGTCTGGAACTTGACTTGGACTTGTTAAAGATGGACGTGACTACAATCTAGGCCTAAGTTTTAGAGGAAACCACTGCAACCTTTGCGTGCTGACGCGATGTCTCGGCTCACAGCTGAAAACACCGATTCCTGTGCAAAATCATCACGCTGATTTTGCCATCCCGGTGACCGTCGAATCCAGCCTATCATCTCCGCGGAAATCCCCTTGCCCCGTTCACCATCTAGAAACAAGCGTGTGTCAGTGCTTGATTTGAAATGAAATGATTTGTAGCATTTATTGCTCAATACGTAGCAAGAGATCCCTTGCAAGTTGTTGCATCATCAGAGGGAATTGGCTCCATCTGATCTTGATTTAATTAGATCGCGGTTCTAAATCTCCAGACTCTTTTATCTCTGCCCTCCGACGTTTAAATGAAAAACATTTTGAAGCGCTGCTTTGCATGAAGCTAAATGATGGATTGGTCAATCTGTTTTTGAACCCAAGGACGGAGGCGATCTCGGCAGAGGAGTGAAAAGATGGATGATTTAGGGGAAACAAAGTGGGGATTGTCCACCCCGGCTTGCTTGAGTTTCACATTCTTACATAATCTCCCGCCTGTGTTACACGCTGCAATCCGCTCCATGCAGGGCCAAGGCCATCAATCACGTAAAGAGTCAGTAGTCAGAAAAACAAGTAGCTTTTTTTTCATGTTTAAGTGGGTGTTATGGAGGATGCGTTCTGCTTGGATGTCATAGCGAAAAGTCCGACTGACGTTTTCCAGCTGCCTCGGCGGAACATCCGCAAAGCCGAGTCGATGCAAATAAGCTGAATTTTCCTTTTTAATAATCGTCTACGTAACATAAGTAGCTCAAAGTGTTGCTCCGGTCTTTGTGTAAACCTTCTTTCGGGATGTGACGGGCCGCGGCGCCTTGGCTTACATCACCGTGGGAACCGCCGTGGGTCTGTCATGACTTCCTGCCGCTGATATGCACTTCAAGCACCAAAGGGCCAAAGGTGTCAATTTCCTCAGTGGCATAAGCCCACGGATCCACCGAAGCCTTCGAGGGGCCGCTTTAGCCTTGAGTGTTCTGACTCTCCGATCGGGTGGTTGCTACTTAGTGGAATTGAACAGAATGATCCAAAAAAGATTTGGGTTTGACTTGGAGTAATTTTGTGAACATTGGAAGTTTTATATCTGGGCGAATGGCATTGGTATATATAGGGCCCCCCCAGGGTTCAGTTATTAGACCTCCTTTGTACTATCTTTCGCTCCAATACAGTGGGCCCCCGTGTTACGAGGTCAATCCATTCCGCGCTTGGGCTCGTTAGACGAATTCACCGTATGGCGGGCAATCCAAACCTATGTTTAATAGCTAATGCGTTTAGAACCGCAGGTAAAAACATCAACATTGTACATACATATTCAAAATTGCTACCAAAATAGTATAGTGAGTCCTACGTATACATAAGATACATGTAAACAATCAGAAAACATCATAAATAAAAAAATATAGAAAGGATTTATTCACCTGAGTGATTCCTCATCACGCTTGCAGTATTTCATCCAAGGGACGGCACATGGTAGCGCGATAACTAAGTGGTCGTGTCAAGATTAACTTGTTGTCACCATCTCGGGTAAATTTCAGCTCCCTGGGATCTTGTTTCAATGCTTTCCCTTTGATATGGATTGTTTTTGAAGTAAAAATCAACGGATTGGACAAAATGCTGCACAACGGTTCAAATGGTCGGAATTTTGGGACTTTCAACTCCTTAGCAGTGAATGTTCTCCAATTTCCACTTTGAAAGTGTGTATGCGTACCCCTGGGACTAGGTGAAGGCACTTAAATTTAAACAAGGTTTCTGCATATATCAACAAATCGAATTAGTTTTTTTGATGCTATGACACGGACACTTTGACTCTGACTGTAATTATTTGATCTCAGATAAGTTCTTTTAATTGTTCTCATTAGTTTTTGCTGTTAGATGTTGCTTTATAAAGAAATCTGCCTTGCCTTACCAACTTAGCTGCTGTTTTGTGAGCTGTCAAAGGGTTATTCTGAGGGCCTCATTAAAAACCTCCACATTAAATGTAAAACCAGCTATTACCGAACGGCACAACCGCACAGCGTCTGCTGCAGAGATTAATGTAAGTCGTAAATCTATTTTGGTCACGTGACATTTTCCCTCGCTCCGTAATGGCTTCTAAAGGCCTCCGGCGCTGGATTTCACAGGTCTTTCTGTTTGCGTTGTCCCACCACATAATCAGCTCGTAGATGTCGGCCCGTCGGGGCCACACACGTGGTCGGCAGGTGGGCTCAATCTGCCCATTTTCTTACGTTACAACTCTTTGGCCAAACGTTCACGTCGCACTGGCTTTTTTGTCAGGTCCGACGCGATGAACCGTGATTTATTCCGAGGCCGGGACACAGCCGGTATGGACATTATCGGATTGGCCCCACGTTTGTATTACGGTCCGATAGTTTGCGCTCCCGGACGCCAGCGGATAGTTGACGTGAAATGGTTACGGACAACCATCATAAAACCTGATGGATGCTATAACATTGGTAAGATGAGTTCTCCGGTTTCCCTTTCACCCCCTGCGCGCAAACCTTTACACTAATATGCTTTATTAGGCCCGTTTGAGGCTACAGCTGCTTCGACAATTACCACGTAGCGGCCTGGGCCTTCATCTGACTTCCTTCCAAAGGCGTTTGATCAGCTTGAAGAACGGTGTTCCCGCAAAGTTGGACGCATCAAACGGTCTCGATGAAGAATCCGCGTTAGGCGGACGGACGACACTCGAGAGACTGAGAAGTTGAAAGAAATTTGGAGCCTGGGTTTGAGACATTCAAAGTGGGTTTTGAAGAAGATTTGTAAGATGATTAAACAATCCATCAGGAACGAGAGAACGTGATGAAATTGCTCTTTTGCTCTCTCGGGTGTCTTGTGCGAAAAGGGAAATTTGTATCCAGGAAGACGATCCAAAACGGATGTCGAGGCCTTTATTAATCGCGGGAGATGCCATGATTAATTGACTGCTTATCGACAGCCAAATTAATCGATAATTACTTTTCATAATCGATTAACCGTCTCGAGATGGATTTGTCAAAATGCACAGAATTTCAGCCTTTCAACAATAAATCTCAGATGTCTTTAGTCCTCGTATAGTGTTGTAGTTCTTGAGCTGGGTCATAGTCTGAGGACCAGTGTCAAGACTATTTTTTAAGGAGGAGGAACCTGTCTTCAAAAAGACCCGATCTTATATAAATGTTGGATCCGACCTTAATCAAAGTCAGACCTGCCCGTAACACAAGTCCAGGTTTTAGGTCTTTGCTGGCTTGGTTAGTTTGTGCTGGTACATGTCAATGAAATACCACAAGGTGGTGGTTATTACCATTGATTCATGCAAGATCCTAGCTGTGTCCAAAAAGTGGCTTGAGGACCTTTTTTGGCCCTTCTATCATTTTAAGTGGTCCGGCAAATAAATGTTTTATATGCTGTAGTGTAGAGGTTTTCGAAATACGGTAATCAATTATTCCCAATTAAACAAGTAACCGCTTTTGTCTTCAAAACAAATTGGTGAATGAAAATAATCCATTTTGACAAGCTCCTGCTACGTGTCAAGCGGCGTAGAATTTTACGACAGATTGTTTCTGTTTGGGTTGGAAATCGAGGAATGGAATTGTCTTGCCCCGAAATGTTGTGAAATTTGTCTCTGAACACCCCGACATTTTGTGCATTTTCCAACGATATAGAAAAAGCTAGCAATGATTGAAAATTAAATGATTACTGTCTTGACAGATTTCGGAACGCTTGATAAATTAACGTACGATTTACAGTCCTTGTTTCCTTTGATTTTTTTTTTTTTTAACCTGGTCCACGGAGGAAAAAAAATGAGGCACCTGTGCGTTGAGTTGACTGCTTCCACTCGACCAGACTTTGAAATAATCAGCTGACCTCAGAGGTTAACGAGTCGTTGACCTCCCCATCTGCTTTATTTTTACCGTATGGCCTTTTTCACACCGACGCAAACATTCTATCCCTTGTGGATCCCCGTTGGATGTTTCCTTAACCTCCTTCTGCCTCATTTGATGTTAAAAAGTGATGACGTCACCCCGCGAATTTTCCGTTTTCGGAGGCGTTCCACGGGTTGTTTAGTTTGAGTCGTCAGCAGCGGCGGGCAGGGACGACACGCTTGGGTGCAAGGCCGGACGCTGTGGTGGAGGTCTCACGTTGCGTCCATATTTTGATAAAGCTTTCTCATGTTGCCCGTTTGTGTTTAAAAGAAGTCCATTAAATGTACATTGAGATGTTTTGCGGGGCTTTTGAAGCCCTGGAGAACACTTGAGAAATATACACTTGAGCCATGTTATTAGCTTTTCTCACATAAAGGAGTGGACTTTAGTGCTTTTCATATCATACTGGCATGACTCCAGTCTCGTCGTTTTCTTGGTGGCTGGGAAAAAAAAATCTGGATTAATACATTGGCCGCAGCTCTTAGAGCAGATCCGATTCAACCTTCTTTGAAGAACGAGATTTTCTCAGAGAAGGACTCTGGTCAAACACAATGTGCTCTCAGGCATGATTATGATAGTTTAAATTTGTCATTGTAGTATTTCTTTATTTTCAACTATTTTTTTTTAATTTAATTCGTTTTTATACTTTTAGAGCAGTTTTTTTTATTTTGGGTAAAATGCTTTAATTTAGATTAGGTTTTAAATTAGTTTTAATATTTGTCTTATTTTGAAATATATGGGGTATTTTTTTCTTTCCAAGTAGGAAAGGGGCAATAAATCAAATTAATTCAATTCGTTTGTCATTTTTAAAATTGAAGGTTTGAAAATCAGCTAAAATTTAGCTGAATTCGCCGTTTAGCAGCTAAATGGTGAAATCGGTGTTTCACAAAATTGGCAGAATTCTGGATGAGTGGTTTATATGGTTTATATTCATGTTAATAGTAAACTACGATTTAACTCATTCAGTGCCATTTATTTTCGGACCCTTCTTTACCTTAATGCTTAAAAATAAATAAATACCGAAAGCCTAGGTAATTCAATCTTATTCATTAATTTATTCTCAAGTGTTAGCGTAAAACAGGGCTGGAAAATAGTAACTATTGTAAACACGTCATGTAAACCACTAGTCCAGTATTCTGCGCACTTTTGCAAGACATTGATGAGCTAATTTTCACAATTTTTATTTTAAAAATGGCATGTTAATCAAGTTATTATATTCATAGCCTCAGCTATGAAGATTTTCCATATAAGGCAAGTTAAAGCTAGCTATTCATTACGCATGCTATACTCCTGTGTGCTACGGTATGTTTTTAAATGCTAACACTTGCTATACTATTATTATAATATCAGAAGGCACCATATTTCTCCGTGAAAATTAGTCAAGGAGACACGGGAGTGTGTTTTACCACTACACGTAGTTCGCTAACTGTTTTATGAAAGGACATCCACAAAAAAGAACCTTCTCTTCAATTTAGGGGCCTCGAAACGTCCACGTCCGAACGGTGAGGAATCCTCTCCCGTCGGCGCCGCGGGCTCAGCTCGCTAACTAACTTGGCAAGGATAGTTGACCCGTGTCATCGGAGGGTGTTTACGAGCCGCCGAGAGCAGCTGCGGGCCCCCCGATCTGTCGATCCCGGAGAATGCGGGTCCTGCTGCGTTGCTAATGGGCCCCGTCCAACATTCCTCCCGCCTGTCCCCGCCACACCAGACGGGATACTTGCTTATGTCCGATGACATCACATCCTTCCCGCGTTTGGCCCGTCGGGAATGACAGAAACGACTGGGAGCGAAAACCGAGCGATCCCGCATTATAAATGACTCACCTGCGGAGTCAAATGGATAATTAATGTTTGCGCAGTGCTTGGATTTACATTGATCTCGCACCGGGTCGGCGGTTTTCCTCGTTAGCCCGAGTACACCAGTGACGGAATTCCTTCTTTCCAGGTTGTTGCGGGGGCCAACGACGGAGAAGCCGTGTTCATCCGAGAGTTCAGCCTGATTCGACGAGACCACCTCTCAGAGGAGCCCCTCCAAGACGCCGGCCAAAAACCCGAGGATCCGGTAAGCGCTTTTTAATTCCACGTCGGGACGATTTGTAAACGTTGCTTCGTAATTCCTGTGGAAATGAACGGCCGTGTCCCATGGTGGCGAGAAACTGACAATAAATCAAACGCGTTCACGCGCGGGTGAACTCTGCTTGCTAATGATGTGGATGTCGTGGTGCTGTGCCGTGAAACAGCGCAGTGGATGCTAAAACCGCTATGCTGTTGCTATGGTCCTTGGGCTCCATGTCTTCTAGGATTGATATCTGACAGTACTTCTGAGAAGCTCTAGGTTCTCAGTGACACGCTGTCAGAACACGAAGCTTCCATCACAAGCTCTTCCTAATTTCATTCAGAGTCTAATTTTCTGAGTCTAATTTCCGAGTCTGGTTTGCAAGCGTGGTTTTCAATGCTGGCAGTGGTTACACTGAATCACATTTTTTTTGCACCCGACTGAGTCCATGTCACGTGATCACCTGGATCTGCTGAGACTGAGTCCTCATCTAGTACCTTCGCAATGTATTGAGGATCCAAATTGTGTGTTTTTTCAAAAACAGTAAGCCCTCGTTTTTTTGCTGTTCATGGGGACTGAAACCCCTCCGTTAACCCGACTGCCTGGCATGCAGGGAACCTTCACAGCACGTCTCTCCGCAGTATCGTAGAGCTTTTTTTTTCATGAAAAAAAAGTGTATCACTGTAGACCTAACCCAACATACAGGAAGATCTCTTATGTAGCAAGTGTAGCATAGGTTAAAAACGGGGACAAAAGTGTCTAAAATCTCACAAATGTTTCTAAAGAATGAAAGTCTACTGCTACGGTTTAAATTGAATGAGAAAAATATATCATGTGGTTTTGTAATTCATAAATCTTCTTTGATCAAGCCAATCCAGATATGTTTTCTCATCCAAATACCCAATTAGTCAATGGAATTTTTAGTGGGATATCAAAGGCCAAAATATTTGATAGCTGCAACCCTACTTCTGTTGTTTTTGAGTTAAATAACCAAGTTAATATTGCATGAAAGATGGCTATCACAGCGAAACCTTTGCGGGCCCGGAGGGCCGACAAGACCAAACGGCAACGAGTGATGTCACCGAGGACTCGTTTGGCCCGGTGTTGGCCCGGTGCGTCACGCTAACACGTCCTAGGACCAGGAGGCCGCAGACTCCCTGGAGCCATATTCCCGATTCCTCTCAGCGCTCACTTGGTCCCGGGCTCCATGTTCCATGTGGGATCGCGGTTCAATATTGAGCTTGATTTGCAGCCAAGATAAACGTAGCTTAATTAGCTAGCGCTCCGGGAGGGGAACGGCGCTCCCCGATGAGTATTGGCTTTGACTTCTGCGAGGACGCCAGGACCGCTTGCTGCGCATTACGGCTGACCTCGCCCGCACCCTTTACCCCGTCCCTCGGGAGAGGCGCCGCACGTTTGCTCTCTCCTGGTTTTCCCGCTGACCGCATTCCGACGTAGTTGAGCGGACTCGGCCTTCGGTTAGCATAAAGCGTATCGGCGCGCTTAGACAAATATTCCGAGTCGATCGAAGCGCGCGGGGGGCTGGCTACCGAAATGCGGGCCCGCTCGAATGAGTCAGCGCGAGGATTAGGAGATAATTTCGTCTTTTTCCACCCGGGGAAATGTTCCCAGACGAGTCGCTCCTGTTCAAGTCCAAAAGACGAATGCCAGGCTAGCCCAACTCTTTCAAAGCCCGGTTTGTAAGCGAGATATGAGACGCGGGAGAGGAAAAGCGTCGGCGATTGAACAAAAGAGGAGCGAGGTGGTGACAGGACGAACCGTGTGGATTTCTCCTCTGCTAGCTACCGTCTAGACGGCAAATGCGTTCATCCTGTCCCTCGGCCACTTTGAAGGGATTCTCTGAAAGGTGAGCTCGCATTTAGTCTCGGCTCCTGTTTGTTTGACGCGTGAGGCTTGGCTTGCCATCACTGCCGATTGGCGGATGTTCATCAACACGCGCATTTGACAAAAACAACAGCTAACTCATCCAGAACAAATCAGGAAAAAATTATGAAAGGAAGTCAAGACGACGCAAATGATTGCTGTTATCCTGATCAAACCCAGTCGGGATCAGACCGTCAAAGAGGTGCATTGTCAGTCTTTAGTGCTTCTGCGCATTTTGGCCGTTCGCTAATGCAGGTTTTAAAATTTGCTCCTCAAGCAGAAAGACTCAAAAAGATAACACACGTTTGGGCTTACCGTAATACTGTGCAGCCCCAACGTTTGCGGTTAATATGCGTTTTTCTCAGTTTTTCCCGCCACCAGGAGACAATCCACCGATAAAGCAAACGTGTGTATCTGTTCAAGGTGTCCATCTATGGAACAACTATGAAATAGAACCGAAAAGATGTGAATCAACTCCTGTGCTCAAAACGTGTTTTAAAAATATATTATTAAAAATATGAACATCGAGTATTAATAAGAGATTTTCTAAAGGTTTTTGACATGTAAATTTGATATATACTGTATATGATTGTATCTGTCTACGTATTTACTTAAAAACAATTGAAGAAAGGGAGACATATATCGATCCATTTTCTATAAATATGTTTGTGCTAAACATGCAGGCATGTTTGTTCTGATAACGATCGGATGTTCTTTTAAAAACGCAATTAAAAAGGTTAAATAAAATATTTTTAAAGAAAAAGTTGCTGATACCATCGTTCTGCCTAAATATTTGATGTTATGACCTATGGCTTATGGTACGGCGTAGCTTGTTTATTTATTTTTTTGCTCAGTTTTGGCTGCTGCGGCTTACGTATATGCCAGTGTGGTTTATCATCCAAAAAATGTGGTATTTCATTTAAAAAAAAAGTTAAAAAGTAGTGTTCAAATATTAGCCAGTGGAAAAAGGATACCATAATAGTACTTCGGAGAAAACAAAACACCGATGCAAAACCGTCTTGAAATACGGCTCTATTGTTTGTCCGCTTGTGGAGAAGAAGAAGAAGAAGAACAGGAAGTTACTGACCTTGTAGGAGCTAATAGGCAGCTCCACTCTCAAGTTTACTCCAGGAATAGTGTTGAAGCATTGTTTGTTATTAACTTTAAGGACACTATTACATGCATAATATATACACATAATGTATATACGTGAACTGTGGGGGCGCAATCACTTAATGGAATAATCGACAGGATCATCGATTTAAAAAAGATTCGACGGTGAGTTTCCCTACTGCCGAACCCGCCCGACGGCTGGAGTTGACCCCAGCTGACTTTGGGTGAGAATAAATCAAACTTGAAGCTTGAACCGTTTTCAACAAAAGTGATTATTTGCAAAGTCAGAAATGATGCCATTAAAAGCATGCGACGGTTCTGTCGGGACTGAGCCCATATTTGCCTTTCCCGACCTGTTTGCTTTTCTAAGCCGTGTATATTTACAAGATGCTGTTTGGACAGAAGCTGGCGAGCTGCGAATGCGGTGTGGAGCCACGTGGCGTTGGCCCGTCGGAGCCTTCTGGCATCCCCCGCGTGTTTGTTCCGTCAACATACGCGCTCAGTAAATCCCTGGCAAGCAATTGGACCACCCCCGGCTTGATGTGGTCTTGCTTTGCACTGCGGGTACTGGAGTTATGCTGTTGAGGTGCGAGGCCTCACCACAGAACAAATGTGGGTTTGTGCGCGGCCACTAGTTGGCCGGCTACCGTTGTGTGCAGTTTTACTCCCTGATACGCTCATGCTGAATTCGGGTCGCCACACCGTTTGCCTTTTGCGGGACCGGTGGCCCTGTGGTCAAAGAGAATGTTGGGAACCCGGTGTTGTGCAGCTCAAGGTTCGCCGACCTTTGACCCACCAACTACCAGCTCGGTTTAAATGGATTTTTGACTCTCGATCGCAGTGAATGATTTAACCTATTCGTTTCCCGCTCGGTGGAAATAAATCTTTGACGTCTGTACCGCCAGAGGTTGTGATAATCACTCATTTTTACTGTCTCCCGCAGAAAAAACACTCAGAACCCTTCCAAAAATTCTTTGTCAGTGTCAATGAGGATAACGCTGCAATAAAAAAAGTCTTTGTAAGTAATTCTCTTCATGAAATTAAATCCAAACTTAAATGGTCCACTTGCAGTCATCCAAAAACGGCAACCAAAAAAAAACGACAGGAACCGTTCGTTTTTCTTTTCAAAATAAGAGCAGATTAATTAGAACATGCAGCAACGTATGGCTAAAATGTGTCGCCTTTGTAAAATGAACGCCATTCTATTTATAGGTTTCATACGGATGCTCATTGTCATTAGTTACGCCATTTTCCGTCAGACGAGCCAGTGATAAATCAGATGATGTTACATGAATTATTAAAATACAACTAGAGGTACCACTAAAAATGTAGTTCCAAAAAATATCATAAATGGCATTTATGATATTTTATTTTCATCCAAAACTGCTTTTACAATAATTAGGGGCTAGTATATGACATCATTCATATAAAAGTAGAAAAAAGTAGAAACTGTTCATTTTAAGGCCTTTCCAAACTTTTGACAGGTACCCATCTCCGTAGTTACAATTCCATTTAAAAAGCCAGCAGGCTACGTACTGTAATTTCAATTGAAATGAAGTTATTATTTTCCAAAGTCACCAAGAGCCAGGACTGAATAATGGAAGCGGCAAACGCAGGCCCCAGTGGCATCACGTCATGTCACCCATCCTTCTGGCACCCCTTTTCCACTTTACCACGTCAAGTCACGCACACATTTCCCGGGTCAAGTGATTCCCCTCTCTTTGTTTACATATCAGGTCGCACCGATGTTTATACTCCTCGACGTTCCATAAACAGATCAGCTTGTTCAAGCGGGGAACCAAAAAGTCTCATCCAAGGATTCTTGGATGTCCTTGGCTGCGCCTTGGCACCGCACACTCCCGCGGAGTCCAAAAGGAGGACCTTATTACCGTTAGGCCCCTCCCCCTTCACTGTGCTGGGATGGCAAACGCCTTGTCTCCAAAGAGAATTCCCCAAACACCTTCCCCTCTGTTTTGATCAAAACGATTCCGAGCCCGCCTATTTATTAACCCTCGCAAGCCGGCGCTTGAAAGAACTTGAAGAAGCGAAAAAGGAGTTCGGCGGGAGCTTCTGCGTGCGCCATTACGGGCGCTTTGCTCAGACAGCCCGCTGTAATCTCCAGCGTAAGCGACGGTGTTATGCCGGCTGTAATTACCTGCCGCTGAAAGATCCCCTGCCACCCATGCGCAGCGGAGTTTAGGTTCACCACTGGGCAACGCGCAACCCTAAACGTATCCATCTCTTTAATGTGGCCTCTAATAGCTCCAGTGGCTGGAAGGCAGCCGAGAATTAAGTGGTTTTTTTTCAAGGCCGGAAAGATATGTCGTGTTCCACTTACTGCCAAAAAAAAAAAAAAAAAAGAAAAATGCAGTTGTACTTAGGGAAAACAATTTTTATGTGTAAACAGGAGGACAATGTTTTCCTTTTCAAAATAAGAGCAAATTAATTGGTACGAGAAACAGCTTATTGCTAAATTGTCTTATATTGACAAGGGATGCACAATATCAGTTTATTTCCACCGATCCTAACAACTATGTTTATGATTAAACAGGAGGGTTATCTTTTCCATTTCAAAATAAGAGCAGTTCATTGAAACGTAAAACAACTTACTGTTAAATTGTCTTATAGTGACAAGGGATGCACAACAGCAGTTTATTTCCAACGATACTAACAATCATGTTTATGTTTAAACAGGAGGATTAGCCTTTCCTTTTCAAAATAAGAGTAAATTAATTGGAACATGAAATAACTTATTGTTAAATTGTCTTTCAGTGGCAAGGGATGCTCAACAACAGTTTATTTCCACCGATAAATTCTTGCTTCTCCATACGGACACCGTCTGACAAAACGTCCGTCCGTTTCCTTGACCCACTCTCGGGCATGCTGGAGCCTATCCAAGCTGTCTTGGGTTTGCACAATTAAAGCCTTGTGAGCTTAAGTCCTGATCCGAGCAGAAACATGTAAAGCAATAGTTTCCACTTTATTCAGCCGTGAAGTCATCCGTGCACACGATCGCGTGCAGCTAGCACATTGTCAGAAGGTTCTGGTCTTCGCCATGAGAGTGAGCCTGCGTCCCTGTTGTCTATTCTGGGAGTCCATCCCTTCCAGCTGCATGCAAGGAGACAATTGCGCAGCACCCCTGCTGGGCCACAAACGCACACCTGCAGCTTCTTACACACACACACACTTCACACACACATTTTCAATATGCCGGAGGCCGCTGAGAATATTTTCAAAAACCACAAAATTGGAACGATAACCTTGACTCGCTCGCCAAGCTGAAATGCGAAGAGCTCTTGGAACACAAGGCACACTTGGCCTAAATATTTACACAACGCTAAGATAAGCCTTTGAATTTAATGAGGAATATTTTAAACCTATTTGTGTGGATTGTGAGTGTACTTTAGCTTTAATTTGTTTGAAAGTAGCACGTCTTACGCACTCAACTACTGCGGAGCCAGCAAAAGGAGAAAGGGGGCAGGAGGTGATATGTAACAGGAGCCCCTCCAGGATGAACCCTAAAGTTCATAAAGACGTGGTTACACCAGCCATAACATATGAAAGCGGCACATCTTGGGAAAGTCGAAAAAAATGAGCTGGGTGTTATTTAAATAAAGATGTTGATGGATGTCCGCAGCGACTCGAAAGACCACGATAAGAAATGAACGTATCGGGCGCTCGCTCCAGCTATTGGTGTTGGAGTCGGGACCGCGCCAACCCGGTCCAAGTGATTATTGATACTGGACAGTATAGAGACCAAGATTTTTGGAAAGTGAGACCAAGGCTGGGGATCTTTCAAACGGGCCTTAAATGTCTCCGGTGACCGGGAAGTTTGGGGGATTAAAACCAAAGGTGTCAAAAACTACGACCAAATCGGTGATTCGCCAAACCCTCCAGATCCGCGTTTGCTTGTAGCGATCGGATTTACGTCGTCAATCAACTCCGTTTCCCGCCAAAGACGCCGACATTGGTGACACGTAGAGACGGGCGTTTTTGTTTTTTCTGATTGGACACAATTTGACGAAACTTATTGTGAAACTTATGTGGGAATGTTATGCCCACATTCCCTAGTAAGGGTAGCCTAGGCTATACTAGGCTAGGCTAGGCTAGCTTCAGATTTCTTGATTCATCTCCAGCTTCGTTTCCATATAAATCATCTTCTTACTTCTCTCTTTAACATAATTAGCAATCTTGGGACCCATGGCTAACCCTTTAACTTTGAATTAAGGGGTAAAATGCACTATAAATATGTTTTTTAACCACTCGCGATAGAACAAAGGTTTACCATTCCACCATTTTGAAACGAATACGGCTGACCAATAGCAGACTAGTATATCCGGGAAAATACCGTGAAGGGGGGGGGGGTCTCAGTATTCCACATCGCAGCATGAAAAAAAACATAAGCCAGGGACGCTGTAACACGGGGGTCCACTGTAATCCCCAAGACAGTTAGAGATTGAAACCATGTTAGGTTTCCAGGCTAGGATGGATTGCATTCTCAGTTTCATACCGATCACAGAAGTACTGTCCTGGTCTCAACTGGTCTTGATCGAGAATGCCGAATTTGCCTTGCCCAAGATCGAGACGGTCTTGACCAGTCCGACATCGACACAAGACCCAGTCAAAATGTCTTTGATTCTGATATGAGACAGAGACCCTTAAAAAGTGATCTCAAGATCTGTCATGAGGCAAAGACCAATCTAGACAACTACACTACAAGCTAAAGCACGGTTAGGGAACTCCGGTTCCTCGAGAGCCGTACCCTGCCCGTTTTGGATGCGTCTCACTTTCGACACACCTGATTGAAACGATCAGGATTGTTATCAGGCTTGCCGGTGATCGGATTATTTGAACCAGGTGTAAAAAGTGAGGAAGACATCAAAAACTGGCGGGATATGGCTCCTGAGGGACTGAAGTTCCCTACCCCTGAGCTAAAGAAAGCTCAGACCGTAGACTCAACTGTCTTAATTAAACCCTTTTAGTCCTGAAGGGTCAAACTTCAGCCCAGTTTTCCTTTGCAACAGTCAAATGATCAGATCCTTGTTTCAAACGATCAGATCATTATGAGGCTCCTGCAGAGCTCGCTGAGAAAAACCTGGAAAACATACAAGACACAGGCCCCTGTGGACGGGAGTATGACGGTTCAGGACTGTGTTTGAGTTCATCAAACCCAATTAGGGGGAACTAACTTAAGGGGTCTCACTTCAAAACAAATGCAAGATGTTTCGGTGTGTGTTTGCAAGAAGTCAAGAGTCAAAATGTTTTGTTCTTGGAGGAACATACATCCTGTTGCAACATGTGTTTTCCCAGCTATTAGTCCCATCCCCAAATCACAGTATGAGGTGACCCAGCGGAGTGCTTGAAGCCTCCAAATTTATGGGTGATTACGCGCAACCAGGGTCTCCCCCATGAAAACGTTGCATCTGTTGTGAAGGCGCATGTGCCTGTGATCTATCATCTGAAACCAAACCATATCTGATCGGATCCTCAGCCATCAATCAATTGATCAGTACGATTGCGCCAAAAGCAGGCAACTTATCCTTGTTGTTTTCCCGCCTCACATTCTTGGGCGTAATTGCGATAAGGAAGGGTTTGTTTGGACTGTAAATTGTTGGGCAATTATTTGTGCAGCCTGGGGTTTTCCAGGTTGGACCACAAGCAAACGGACGACATTCCTTCGCAAATTCTCAGTGACCTCGCGGGCCAGCTGGAGATGGCTCATACATGGCGCTATTTTTTTCAAAGTCTCTGTGTTTGGCTGGTGAATTGTTTGCTAGCTTCTAATCCCTGCCACTGGGTGCCGCCATCGAGCTAAATGCTGCAGTATTTTAACTGTAAAGCATTTCTGACTTTAAAAGTTAAAAATAGATCTTTTTTTTTTTTTTTTTGGTCTTTCTTCTCTTGGTGTTTACTGGCCGAGCAGTCATTAAAGCTCTCGCCACGGTTGCATATTTAGACAGCTGTGAGGCTTGGGAAATTCAGTGTTTTAAGCGGGATTGAGGTGCTGTTTGGTCATGCATCCACATTTCCTCCCCTTCAATCAGGTGGACCCGTTTGAACTTGACAGAGATCTTGGAGAACCATCTCGATTGTTTTGGATGTGTTGAATGTCGATTGTCTTGTCATTGAAAGTGTCAACACAAGTTCGCTAATCCTTTCATGCAGACCTTGAGGGTCGGTATCCTGCATTTTTTTGATACTTCTGTTTTTGATACTTCCATTTTCTAGAGACGCATATCCTCACAAGTGCCCCAGGCTTGCTGGTGCCTATCCCTGCTGACTTCGGGCAGTAGGTGGGGAGACCCTGAATTGGTTGCCATCCAATAGCAGGTCACCATTAAATAAATACACAAAAAAATCATTCAACACTAAAGTTGCCTTTTGATTAAGCAACCCTCGAGAGAAACCGTTTCTTTGGGAATAAATGGGTATTTCATCAATGAAAAATGTAGAATTTTGGAAAAACCGTGAAATGTTGGTACAAGAGAAATACAAGCCTTCATGGCGTGAATTTTTGGAGTAAGTTGACATTGAAACGATATTAATCAAATCATTTATGTGGGAGGAGAAGCCTGTCAAGAAGTGTGAGGAATAAAAATTAGGAATTAATGAGGCTTTCAGTCTTCGCAAAATCAAAACTTCAGAGCGTAATGTGTTTGCTCTATTTCAAGCGGGCATTTCATAAAATCAAGTTAAAAACCACACCTCATTTACCAAACTCCGATTTGTCTTATTTATGTATATTCGTCCAGTCACACCAGGAGCAACAGAGTTCAAGGAATTTTACCCTCTTTTTGAAATGCTTTGTTCATATTTGAACTTTGCTACAAGCCACGTAAGAACTTTCATGTGAGAGAGGCTGAGTAATTGTTTGATACATGCCTTGTTGAAAACTTAATTGCACGTACAGTATATCAAAAGAATCACTGCGAATTTAAGGGTTTTTCAAAGGAGATTTGGCGCTTGAGATTTTGAATGCTTGCCATATTTAAAGGTCAGCTCCAAGTCACGACAAGGAACTAAAGCGCCTTCTCGCGCTCCTTGTTATTGCGTCATTATCTAAGCGTGGGGAAAATGTCCGCTCGCGGAGGACGCTCCGAAGGGTTCAAGCCCAACTTTGACCACCTTTATCACATTACCGTCGCTTCATGTGGATGTTCCGCAGCCAAAGACAACACATAATACATTCCCGACGATGAAAAACACGTGTTACCCACGTGACTCGGTTTTCAGGTCGAAAAGCGAAACCGTGGCCCTACGGAGCCTTTGCAACAGATCAGACGTCTCTTTTGGTGGTAACAACAGCTTTGACTCGCTTGGAGTGTCATTGCTCGGCTCTCTCATCAAGTGGAATAAGCTTCTGAGGCAAGCCAGGTGCCTCCAGTCGGATGGCTGTGCATCCGTTTTTGTATTTCTGGCCCTTTAAAAGCAGTCGCTTGGTCTGTACCCTCATAGCATTGACATTTAAACTGAGGATCGTACTTGTCCCTGAAAATTGTGCTTAAACTTACCATATTTGCCGCACGATAAGTGAAAAAGCTGATGGTGCGCCTTGTAATTAGGTGCGCCTTTTATATGGATCAATATTGAGATTGGGATTTGTAGATGAGGAATGAACTGATAAAATAAGCTTCACCTGTTTCTTTTGTGTGTTTACAGTTGAACAAGGTTGCTCATATTGACATTGACTTATTATGCTATTGAGATTTTAGAGTTATTATTTGAGTTATTATTGTTATTACCTTGAGTATTACTATATCGTGATTGAAAAAGTTTAAAAATATGTCATTAATTGGGGGTGCACCTTATAATCCGGTGCGCCTTATATATGGAAAAAATTTGAATATATGTCATTAATTGAGGGTGACCCTTATAATCCGGTGCGCCTTATAGTGCGGAAAATATTTATTATGACATAACTAGAGTATTAAGAATTTTGAAGACTTCTGCATTATGGGAGATCAGACTAAGCCAATCATAGAAGTAGTTGAAAAACTTGCAAATGTCATATGTTGGACGCTAGCGACTCCCGGTGGTTTTGGGGTGTCAACTCAAAACTTTCTATTGCGCCCTGTTTGCGATTTGCCGTTAAAAGAATTAATGCAAAAATCGGGGGAAATGCATGATAAAACATCTGGTAAATGTGTATATACTAGAAGACTTTTTTGGTAAATGTAGTTTATTGCATCATAAATTTCCATTTAATTCTAGATTTTGTACAAACGTGATAAGCTCTATTGTGATGAGGGTCTAACATTTTTTTTTTTTTTTTTATATGAGGTTTACCTTAAAGAAGTATATATATATATTTTGTCATTCACCTTCCATCTGTCTTAAGCTGGACCGGCGCAGGGGAATTACATCTCTATTCTGATCATCGGATTTGGATAAGCATTGGAAATGCGGTCGCTATTCAGCTGCAGCTCGTTTAAAAAAAAAAAAAAAAAAAAAATCTATCCTGGTAAAACATTTTAAGGCAGTAGCCCAGAAAGCTGTTTTAACAATAACTTTGATGTAAATCATGCTGGAGGACTCCATAAATGCACTCTTGATTTGAGCTGTAATGGGGGTGTTCTGGTCAAACCCCGAAGCAGGTGAACCAGGGTTGCCGTGGTAACAACAAAGTCTCTTTCTTAGTTGTCCCATTTATGATTTCCTCCTGAGACTCAGCCTGTTCATTTGTGTCCACTGTTTTGCGTCCGTTTGGTCTCAGTAAGACAGGCCAAGATGTCCTCGAGCGATCACACTTGGACTATAAGCGCTATTTATGATTTTGAAGTTGTTCCGTGGCATCAGTTCTATCCAAACATATATCAGTTAAATTAGCACCCCCAAAAAATAGAAAAATGGTATGGTCTGTCTTTGTAGTCTGTGACTTGATGATGACACTTTAAGACGTAGCCATTAACTGGTCTCTACCGCCACCTTCTGTCTTGAGGTGAAACACGAGTCAACAAATATTTTTCTGTTTGCTGACGTAGTTTGACCGGGAATGTTGCAAAAATCGCAGGAAAATAAGTGTCATAAACCCTATTAATAAACCCTATTAAAACGCATCTCAAAAATGGCAGTTATAATGGTTTTATATGGTCCAATATTAGGACAATGATTATTTTTGTATACAAAATCCCACATGTCCAGCTGCAGTCACATACAAATGCCAGAATCATTGTTGTGGTTTATATTCCCTTTGGTCCAAAATTTACGGTCGTACGGTAGCTCCATTGAGTCAAAAGATATCAAATAAAAACAAATGTTCACTACAAATATTCCTCCCTAATATAGTATTACTGTATCCAATTGTATTGTATTGTATTGTTTTGTATTATATTATATTATATTATATTATATTATATTATATTATATTATATTATATTATATTATATTATATTATATTATATTATATGACATGATATTATATTATATTATATTATATTATATGACATGATATGTCAAATTATTACTATATTTTCGCCTCCGTTCCAAGTCTCGCGTGAGATAGCAACATACATTATTCAACTTCACACCTTCCCGTTTGAAGTCGATGCACCTCCAGGGATGTTGCGGTGGCCGAGCGCTTCCAGTAGCTTGTCAATCAAACATTCATTTCCTTCTCTGGCAGCCGTGGTCGTCAAGGCGAATGCCGCCGCGGTTTATTTTCTGTACTTTCACACTTGCAAATATGAGAAGGATTTCTTCTGAAAGCAAACATCAGGATTGTGGATTAAGTGGGCCTGAAGGCCCCTCCTCTTGGTAACGGGGTCAAGTGGATGTCCATTTGTGGTGCGGTTGCCGTGTTTTCATTCAGGTCATTTGCTCAAGTGATTGGAGGGCTCGCTGTGTGAGGGGAATCCAGTTTGTCTGATCTGATAGTCGACCGGTAGCAGCGACGTTGACGATTAAAATCGTCACCAGTTCTTTTCCATTGCCGCCTTGGGGTTTCTTTATGTATTTAGTCATTTCACCTTCTTTTTTGTCTTGTCTGGCAGTAGAGATTCTTTCGATGAATATCTCGGTACCCACCTAGCTTACTAGCTAGCTAGCTAGCGTCTATCTTACTAGCTAGCTTCAGTATCTATCTAGGTTCTACTCCATCCATCTATCCATTTTCGTAAACGTGGGAGGAAAATTATGTACATATTGAAACGCCACATGGGCATGGGGTAACCCTGCAAACTCCACATTGGCTGGCCAAAGCCAGATACAAACCTTTGCGTCTGTGGCAGACGTGCTAACCGGTCTGCACTAGCGATCTACTTTTTGATACTTTTTTTTTTAAATGTTTTCTCATGCTAGTGCAGAAACTGGAAAGTCACTCACTTCATGATTTGATCCATCTGCGCCAAGAGCTGTCGATCTGATGGCTTGTTTTTCCCCTCCACAATTGTCCATCTACCAGGTCTGTTCACCACGTCCGCATGCACGGGGCCCAAAGTGCCAGATGTTCTGAAAGGCTCGCTTGAAGTTGCCCATAAAGGACGAAGGCAAGTCGTTAAATGAAATACATGATGAGAGGCTGCAAAAATGCCTCTGGTCTTGCCTCCGCCATTTTTTTTTTTTTTGACATTGCCAATACAAACTTGGTAGGCTCGTCCAGAAGAAAGGAAAAAAAAAAAAAGAGGAAGCCAGGCACAAGCAAAACAGAGACCGCCAGGTTATTGCAGTCAAAGAAAAGTAATGAAACGACTTAAAATAAAGTAAAGTAAAAATAAAGTAAAATATGATTTGAAATGTATTTATTTCGAGCTGGAAGCAGGACGCTCTTTGCTTCTAATTGCTTGCAAAAGGTAGGTTGAGAAGTCCGCCCTATTGATGTAAAATTTAGCCCATGTCAGGCTCATTTACTGCCATTCAAAATTGGAAATATTGTCAATTTTGGACATATCGAAAACCTGATGTTTTACCACGCATTTCCCTCTATTAATCCTTCCAACGGCAACTCGCGAATGGTGCGCAACAGAAATTTTTGTTTTGACACCCCAAAACCGCAGGGTGGCATTAGTGGCCAACTTCTGACATTTGCAAGCCTCTCACTGACCTCAGTGATTGGCTTAGCCTGGACTCCCAGAGTTCAAAAGTCTTCAAAAGTCATCATGCTCTAATTATGACATAATGAATATTCCTATTTCATTTTCCTATAAATATAAATATACAGCGTAGTTACTTTTGCAATTATAGCATTTTTGAAAATGAAAGTCAATATGTATTTATATTTAACGATGTTATGACCTTTCCAACGTCAACCCGGGTCGGGTGATAATAAGGCCAGGCTAATGAAAAATCCTCAGACACCTAGGGGTGAAGAGTGCATTTAAAATGTAAAAAAATCCGCAAACTAATAACCGTTCTGACATTTAAGCTTTGGGAAGACTGAATTAGACATCCTAATCCACGCAGACGCGTGAAGTTGCAGCCGGCCTCCAACTCCTCGTCGGAACCGGCACGCTCCACCGAAGCCCATTTATTGATTGGCTCCTGTGCCAGACTCGAGGACCCCCCCTGCCCTCCTCCCTCTCTCCTCATAAATATACACTCCTCCCTCCCTCTTTCCTTACATCCCCTCCCCTGAATCCAAGTTACTCCGGGAGCACAGACGCACGCAGAAGGCTCCGGGCGGACCAGACGCATAGATTGACCCAAAGAGGAGCGCCAACGGCGGGCTCGCTGAAAATCATGACGGGTTGGACAGCTCGCAAACTGCTGCTGACGACTTTTCTCATCGTGGTACTGTAATATCTCACTTTTGCTTTTGCGTCTTTTCGAAGCATCGGTGAATGTCACATGACGGCACGTGACTCGGTAGCAAAAGTGTCCCTTCCTTCCATCGGGGTCATCCCCCCCCCCGCCTCTCCAGCCCCCTTCGGTTAGGATGCGGCGACGCGCAAGACAAGGGATTGAGCAGATGTGCGGCTATCGGATGTCTGGCCAACCCGACGAGGCCGTCCAGAGAAGGCGCATGAGTCGGGTTTCTCCCCCCTCCCGAGCCGTCCGGCAAAATGTTTTTCCGTGCTGACAGGTGACTCGCATCGAACGTGTCCATCGGTGAGCGTCGGCGCTCTCGCTCATTTCCTCCTTTCTGCTTGATGGAGTACATGGGAAGAGAGGCCACTTTTCTGTTTTTCCCATCGGCGAGGCGAAGCGGCCACGTCCGTCCCGAACGCGCCCCGACGGACGAGGCGGATTAGATGGCCGGCGAGCCGACGCGCGAGCCCTTTGATTATCAGCCCCCCGATCCCCCCGCTCTCCCGGAGAACAATAGCCGAGCCCCGAGCCAAAACGCGGTGGTCTTCCTCCGCCCGCTCCATCCCCCTTGTCCTCCGCCGGCTCTCCTGGCGTGAATGCAAAATTCCCTGATTGCCTTTCAAAAGGGGGAGAATCAAGAGGCTGCCCGACAAAGTGAGTTTATTTACCGCGGATCCAAACATTGGAAGAGTTGGCCGCTACACAAAGTCAAAAGTAGCGCCACGGCTTTGGCCGCCGTCTCTGTTGGCCGCGTGTTAGCGGCTGCCACCCTCTACGCTCTGGCAGCCGTTTACTTCAGTCCGCACGTACTTTGAAGTTTTGTTTTTTTTTTTAATCGCGTCCCAATGAAAAGGAGATCTTTTCCAGAACTGTCATGTTGATTCTCTCAGGTTGACTTGGGTGGACCGGTTATTTGCTGGGCTGATTATCAACACCCGTATTTGGCATTTTGAAGCATTACGGAAGCTTTGTATTAATTAGGATTCAGTAATCAACAAATTGTACATATAAATTGTATAATGAATTGACATAATTAAAAATACTTGATTTCTCTTGTATTGCTACCAATATTTGCATAGTATCGACAAATACCGAACTGTCGACTATCGCGCAGTCCTAGTTAGGGGCACACACACACAAAAAAACATTCATTTAAAAAAAAAAAACAACAACTAAATAATCTGTAGGGCCTAGCTAGCACAAAAAAATAGTGATCATCGCCAATGATAATATGCCCGTATGAAACAAAATAAAGGCACATAACATTTTGCGAGAAAGTCACTATAACAAAATGTAGGTATAAGCTCCAATCAACTTGCTCTCAATTTGAAAAGAATAATGTACTGTTCCTGTCACGGAAGTCAATTAGACGTGCCGGTTCCCTGCAGAAACCGTGTTCAAATCTCCCATAGCCCCGCTGTAGCAGTGTGGGGGTGATCATTCCGATGCAAACTCTCCCCCCTCGGTGCAGAACTTATACACCACTTGGATCTGCGGTGTAAAAAGTATTTCTGCAAATATGCTTTGAAGGTCAACCAACATCAGAAGGGCCTTCTTTGTGTTTAGGTTATTGCGTGAAACGATATGAGGGGCTTCCATCCCCCCCCCTCCTTTGCATCAATTTTCACGGCCTCAAATCCCCCCGTGAATGGCAGATTATTTGATTGAATGTGTTTGCACCCCGAGTCTTTTCAGCCACATTCCGACTACCATGGGAGGTGGCTGATTTGTCCCAGCGCTGGTTCCATTTGCCAGAATATTTTTTTTTCGCGGTGAAAAAGAGGTAACGCAGGGTCTCTGGGCCGTCTTTTGAATTTTGAAGCATGCCAGCTTTAGCCAGCCCGGCTTCTCACCCGTCATTGGACGGACTGCCCACGGCCAAAAGAAAGAAACATAACACACGCGCAGTCAGACGGAGGTGATGTGTATCACATGACCATGCCAGCCTTTTCAAAATAAACACCTTTTTTTTTTACAGCTTGATGAATCCGTCCCATTAAATCACTAGAAAATGCCCCCCCCCCATCACCCGCCCCACCTCCTGCCATATTTCCTGTGCAGAAATAGTAGAGACTAATGATGGATGCATGTGTGGGGAGGATCGTAGTTTTCTTGGCTGTCATTTGCCATCTGAGATACACGTTGTCCAAAAAAATTCATCTTCTCATAATATTGACTTTGGATGCTGCGGTGATATTCCGAGCCCGGCTGCCAAATACAGCGCCGTGCCGCTGCGAGGACGAGCGCACGTCGGGCCTGATGTGCGGCGGTTTTTGAGAAGCAGAACCGTCACGCTAGCGCCGTTTGATCTCACGAATTTGTTCCTCGTGCGCAGAGCTCGCGGACGGCCCGATCGGAAGAGGACCGAGACACCCTGTGGGACGCCTGGGGCTCGTGGAGCGAATGTTCCCGTACCTGTGGAGGAGGAGCCTCGTATTCCTTGAGGCGCTGCCTCACTTCCAAGTAAGTTTTTCCAAATTGCCCTGGCTACAAGGTGCGGATGGGCGTGGCTCAATGTGGGGTGGAGCTAAATGTTTGACTCCACCTTCATGGACTCTTAGCATCTTCTTATTCTTTTTTTGTGTTAAAATACTGCGTGATTGATTTCATTATGCGGCAGCTTATGACGTCATGCTTATTTTGTGAATGCTGAATTACCTTTTTATTCCGCCATATTTTGCCATTTAACTTCTCCAACATTTCTTGACCGACTCGCACCATTTTAATTTCAACGTCTTTCAAAACTTCACGCTTACCAAGCTATTACTTTTCTCATACCTAACTATCACAGTTTTACAAAAAGTCAACATTTTTCACATCAAAAATCCCCATTCATACGCATTGGGGATTCTAGTGTTGTAAAGTGCTGAAATAGTTAAGCCACCAGGAAAATAGTTTAAATATAAAGGTGCTGCAGAATTAAAACCTCATGCGGGCGGAGTCAAACATTTAGCTCCACCCCACATTGAGCCACACCTTGATCTGCACGCCGCATCCCGGACTTGTTCAGTCTTGCGCCGTGCTATATTTAGCCGGCGCAAATGGCAAACGTTTAGCGCTGGCCCGAACCGAGAGAGGCTCGGATCACACGAACCGCATTTAGAAAATTAAATACCTCGTTGACCTATGGATAAATGGAAACATCTTGTGGCCAATTTGTAAGCGTGTGCTCAAACGCTATCCAGAGTCATGTTGCCTTTTTAAAGGAAAACCCTCCCGCCAGCAGTCGGGCTGGTTTGGATTAAAGTGCCATATTTTGACTCGAAAATTCAACCTGGTCGGACTGTCTCGGCTGCTCCCAATCGTTCCGCCAAATAAACCCAGACAATTGCCCTAATAGTGGGAGTCAACCTTCCGTCGCCTGCGCCGGGAGTTCCCCAAATTCTCGCTCGTATTAAAATTGTGCAGACATCCGAAGGGGCGGACCCTTTGGGTATCATTCCTGATAATAGGCATGGAAATATGTAGATAGCGACGTCCGATCCAAAAATGTGGCCTTTAGCAATGGATTTGCGGAACAAGAAAGGCAAAAAAGACGGGTAAAATGAGACGTTTTTCTCGTCATGTCTCATTCGTATAGTGGGCAGTAGCCACAGCATGACTTCAGTGCCTTGCGCTACTTTACACTTCTCGTCATGTATCACCCACCCAAACCTGCAAAACGTAGCCAGCTGGACAGTTTCCTCCATTAGCAAGTGGAACAAAATGGCAGGCCAGCTTACTTTGTCCTACCACACCCCTTTTATGCTCAACCATACTACTCATTTGAAATGCGGCTGACAACTGCGTGCAGTGTTTTAATTATTTGATGGTTTCAGAATGCGCTTGAAATGTATGAGTGCTTCTGTGGTTGCAATCTAAAGTTGTCGAGAATTTTTTCTCAATGACTAAGGGAAGTGAAGAAGAGTTTGGGATTTTTTTTTTTTTTTGTCATTCATTGCCAGCCTGGTAAAAAGAGGAAAAAAAAGACGTGTATGGTCGCCGTTGGCGGTGAATGAGTAAGTTTGCTAATTTATGGTAATCACTAAGATTCCGCAGGTCATGTATTTGAAAGATTTCATGTTGAACCATATATAACATAATGTAGTATAAAAAATGTTTTTGTCAAAGGCGCACATCCATGCAAAATGTTTGTACAACAACAAAAAAGCACTAAGAAACCGTTCATAACAGCTCATAACTCAAAAATATCTTCAGTTTAAAAACAGTTGGACCAAATTAACTGTTTGGATTATTCATATGACTCAAAATATTGGGTAAAATGGAAAAAAAAAGATTGTTTTGTGTGTTCCTCACGTCTGTTTAGTCAACAGTAATTACATACAAAACAACCCATTTTTTTGGTGGGGGTATTTGATTTATTTATGGTTCTAAAAACTCAAAAATAACTGAAATTGAGTCCAAATGAGACTGACTCAACTTATTGTGTTATTCATTTCGCCCAAAGTGAATAACTAGTAAGATTACAAACACAGTGTTCCTTTTTTGGGGCCGTTTATGGGGACCGAAAACCCCCGGTCGTAAGTCAATTCCACAAAGAAAGACTTGCCCCTCCCCACCCCTTCCAGACATTGTAGGTGTATACAGTAAATAAAAAGCATATCATGCATTTAATAAAATCTTGGACCCAACCAAAATATGGGATGAAATACCTAACTTTAAAAGTTTCGTTGTTCCCCTTGTTACCCAATTTTGCTCATTTTAGGTCCAAAAATAACCTAAAATAGGCCAAGAAAGCCAACAGCCCTAAGTCAGCTGGGATAGGCACCAGCGCGCCTGCGACCCTTGTGAGGATAACCGAGTCAAGAAAACAAACAGATGGATGGATGTTGGTCCATTTTTGTGCCTCTTATTTGAAATGATATCTACATTTGTGTATCAATACGTAGGCTATTTTGCTTCTGTTTACATTTGGTAATTGTCGATTTTTTTTTTTCCCCCGTATCGGCCGACTGGTCAGCCTCAAAACATCCTCAAACGAATGCAGATACTACAATGACGTCGCCCGTTCCAGCCGGTTCAAACACGTTGGAACAGTTTGGGATGTCGGTAGGACAATCCCCAATATCTGCGCTCCAATTATCCAGCAAATCTCAAAGTGGCTTTGATGATAAAACGACCACGGCGACTATGAAGGGACAATTACCCGCGAAAGCAATCAAAGGCAAGTGCTGAAAACCTTTAGAAGAATTCCAGAGCGGGAGCAGAAATAGATGCAACGCGGCAGGGTTTTGGAGCCGCAGATGAGCGAGAGGCACCGGGATTCTGATGGCCCGGGAACAACGTTAGTCAAATCCAGACCTGTCACCCTGCCAAGCCGGAGAGACGGGGAACAAATTAGTCCGGGATGAGCGACACGCGTTTTCCTTTCCTGACTACCTTCAAGTAGAATTCAATACGGTGTCGGAGGTTTGTGGGGGGGGGCGTTTGTTACATTAAGGCCAATAGCATCGGCCGACGGAGCTACCATTGGACCTCGCGCTGGAAAAAAACGGTTAGATCGATTAGAAATAACCCAAATTAATTGAGGGTGCGCCTTATAATCAGGTGCGCCTTATATATGGAAAAGGTTTGAAAATATGTCAGTAATTATAATCAGGTGGGCCTTATATATGGAAAAGGTTTGAAAATATGTCAGTAATTGAGGGTTCGCCTTATATTCCGGTGCGTCTTATAGTGCGGGCGATACGGTACTTAGTACTTTAGCATATTTAGTTTATTCTTTGGCCAAACACTTGAAAAAAAATTGAAAATGCAAACCTAGAATTGAATCTCCGGGTGCTTAAAATGTAAAAATATGTCTTTGGGTTTGAATGAGCTCATTTTCAGCTCGCCATATAGAACGAAAGAAAAAACTGGAAGGTGATTGGCGGGATACGCTGCGGTCGTCTACCCCCCATACGTTCGGGGTTGAGCTTTACCTTGGCGCCGATCGCCGAAAATATGAATAAATGGTGATTTTTGTCCCGCGTAAACATCTTGGTTTCCTCGAAGGTCAGCAGATTCGAAAATGCGATAAATCTCCTCGGACTGCAGAGCCACAGTGTTGCGCTGGCCGCGCGCCGGGATCGTACGGCCGCCGCTATTATGTCTCCCTGGCGTACCGCAAGCCAAAAGCGTGGAGCGAACGCGGAGCCAACCGCCGCCTTTTGGGTGCAGACGACCGCCGCGTATTGCGGTTCGCCTCATCATTCGGCACCATCCCAAGCCAGTTCGCACAAGTGCTCCTTTTTTACCCCCCTTGCTCTTCTTCCAGGACCTGCGAAGGACAGAATATCAAATATCGCACATGCAGTAATGTGGTGAGTTCAGCATCTTCATTGTGGAGCTTCCAACTGGGGGATTTCGTGAAATGAATCAACATTCGATGTGCAGTGAACTTTTGCTATTGCCGGGAGGTAGAGGCCAAATTTGACCTTGCCGCGAATAGCGAAAATCGGAAAATAATTGACACGACCCCCACTGCGAAAGAATTGGCAATTGCGTATAGGTGCCGCAAAATACATTCAATTGGAGAGGATCATGAAGCGTCATGAAGACTCAAAACTGCCGTGAGAAACTTTGGAATTACATTTGTGGTTGTATGTTTAGCCCAGGCAGGGGCAAACTGTGGCCAAATGCGGCCCGTTAAACTTCTTCACTCTTTTAGTGCCATGGATGAGGATTCTCGTCTTTTAAACCAGTCATAACAATAATAAATACTAAAATTCTCATCGAATATGTTTTATAATGGAGGGTAACTGACACCCTTGACTAATGATTAACTAATATAAGACAATTGAGCACTGTAGTATTCACTGTGACCATTGGATGGCAGTGTTTTCACACATATAACAAAGCTATTACCTACATGCAATTATAAAGGGACAATGTTTAAGATTTGGACCGTTTTTCATTATGGCCTGCAGGAGGTGCTGCAGGTAATGCATTTACCATTGTCTCTAGCGATAACAGACATGGCTGCTCCCGGAGAAGTGCCACCCCCCCATGTAACATTATTTAAGGATAACTAGACCTATGATTACATTTAAAACATACTGTCGGTCATTAAGAACACATCCATTTGCAAGTTTTTGAAATTTACAATCATTTAAGTCTGTTGTTGTTTTCTTCTTTATCATTCAGTCGTAAGACTTAAAAAGTAAAAAAACTTTAAAATCTTAAAATTTCTAAGAGGTTCTAACTTGACATGTTTGGGCGTTTTTTCTTTCGCCTCACGCAAGTTGCCGAAACATAAAAATGTTTAGATTTTAATTTTTTTACTTTCGAATTTTAAAGATTTTAAGTCTTACTACTGTCTGATAAAGAAGAAAAGAACAACGGATTTTAAACTATAATCAGAATGAAGGTTGTTCAAGTATATTTAATGTATTTCTTTTGAATGGAAAAAACGGTCTAAATCTGACACACTGTCCCTTTAAGGAATGGAAATCATTCTACTCCCTCAGTGCCAGGCGTTAGTGGAAAAGGAAACCTTTAGAGGGCCAGTATTTTTAGCATTTTCACTCACCTTTCAAAGCCAACAGAATATTTATCGTGTGGTATGTCGATGTAAATAAGGGTGCTGCGATATGAGATCGACTTCCATTCTTCAGTTAGAATTGATGTAATAGCTGTGTGTAAGTGTGGAAACACTGCCATCCAATGGTCACAGTTAGCACTACAGTGCACATTTGCCTCACCCCCCCCCAACTGTGGTAAGCATTAGTCAAGAGTGACAGCTCCTCTCCATTAAAAAACGCATTTGACCAGAATTTAATTATTTAACATTGCGGCTCTAGAAAATGGATGGATGTTATTACTATTTCAAAAGATGAGAATTCACTTCCATGGCACTGATCGAGTTAAATCGACATGGCACGCAATATTCTGACGTACTAGAGAAAAAATGTCTTAAATTTTCAAATCAGCATATTGGTTTTAATCGGTATAGAACATTTTTGTCTACTTCAAATACTAGCAACATTCTGCACACATGCAAAAACAAAAACCGTGTCACTAATTTAAAAAACATGCTAAATGCACTAATAGTAGCATATGTTCTAGTAAGTATTTAAAAAAAAATCCCAAATGAATTAAACCTAGCAAAAACTTAGAAAAACCCCACGATGTCTCCTTGGGCTCAGGACTGCCCGGCGGACACCGGAGACTTCCGGGCCCAGCAATGTTCGGCCCACGCCGACGTCCGCTACCAGGGCCAGTACCACGAGTGGCTGCCGGTGTACAACCATCCGGAGAACCCGTGCGCCCTCAAGTGCAAAGCCCAGGCTTCCGGCCTGCTGGTGGAACTGGCCCCCAAGGTTCTGGACGGGACACGCTGCTACACGGAATCCTTGGACATGTGCATCAGCGGAGTGTGCCAGGTGGGACGCAAAAAATGGCCTCGCCAAAAGCCGTCCGAAAACCGCTTGAACTCCGAGTTCAAAGATGCAAGTCTGTGGAACTGAATCAAAAGACTCAATTTTAGAATACATTGAGGTGTTTATCCAATATTGCTTAGGAGAAAATAGCTTCTTTTTATTTTTTACAATAATAATAAAAATGATACGATTTGAAATTTGATGAGCAAGCAAAACTTGCAATTTCTGGCTTTCTTTTTTTGAATTTTGGAAAATATGTTGTAGGGATGAGCTGAACTCTTCAAACTTGGATTAGTTTAAATTGGTCAATGGATATAGAAAATAAAAGCTTTTATTTTGAAATTTATAGCGATCAGAATATGCTCGCAGTTTAAAGTTGAAATAGTTTGAATTTGTCAAAATGTTGAAATTAGAGGGAAAAAAAACGAAGACTTGCGAAAAAACAAAAAGCTTGCTATTTGGCGTTTAGATTTTGGCGGGACTATCCACTCAAGCTAACGCTGTAAAGTTAAAACTGTTCGAATTGCTCAAAACTAAAGAGATAAAAACAAACGTCATATATTTTCAAGTTCTGAAAAAAATGCCATCGTGACAAGTTTAAAGCTATAACGGTTTGAATCTGTAATGATTTGAATCAGTCAAAAAAAAAAACCCAATGCGCCTCGTAGATTGTGGGCTGCGATCACGAGTTGGGGAGCGCAGCCAAAGAGGACAACTGCGGCGTCTGCAACGGCGACGGCTCCTCGTGCCGACTGGTGCGAGGCCACTACAAATCCCAGCATGCCTCGGGAAAAAGTATGCTCCACGCTAACATTTCATCATCTCATTACACAGTTTAAAGTTTGATATCAAAAAATATCTTTTTTTTTTTCCGTCAATCTTTCTCAAGCGGAGGACACGGTTGTGGTCATCCCCTTCAAGAGTCGACATGTCCGCCTCGTCCTCAAAGGCCCGGATCACTTGTGTAAGTCCTGGTAGGTCCAGGGTGCTCTTCCGTACTAATCCGCCAAATACTGAACTGAACCACAATGCGTTGCTTGACTTTATAGCGGCGCTTCTCGATTTAGGGTTCAGCAAATGCTATTCCATGTTTTTTAATCAAGGAATCGTCATTGTGGAAGGAGATTCCACTTAACGTCCGTTCAAGAAACGTCAAAAGATGAAGTCCGTCAGAGGGAGCCAGGCCGAAAGTCCTTTTGGTACTCGCAGAAAAAATGATTAATTAATATGAAAATAATAAAAAGGAAAACAAAATGAATACAAAGCAACAAACCAAAACTCGGAAATAAACTGACCAATCTACAGTGGACCCCCGTGTTACAGCGTCCCCGGCTTTTGTTTTTTTCATACCCCCTTTACGGTATTTTGCTGGCCTTGCGACAAAAACAACTGTCATGACCCTAGGGGCTTGGCTGTATTTGTGTTTTTTTGGTCTCCATCTGCAGGCATTTTGAGGTAATTGCACAAAAGTTGCCGTCACATGACAAGAGATCCTGGTCTGCTATCGGTCGTCCTCACTCGTTTCAAAATGGCGCAACCGTAAAGCTTTGTTCTATCGCGAGTGGTTACAAAACTGTATTTACAGTGCATTTTACTGCTTAATTCAAAGTTGAATGGGTTAGCGGCGGACGCTTCCATCACCAAATGTCATCAGCAGACAAATTGAATCAGCTGCTAATGGTACGTTTAACCTTCTGAATGTTTTCATTTCAAGCGATCTTTCCCAAGCCCCGTTTTCTGAATGGCGAGCTTTCTCATTCTTCTTTGGCCATGCCAATTGGAAGCATGTGTGCACGAATGTTGACTGCTGCTGGTTAGCGCTCATTCCGCTGATGTTTTTGTTCCCCTTTGAATGTCCCGCTTGGAAAGCCGTCTCGGGTCAAAGTTGAGATGAGGTCAAACCCTGTAAGAGCTTTTGTGTGTCAGAACCTTCAATGGTTGGCCCGCGAAGCCAGGGCACTTGCCAAGGATGCAAAATGTCCGCGGAATCCAAGACGGTGACAGTTGTAGTACGAGTCGGAGAGTTTTTTTTCCCCTCCCTGTGTGCACATATGTTTTTTCACTGTTTTTAGACGTGGAGAGCAAGACTCTGCAAGGGGTCAAAGGTCAACGTGCCTTTGATAAGTCGGGGCAGTACCAACTGGAAAACACCACCTTGGACTTCCAGAAACTGCCCGATAAGGAAGTCCTGAGAATTCCCGGGCCACTTGGGGCTGATTTTACTATCCATGTAAGCTTCTTATGTTCCTTTGCAAGGAACAGCTGTAATGTCCCCGGGTCACTTGGACCCGGAACGCGGTTAATCATTCAAACATGTCCAAAATGTGTGTAACACAAATTTGATATTTTGTTTGAACTTGCGTTTTGTCTTTATTTCCCTATAACTGCAATAAAGTAAATACAATCATATAAGAATCCTCTTGAATATCCCTGCAGGTCCAGTTTGCAGCTGGGCAGGACAGCGTCCTCCAGTACATTTTCTACCAGCCCATCGTCCACCGATGGAGGGAAACGGACTTCTTCCCTTGCTCCGTCACATGCGGTGGCGGTAAGTGAGAAATGCTAGAACTATACATATGTCATAATTAGAGTATTGTGAATTTTGAAGACTTTTGCATTATGGGAGTCCAGGCTAAGCCAATCATGGAAGTCATTGAAAGGTTTGAAAATATCATAAGTTGGCTGCTAGCGCCACCCAGTGGTTTGGGAGGGTCAAGTCAAAAATTTCTATTGCACCCCATTCGCGAGTTGCCGTTGAAAAAATTAATGCAAAAATTGGGAAAAATGCATGATAAAACATCAGGTTTTCAATTTGTCCAAGATTGACAATATTTCCAATTTTGAATGGCAGTAAATGAGCCCGACATGGGCTAAATTTGACACCTTTAGGGTGTATATCTCCACCTCCCGTTTTTTTTTTTTTTTTTTTTTTTTTTTGCTTTTCCTGTAATATCACACATCAAAAAGCCTGAGTTGGGTCAACATTTCCCCCAGGACGTAATATCATGGTGAAAAGGTGTCTAAGAGCCCAGTTTCTGTTACCCAGGCTACCAGCTGACGTCGGCCGAGTGCTTCGACCTGCGTAGCGGTCGAGTAGTGGTGGACCAGTACTGCCATTATTACCCAGAGAACAGCAAGCCCAAACCCAAATTGCAGGAGTGCAACATGGAGCCCTGCCTGGCCAGGTTACAACGCCTGATTTTAATTTTATTTTTGTTGACCCCAGATATAAACTTGAACAATAATTTTTTTTGTCTTTTAGTGACGGCTACAAGGAAATCATGCCGTACGATCTTTACCACCCCCTGCCCCGGTATGCCCTGCTGACTTATTGAGCCAAAAACAAACAAAAAAAAACATCATGTACTGTCCATGCATTATCGTTTTGACCTTTTGACCCGGTGGTCTTGTAAGGTGGGAGAACAGCCCCTGGACGGCCTGCTCCACTTCCTGCGGCGGGGGCATCCAGAGTCGTTCGGTTTCCTGCGTGGAGGAAGACATGCAGGGCACCATCACCACAACGGATGAGTGGAAGTGCCTCTACGCCCCCAAGATGGCCGTCTTGCAGCCCTGCAACACCTTTGACTGCCCCACCTGGATGGCCCAGGAGTGGTCGCCTGTAAGTTCAGTGCATTTTTGTCATCTAAAATAAAATAGCGGGCGTCTCCCAACCAAAAGGTTGTGGCTTTGACCCTTGGCAATTGCACCCTTTGAGCAAGCGACTGAAAGGTTTTAAACCGGCAAACTTATTCAGATGCATTTAAATGTATTTGAACATATTTAAACTCGTCCTTTGAACTTTACATCTAAGGCTTTTCACATAAAAGGGAAAGTGCTGAAAGAAGACACTAGGGAGCTGAAAATTCACCTAGATGGTGAAATGACAAAAAGTTCTTCATGGGACGACCACTTAGTTGTAGCTAGGTAGCTATTAGATAGATAGATAGATAGATAGATAGATAGATAGATAGATAGATAGATAGATAGATAGATAGATAGATAGATAGATAGATAGATAGATAGATAGATAGATAGATAGATAGATAGATAGATAGATAGATAGATAGATAGATAGATAGATAGATACCTAGCTAGCTAGCTATTAGATAGATAGATACGTAGCTAGCTAGCTAGCTATTAGATAGATAGATACGTAGCTAGCTATTAGATAGATAGATACGTAGCTAGCTATTAGATAGATACGTAGCTAGCTATTAGATAGATAGATACGTAGCTAGCTATTAGATAGATAGATAGATAGATAGATAGACACGCAGCTAGCTATTAGATAGATAGATACGTAGCTAGCTATTAGATAGATAGATAGATAGATAGATAGATAGATAGATAGATAGATAGATAGATAGATAGATAGATAGAGTATTCTTTTTTGTGAGAAATGTAAATAGCTCAGGTTCGATGCAACAAAGGGTGGTTTGAAATGTCACCCTTTGTTGCATCAGGCGTCATTAATTCCTCTTAAATGGTTGGATGGCAGCCCTACAAACACAAAAGGAGGCCAAAAACTTGGATGCAGTTTACCTTGCACATTCTTCCCGGAACTTGCTTTTTTAGATGCTTGCCTTGGCAGACGGCGTACAAAGTTCACTCCTGTTCAGACAGCAGTGGGGGATTTTGGACCGTCTCTCCCCATGCCGCGAGTCAAAGGCCAAGACATTTAGTCAGAAAAGGAGGAAAGCTGGCCAACTAACACAGATTTATCTTTGAATATATGTAAGGCGAAAGGTTCATGCTTAAAAAAAGCATAAACTGAAAAAAATGCTGTGTTGAATTTACTTTTATTAAATAGTTGCACAATAAAATCATCTGGATCCACATATATTTTCAAGGAGATATATATATATTCTGGTTAAGATTGTATGTATCTGGATATACTCTGGATTTAAATGCAAACAATGAAGTGAAAGGTTTTTTTTTAAACTTTATTCCTTTAAAAAAAAAAAAAATTGGAGTCAACCCACCTTTTATCCAATATGGGCTATTTTGGGCCCAACATTTTTAGAGAATGTTTTTTTCAGCAGCATTTTTTATATTTATTGACATATTTTGGTTGAAAGTCACCCAAATTGGATCCGAAGGGGACCAGCCCAACTTTTTTTTTTTTTTTTTTTGGGGGGGGGGAGGGGTGTCAGTCCATTTTTTAAATTCTGATTATTTTTCATGCAACTATCTTGAATGTTTTTTTTTTGTTTTTTTTTTTTACAAAATTTTACCCTGAAAAGAGTTGGGTCAAACAAGTTTTCCCCAAATTGACCCAACTTTTTAAGTTTAATATTACTCAAAAAATTGTGTCAGTCCATTTTGACCCAATTTGGGCTATCTTTCACCCTACTGTTTAAGACCATTTTTTTTTAACTAACAATTTTCTAACAGCAGTTTGGTCCAAAATGTTTTTTTGCGCCTATAAGTTGCTTCAAAAACGTTGCTTCAACGTAGAACATAAAATTTTCAAACAGGGTGTTTTCAAAATAGTAATTACAAAAAATACATTTACAACTGAAATACTGAGGCGAAACCTGAAGAATTTACATGGCGATGAAGCGAGGTTATCTTTGGTCCCTCCAAAATGAAAACTGCCGATTTATGCGCCGTATAAGGCGCGCCGGATTATAAGGCGCGCTGTCGGCTTTTTGGGAAAATCCAATGCTTTTAGGTGCGCCTTTTAGTGCGGGAAACGTGACCGCGTGAAATAACAGCATCGGAATCCAGATTCATTTTCGGACGATAGCTGAAATTTCACCAGCAAGTCTGTCCTTTAATGAGGGGTATTAAGCGCCCTCTCCCTCCCTTCAGTGCACCGTGACGTGCGGTCAGGGTCTGCGCTACAGGGTGGTGCTTTGCATGGATCACAGGGGGCTCCACGCCGGAGGATGCGGCCCCACCGCCAAGCCCCACATCAAGGAGGAGTGCCCGGTGGCCGCGCCCTGCTTCAAGGCCGCCGGTGAGTTGGGAATCCGAATCGCGGCAAAGCACGCTTGACTTTTTCCGCCCTCCGCTTCAGATACGCTTCCCGTGGAGGCCAAACCGCCGTGGCACAAGCAGGCCATCGAGCTGCACGAGGAGACGGCCGTGACGGAGGAGCCCAAGTGAGCGACCCGGCTGATATTCGGAAAACGCCGTTTTGCAAAATCCCGAGCATCCGCGCTTTCGCGTTCGGAGCGGGCCGCTGTTTCCAGTGCGCACCTGTTGTCCGCACCTGTCAAAACACCGCACGCGCCGCTTGGCGCCGGATCACCATAACAACGTTTTCCAGATGATAAATCTTTGCAGAAAACAGTGCAAAAAACAATTGTATTTTTTTATGGCGGTGCCCATGAGATTTTTATAGTATACGCTAGGTAGCTCTCCTCAACAAAGTTCGGTTTCCAAGTGATTCAATACAGTAGTTTTCATCCTTTTTTTTACAATTATTTAGGCCCTGTAAAATGTTTATTTTGTTTCTGCTAACCAGAGCAAATCATTTTTGGATTTAAAAAAAAAAACAGATTGCTGTGCTCATCCGTATAAAACGTAACAAAATCAAGTTGGCCATTCTTTTGCAAAGCTGCCACTAATGCAATTTAGCAAGAAGTTGCTTCGTGTTTGATTTCATTGGCTCAAATTTGAAAAGACTTTACGCAATCAGGATTTTCAGGGACAATCACGATCACAGATCAGAGAGTTTAAAAATTACACAAAGCAGTATTTTATTTCAAATTCTGTCATTTACGAAACAATCATCAGCTACCTGTTTGGTGGAAATTTTTGGATTTTTTTTCATTCGTTTTTTTTTAATATAATTGTTTTATTTGATAATTATTAATTATTATATACATAAATTTCTCAAATTTTTTATTAAATATTGAAAAGTTTTTTTATATATTTATATTTTTATATAGTTTTTTTAATTAATAAATCATAATTTTTCAAACTTTTAATATTTCATTCTGTTTATTTTGATTTTAATTTGTGAATATTTTTTAGTCCGAAACTTCACGTCGTAATTAGCATTTCGCGGGCCTCAGAAAATGATGTGTCGGGCCACATCTGGCCCCCGGGCCTTGCGTTTGACACCCGCGCTCGAGTTGCTGTTCAAGTTAACGACACGTAAACAAACAGGCAGGTAAATGACCTTTTATGGAGTCCCAAAATATAATCACGCCCACTCATTGAAGCCAATATCGTAATTATGATGACGGGCCTCGCGTCGGGCTTCCAATATGTCACGTGAGTTGCATATCGGCGTAAAGGGGCTGAGTGACCGTCTTGGATAAACTCAATTTACCGTTGAGCTATTCTGGGTGGAGCCCAAGAGGGATTAGCGTGTGTGTTGGTCGTTCGCCCTGTCCCAAGCCCGATGCTTCACGCTTCTTTTCTCGAACACCTGCGATGTGGGATCCCGCTCGTAAATGTGATGTATGGGGGTCACGCGAGGTAACAAAAGGGAAGTTGAAAGCAACAGAAGGAGAAAAAAAAAAAATCTTTCGGAGCAGGTCGGCCTCCTTTGTCGCAGGCTTCCCGTGTTGCTTGAGCCCGGCCGCAGATGTCGCAGATGTTTTTGCTCTTGCATATCATTTGACTAATAAAGGCCGCCCTCCAAAGATATTTGGAGCGCGGCCCGGCGCCTCGCATGACTCGCATTAGCGAGCGTGTTCGCCAGTTTGAAACATCTGCGACTTTGACCGGTCTGCGAAGTGAGAAAGCCGCCATGAAGGACAAAGAAACGCCGCTTCCCCCCTGCAAATACACGCCTGTAATAAAGCCTCGTTCACGAGCCAACACTAATACGCAATCTGCCAACCATATGGGACAAAATTACAAAGACTAATCCTGTATCGGATTTACAGAAGAAAAAAAAAGAAACGCCGGCGCTCAATGAAATATTTCCACTGTCGGAAATGTAATTGATGAGATTAGGAAGGGGCTTTGGCGGATATTGCAAACATCTGCTCGCGGAAGACATCACGATAACTCACAAACATCTCTTTATGGACGTCTTTTATTTGCTAACGCTAAACACATCGCATGCGTCTAGCTAGCACGACTGCAGCTGACGTCGTGCGGGGAGATGATTCAACCGAGGCGAAGATTCATCTTTCAGTAACGAGCGGCAGCTCTTTTTACCAACCCTGAAAACAGTCTGATTGAAACCAAAAAATTCCCTCCCTTGATCTGTTCATTCAAGCTGAGCGCTTTTTACGCGCGTTCCTCGAGAACTTGGGATCGACACGGAGCGCGTCTCGAAAGAAAGTTAGCGGGATTCCATCTAAAGGTTTTCCCTCAAGCTGTTGAAATGTTGAGAAGACCTTGATTACTGAAAAAACGAAGTTTGCCAATACTTAGGTAGACCTAAAACCACCATGTCAGGTTGGAAGAGTTTCATTTGGGAATTCTAGTCCTCTAAGAATGTATGCAGAGGTACGATGAAGGTATGGAACCATAAAACCGGTAGGATCTTAGGGGTATGAATCTTAGTCTCATGGTACGATTCATTTCAGAATCGATTTTGGATTCAGCTTGAGTTGACATGCGTCTGTGATTTGTTACCGCAAATAATAAAATGCTCATGGACGAGTCATTGCGGTTTGGTGCGTTGAAAGAGTATTTCCACAGATGTTTGAGATGTCCTACTTTGTCCACGCAGCTATCAGTCGTTGAGTGCCAAGCCTTGTTCCTCTTGGTCCTACATTGGAAACGCGCCACCGGAAACGTTCAGCTCCCAACGGTCCGATTATATTTACGGTGATTCTTCGAGTCAAAAGCACAAAGTTGTTCTTGATCTATGCTGCAAACATGAATGTGAAAAAAAGTAGATGATTTTTTTTTAAATTGATTTATTATATGAATTGCAACGGTAATTGATTATCAACTCTCCCGATAGTCTTCCGATTCTCAGCTTTCTGACGCCGATCGGTCGTTTTTCCCAAGAATCTTCCGATTTCACGAAAACCACCCTCACCCCCGTCAAAAATCCGAAGAGGCTCGTGACCAACCTGCACCGTTTAGATGAATGTGGATAAGGGTTCTTGTATGACGCCGGTTTCCCATTCGCAGCTTCATCCCTGGCGCCTGGCAGCCCTGCAGCAGAACCTGCGGTACCGGGACTCAGCGGCGCACGGTCAAGTGCCGGGTGTTGCTGTCCTTTTCTCAGACCGTCGCCGACCTTCCCGACGACGAGTGCAAGGGCATCAAACCTTCCGTGAGCCGAGTCTGCTACCGGCGTCCGTGCCAGGAGCAAGAAGGCGACGACGACCAGGACCTGGAGGAGGAGGAGGAGGAGGAGATCCTCCAGAGAGATGAGCTGCATGAATGGGAATATGACGGCTTCACAGAGTGTTCCAAGAGTTGCGGAGGAGGTAGAGGACTTTCCCAGCGACCGTCACAACTTATTTACTGCTCAAAATGCTGACTTGTGTTTGAATCTCAGGTGTGCAAGAGGCTGTGGTGATCTGCCTGAACAAGCAGACCAGGGAAGCCTCAGCAAACCAGAGTTTGTGCCTCACCAACCGCAGGCCGCCGCCGCTTCTCCTGGACTGCAAAACGCAACCTTGCCCCCCCAGGTAAAGGCTTTCAATTGCAGCTTTAAAATAATGATGGGACTCTTGGCTCTTTAAAGGCTCTTTGGCTCTTTAATATATATTAACCAATATATATATATATATATATATATATATATATATATATATATATATATATATATATATATATATATATATATATATATATATATATATATATATATATATATATATATTGGTGCGGGTTAAGATTTTTAAATATTTAGCCAATTTTCTCATTTTTTAAAGGACACTTGTCACTTTTTAAAGGACAATTTAAGGGTATCAGTTGGATTCACTGCCCAGCCCTTGACGAAACGACCCGATGGGGGCGATTAGCCGACAAGACAAAAATCGCGTTTAGCGGCGGCATGTATTTCTCACGAAATGTCCAATGACAGCCGGGTTGTAGAAGTCAATTTCCAAGAGCTCCCGTGCCTCCACCAGTCTCGCACCTGCAACCACTTGACTGTGAGAAAACAGCTCCCGCTATGAAATGAACATAATCCCTTCGTATCCCCGTGACATTATTTCAGTAAATCAGACGGAGACGGATGGCTGGCCGCACGGCGGAGAACAGGAAATAACAATTGAATTTGAATGAGTGCGGACCACTGATGGCGCACTTTTGGACTACTTAGCGCTCCTTGTGGTGTCACGCTCCGCTGCTCCCTCCCGTCAGCCAACGCGGAGGCTGGAAGCCTGTTTTTGCAGGCTTTGACTTTTGTTTTCAGGCACAACAAACGCCGCGTCGGACGTGTTTCCTTTGGCCTTCCTCTCTGTCCCCGAGGCCTCGTCGCACTCCCACGCGAAGCTCGGCTCTTTGGATAGCGTTCCCCGTGAGGAGAAACGGCCACGGCCTTTACGGCGAATGCCCCGATACACGCAACATTCCCGCGTTCTCCTCAGGGCCCGGGAGTAAATACGAATCGCTCGGAAATGAAAATGTTGAAAGTAGGCTCGATTCATGAAGTGGGAGAGGGATTAGTTCGTCAGACTCGCAGCGTGTGGGTGAGAAAAAGCACAAGTGCTAAATCTCATCCAAGAGCAATCACGCTTTCCGGGTTGTAAAAAGCAAATCGGAGTTGGACATCGCAGCGAGGAAAACGCCGCAATCGGTTCATTTTCGACGCTAACTAGTTCAGTGTTACGCTCGTAAATTTTCAAATGAAATCTTCACGGTCCGTAACTTCTAAAACTGCACTCATAGTTGGCCTGTTGGTACTCGCCAAGAAGCTCCCCAAAATCTTAGATAAGGAAGGGGGAGAAAAAAAACAAGGAACAGAGGAGGAAGAGAAAAAAAAAACAAGTCAGTCCACGACCCCAACAGGGGCCATAGTATAAGCTACGGAAAACCTCGCGCATGTCACATAGGCCGATGGTCCCCAACCTTTTCATCACCACGGACCGGTCAATGCCTTACATTTAGATTGTGGACCAAGGGTGTTGGCTGCTCTTAAAAGCCACATCATCCTTCTCACAATCTCACTATGTATGTAATATCAACAGCAGCCAGTGGCCGAGACCGTGCTAAATATTGTGCTGACCATGCTGCGCTATCGTTAGCTTAGCACAGTAACTACGGTTCAACAGCTGTTAAGTGAAGCAAACGCCGCACATACCAGTTGTACCAAGTTCTCGCTTCCGCCTTTCGACAAGCCAGGTGAGGGCTCTTGCTTGGTTCCGTTTTGTATTGAAAGCTCAGCTGGCCGTGTCGGATCGCTCCCGGTGACCGCAAAGCGGCCGCCATGATTCATTCCTGCCCCCTGCGTGAGCCGTTGAATGTTCCCGAAGTTGATTGGCTGTCGCGACGCGAAACGCGGAAGAAGTAAAAAAAATGTAACTTCACGCGAAAGACGAAATTTCGCTTTTCGTGACCGCGCGCGGCCATCGCGTCGCTCCATTCGCGTCCATCGCGTCGCCCGACGTGCATTCGCGCCCGGTCACGCAAACTCCATTGACTACAAGACAAAAAGCTCCGCTTTTTCGCCTCGTTCGCGTTTGGTGTGCGCGTACCATTAAACTAAATCATCTCCAAAACATTATTTCGGGTGCAGCCCACCTGGCCCGGTACCAGTTGATCCACGGACCGGTACCGGTCCGGGGACCGAGGGTTGGGGACCGGGGGGTCGGGGACCACTGACATAGACCACAAATCTCTCGGAATATATCTAGGAGACTACGGAGAGCGAGATGCAAGCAGGCAGACTGGCAACATGTACACTAATGGTGTTTTTTACAGGTGGGAAGTCGGAGAGTGGAGCCAGTGTTCTGCGTCTTGTGGTGTTGGTCTGATGTCCCGCACCGTAGCTTGCGCTCGCCGCCCATCCCCGGACAGCAACAGAACTGAGGTTTTGCCAAACGAAAACTGCCACGATCCAAAACCAAACCCCGTCCAGGCCTGCAACCGCTTCGACTGCCCTCCCATGTGGGAAGCGCAGGAATGGGGACAGGTAAGACAAACGAGTCATTCCGAGTCATCCTTCGTAGGGAGATGACGTCACACTTGTCTTTGTCTGTTATTGTGTCTTTAGTGCGCCAGTCGTTGTGGAAATGGAATTGAGAGGCGACTGATCCTGTGTAAACAGCGTTTGGCAGACGGCAGCATTCTGGAGCTGCCGGATTCGTTCTGTTCGTCCAAGATGCCGGCAAACCAGCGGCTGTGCAAGGCGGAGCAGCGGTGCCCGCCGCTGTGGGTCACGAGCTGGTCTCAGGTAGGCTTTATCCAATCAGTCGCACTCACGCTATGCCGCGCTAAGCTGTGAAGGCAGGGCTATCCAAAAAACGTGTTGTTTTTGATTCTTCAATATGTTTTGCTGCTGAAAATGATTGCTATTTATCAATAGAGCCCGATTAGACGTCATAAGAGAAAAATTTCTATTTTAGTGCAAAAACGTTTCTCTGCACATCTAAAAAAAACTGTGTTCAATGTATTAGAAACAAACAGCGGGGCGCAAATGGCTCCCAGGCTTCAGTTTGAACAATTTGTATGGCAATTTCCTTCTGAAAATGTCCTTTTTTTTTGTCCACATACAGTGTTCAGTGACTTGTGGCAACGGTATGCAAAGACTTGAGGCAGTCTGCAAGAAACAAGGGGAGGATGGACAATATCACATCCTAGATCCAGACAACTGCTCCTCTCTGACGCGACCCACCAGGGTCCGACCGTGCTCTCTTAGGCTCTGCAAGAGTAAGAGTCCCGCCTTACGCTTTCATTGGACGGTTGTAAAGAGAGAGAGTAACCAAAGCAGTGCATCTTTCATCACAGATTCACTGAAACCCGATCCGACTATCCTGGCTGAGAGAAACGTGTATATTCAGTGGAGGAAGAGCAGAAAGGTCCATCTGGTGGTTGGGGGCACTGCCTATCTGCTCCCTTGGACAACCGTGGTCCTTCGTTGTCCGACCCGCCACATTCGCAAGGCAAATATCCAATGGTTGAAAGAAGGGAAGCCTCTGGTGAATCTCCCTCACCTATCGGTGACCCCTACGGGCTTAGTGAAGATCCAGCAGGTCGGCGTGTCTGATGCCGGGACGTACACCTGCGTCGCAGGTCAGGCCAAGGAGCATTTAGTTCTAGAGGTCCTTGGTGCCAAGCAGAAGCTGTACAGAGCGGAGGCAACAAGCATACAGGAGCTCTCCAGCTACGCCGATGGATATAAAGATATCGTACAACGCTTTCTTCAACTCAAGCTCGAAAAAAACAAGACCGCCTCGGAAGACGGCATCCCAAATGTCGTCATTCTCGATAGCCGGAGGCTGGATCAGCTTGACGGTATCCGAGGAAAGCAAGGCGAGCAAGCCATTGCTCAATTACTCGGCGAGCTGTCCGCGTCCCGCTTTGGAACCAATCACTCAAATCTTCACCACCCCGAAATCCACGAACCTTCCGTGCAAGGACCCATTCTTCGGAAAGCAAACGCCAAAAACCATTCGAGCAGGTACAGAAGCCCAGTCATCATTCAGAACCCCGGGAAAGCCGGAACGATATCGTCCTCCGACGTGATCGTTCATGTCGGGATGCCGGTTTTGCTCCGGAAGCCCTATGCCAGTTTGGAAATCAAGTGCGAGTCTGTTGGTTTCCCAGAACCGTCCCGAACATGGACCAAAAATGGAAAACAGCTGCACTACGATAGCAGGTAAGGCCAGACAACTCGCGGAATAAAAGTGCGGGTGAGCTTTCAATTTTACTGAGTGGACGTCATCCGTTTGTGTCGGCAGAATAGAAGTGCTGCCCGATGGCTCGCTGAGGATTCGGTCTCCGAAACAGGCAGATGAAGGGCTGTACACCTGCACTGCCCGGAACCGATTTGGATCCTCGACGCTCTCGTCTTGGTTGCAGATTACAGGTGAGACAATCATCCACATAGCGTTGGAAAGAAATCCCATGTTTTCTTAATATGGAACCCAAGAGCCTCAGATAGAAACAAGCAGAGGTCCCAGAGTTGAACTCTGCGGAACACCCTTCGAGGGTGGGGCAGAGCACCAAAGGTTAACACTTAAAGGTCTTCCTGCAGAAACAAATGGTCTAAACTAATCAACTGTGCTACCAATAATGCTCACCTGGTGCTGCGAGAAAGAAAGAAAGAAGAAGGAAGGAAGGAGTAGCTAGCTAGCGAAGATAGACAGTAGCTAGCTAGCGAGATTTTGGAGCTAGATAGTAAGATGGAGCTAAACAGTAAGATAGACAGTAGCTAGCTAGTAAGCTTGATAGGTATCAATTTATTTGAAGAAAAAAATAGTAATGAAGGGGTGGATTAAATGGATGGATCGATGGAGTAGTTGGCTCGCTAGATGCTTGAGCTTGCTAGTCATACACTAGCTACTAAGTAAGCTAGGTATATAAATATTCCAAGAAATACCGAAAAAGAACAAGTCACTACATTTTAGAAGCGCAGAAATGTTCTGGAGATGTGTCTATTTTTCTGGTTCAAGTTTGAAGTTGCTGGAAAGTCACACGTGGTCACTCACGCGCACACAGTTTGAGCCACCGCAAATGTTTTTACATCGGTCGTGAAGCGGTGGCCGGCGGGGCTGAGTCAGTGGTGGGGAATGCGCGGTGCGCGCCATCAGCAGAAGTCCCTTCAGAGCCGCACGGTCCCGCCTCCTTTCAAAGTGCGACCACTCGCGACCTCTCTGGATTCCAATCAAAGCCACGGCGCCGCCGTTTCCCTCGCCTTCTGCCGCTTTTTTCACCCATATGACAACAATTAGATGGCTCAAGGGGGAAGTTTCAAAGAAGATAAAACCGCTACATTCAGAATTACAAAAGATAAGTGGGCTATCAAGGGACAAGTGGCTCTGTTATTTTTCTCCCGTAATTCCTGTCCACTGTATTTCCAGGAAGCGCAGGAAGAGACTGCGTCCAAGCTGCAGGAGCCACTGGCTTCTTTTGCCCCGACAGAAGCAACAACAGCATCCAGTCAGCCGCGCACATGTTGGTGGCTACAATTTTTGTCCATTTCCAAATCGGAAACTCATTCAACTTTCTCCCAAGTAGTTGGCGCGCCGACCCTTGGGCGCCGTGCTCGGTAAGCTGCGGCGCCGGCTCCCAGACGAGAAGAGTGCGCTGCGTGGGGGGTCCCGAGGGCGGCTCCGTGGAGGCGGAGCAAAATCGATGTCTCGGAGCGGGGCGGAGACCTTCTGACAGCAGGATCTGTAACGGTCTGCCCTGCGCCGCTTGGGCTACGAGCGCCTGGGGATTGGTGAGCTTCCTCGTCTTAGCCAATCATCATATCAAGTCGTGGAAAAATATGAATGAACTTGTATATTTACCACTGGTCTTACTTAAAAGAGAAAAAAAAGATAGCGACGTAAACCTGCAGTTGTCACAAAGCGTTACAAAATGTAAATAAAATGATCCCTTTGTATTCGATCTCGCAAAGCAAAGTGCAGTAGTTTGACGATTCTTTGCACTTTGAGGCAGAGATCATTTTTAATGTGTCCAATCCAAAATCGCTTTGAATCAAATTGATTCTGGATCAAATCGGAGACCCCAAAATCGAATAGAATCAGTTCTTCCCACGCCTAGTGACAGAAACGAAGAAAGTCATGGTCACAAATGAAAATCGGTGTCGGAGTGAAGCCACGATAACTGAATCGTGGTGTATTTTTAAAAACTTTAGAATTTTTGTATTTTTTTGTAATGTTTTAGTGTAGCGGTCATTGCACGGGTCCGAGCTTGGCAGCACAACACCGCAATGTTTTCTGCCGAGACACAAACGGCACCAAAGTCACCTCAAGGATGTGCGGCGGACTCCGACGGTAAAAACGAACAACGCGACGAAACCTTTCCTTTACCGGGTAGCTCTGGATAACGGCGATGTGCTGTTCCAAGACCCAGCTCCAGCAGGAACTGCTCGACGGCCGCCTGCGCCCCGCGCTGGCGAGTGGGACCGTGGACTCAGTGCACCGCCACTTGCGGCCGGCACGGCTTCCAGTCGCGCCGGGTGGTGTGCGCGCCGCAGCAAGGCGGTAGCTGCGGGCGGAGGCCGCGTCCCGCCAGCTGGCAGCGTTGCAATACGGTGTCCTGTGGCAGAGGTGAGACGTTCCAACATCCAACGGTGCGGTTCACCAAACCGTGCGATATGTCCAAGAGGAGGGACGTCTCAAACCATTCGTGTAGTATAATGTCAGTAAATGTATTATTTTAAAAGCGCAAATGTGTCGCGGGGTGTGAGTGGACCCAAAAGCATGGTTGAGGCAGGTAGGGATGGAGACCAGTTTTTTGTGGAAGGAGACTGGCAGGCTGAATCAAGTCCAAGCAAATTGTTTGTTTGGGGATAGGCGAATGTGTGGTTGCATTGGCAGATCAGGACAGCGGGCGTTGGGATAGCCAGGGGCAGGCGGGTTGGGGTCCAGGCGGGCAGGGGATGGGCAGGAGGGTAAAATGATCTGACGAGGACTTGACAAGAAATGGCAGGCTTTATGCTGAGCTGGTAAGTGGTGATTGGACTGCAGGCGGGCTTTATGACAAAAATAATATCTTTTAGACCAGGGGTGGCCAAGTCCCGTCCTCGAGAGCCAATTTTCTATGTTTCCCTTCAACCAAGGGAAACAGAATCCTGATAACGACCGTGCTCATTAGACTCAGATGTGTTGCTTGAAGGGAAACGTGGAAAACAGGCTGGATTGTGGCTCTTGAGGATCGGACTTGGCCACATTTGTTTTATGCAATCAGAGAACTGCCATTGTGGAATAAGCATATTTGAGGGGCGAATTCATTCAAACAATTTCGTAAACGCATATTGCGTCACAAAACGAGGAAACTTTTCAGAACAGAAATAAAGCAGAGTGAAATCACACAAATAAGGAATCAACTATTTTACCGATGTATTGACATAATGTAGGCACAATTCCATTTTTCCATTGCATACAGTATATCCAAATCAATGCCACATGGCTTTACGGGGGGGAGAAAATGCTGTGTTTTAGCATTTAGACTACAAGTATCTTTGAACACAATTGCAAGTATTTTCAAACATTAATCACACAAAAAACGTATTTGCAAGTACTTTTTAACATTTTAAAGTACGCTTGAACATATTTGAACGTATTTGCAAGGGTTTTCGAATGTATTCGCAAACACGTTTGAACATATCGGCAAGTGCGTTCGAACATATTCACCAATACGTGCAAATGCATGTTCAAGTACATTTGAACGTAATTGTCAGTATGTTTGAATGTATTTGCAAGTCTTGTTTTTTGTGTTTTTTTTTTTTTAAACACTAAGCATTTGGAAGTGACAGGGGTTATTGCTCTGTTGACGGCAGCCTCCGGCGAGTGTCGAGACAGCACCAGGTACTGCGAGAAGGTGCGACAGTTGGAGCTGTGCTCGCTGCCGCAGTTTAAGAGTCGCTGCTGTCACTCGTGCCTTGACACCTGATGGACAAGGGACGCCGGGCGCCATCCGGGATCTCCCGCTTCTCGCTACACACACCGACTCAACGGAGGGACGTATGGCAACATCACCGGCGTTTTCAGATGAGATAACCACTGGAAAAGGATTCGAAAGACGTTTTCCAAAGCGTTTTGGGAAGGCCAAAAAACTAACTCCAATTTGAGATTTGAACGGGAAAGAGTCGGAGTTTGAACTGAACGTTGCACTCATGACTGAAGCAAATACACAATGGGAAGAGCAAGAAAGAAAAAAAACTTATTTTGCACTTGAAACTCAACGGAAGTCTTTGTTTAAAACATGACTTGTTGATTTGTTTTTTCTAAGGTTACATTTATATATATTGCTTGGTGTTTTTTTGAAAAATGTATTCGTCTAGATGTGTAGTTCAACCACTTTCTATTTTTTGTATTGCTTTTGCACATTTAGTCTCGACGCGCCGCATGTTGTCGCCTGTTACTTGCGTTGTTTTTTTAATTCCTCCTTTTGGCCCCAGGTGACAAGCAAGCACAATGTTGAAAACCAGCAATATTGAAACATCGTTATTTTGTTTCTCTTTGAATTCTTCTCTTTTCTTCCTTATGCATATTTCTATCCATTATTTATTCACCGAATGTGCACTTTTGGATCGAGTGCAACACGGTAGAACTAGGCAAACTTGGCATTTGTTTAATTTTAAGAGGAGAAACTCATCAAAATATGAATTATACGCTTCATTTGTGTAGATATGTAATTTGTCTTATTTATTTCCATGCGTGCCTTTGTTTATAGTTTTGTAAATAAATAAAATGGGTTTTAAGTAACTGAAGTCGTCTTGTGGTGATTGTATTTGACGTACGATACGTGCCAATGGCGTCCTCTGCTGGTAATTTTGATCTATCACGCCTGTGTTTTTTTTGTTTGTTTGTTGTGTTTTAAGAGAAAATGAACCGCATTCTTTTTTAACGTTGTCTTTTATCGTATAATATTCTGCCTTTTGTTTTTGTCTATGACAACCAGTAGTTGAACAAAAACAACTAGGAATGGCTTTTAATTACGACAGAAACCCGGGAATTTGTGATTATTATTATTATTATTATTATTATTATTATGAAGAAGAAGAAGAAGAAGAAGAAATTGCTTCACGGGCTTTAGTTACATTTACTTTACTGTTTATTTCAATGCTAGGAGCTGGCGCATTCTTGTGACGTAAATTTCATGCGACGGTTGTGATCTCGGAACCGGAGAAATGAACGACTACCTAGCTCTCGTCAAAATAAAGTTTGTTATTACCATACCTGTCTATTTTTAGGCTAACCTTTTACATCGTCTGATGAATTTTTAGTTAACGTGCGAAGTGGGCTGGCTGTGTTGTAATTTTAAACGCCACATTAGCCGCAGCTTGGAATTCCTTCTGCACGTCGTGGTTGCGTTTTGGTCGCCTCGGAAGAAAATGATGGACGAGTCGAAGATCGCCTCAGATGACGGAGTTCCAAACAAAGACACGGACAGAAAAAAAAGATCTCGGGTGAAGCAGCTACTGAGCGAAGTGAAGAAAGTCGTGGAATTCTGGTTCGGAGACGCCAACCTGCACAAGGACCGCTTTCTGAAAAAGATCATTGACCAGTCGGACGACGGCTGTAAGTCATTCAAATTCGACTCTTCAACCGCTTTGTTTTGATGATGCCTTTGTGTAAATTGTCTCAGATGTTGACCTGTCCGTGTTGACAAACTTCAACCTGATGAAGAAGCTGACGAGCGACACCAAGTTGATCGCCAGGGCTTTGAAGGATTCTTCTGTGGTGGAGGTAAACTTGCAGAACATTTTACCAACGCGATCCGATGGCCAGCTAACATATGTAGGCAATGTTCAGGTGAATTTAGAAGGCGATAAAGTGAGACGGCTGCATCCCATCGGAAATGTTCCAGTGGACGTGGACAGCCGCACAGTTTACGTGGTAAACTTTTATATTGTTTGAGATGTTCAAAATCACTTTTGTTTTCTTGTTTTTACTAGTACAGGTATTCAACTCTTGATTAGTCACTGACACTGTTACCAAGGACTTAAGTATTTTGCTACCTAAAAATAAAAAGCAAAACGCTTACTCCAAGCCATATTTAGCCATTTTCCACAAGACTGCAAGAAATTGTCCATTTTCTGTTGCTCTCATTTTGGGCACAAGAGAACAGCCGATACTGCTATCGACTCTTTTTGATCGAACAGATCAATTATCAACTCTGATACAATTACCTTGTGTCAGTACTCGTACAAGAAGATAATAGATTGGTAAATTAGAGGTGACGTGCAGTCCGATATCGACCCGATGCGATATCAGCAGGAATTATATAACGTTGTTTGACCGGCGTCCCGCTGTTGTTATTCATTGAACATGCCCAACCAGGAGCTTCTACCCAAGGACGTGACTCACTCCTGGATCGAGAAGGTCTTCTCCAAATGCGGAAGAGTTGTTTATGCCAGCATCCCCAAATACAAATCCTCCGGGGATCCCAAAGGTTTTGCTTTTGTGGAGTTTGAGAAACCAGAGCAAGCGACAAAAGCCATTGAGGTGAGCATTTGTTCATCAAAATAAGCCACGGACTAATGAGAAGTGAAAAACTTGAATGGGTTTCCTCTTCTTCCACCCAGATGCTCAACAACCCCCCCGAAGATGCTCCGAGGAAGCTGGGAATGTTCCCCAAGACCAAGAAGGGAAAGCCCATGTGGTTGCCTGCTGACAATCCGCTTGCAGGTAGAATTTGCCTGCCTGCACAGAAAAAAAAAAAACAGTCTAGTCTAAACATGACATTCCGATTAATGTTGTGGTTGTAAAAAAAAATGGTTGAAAATCTACTATTATATATATATATATATATATATATATATATATATTTAAACAAGGTGCCAGCAATTTTGCCTCTTGTTTGCTTCTGAAACTAGCATCACAGTTGATTCAGGTCACTACCAATCGCAGCTTGCAATGGTCACATGACCAAACCAGAAAACAGCTGAGCCATGATTGGCCGTTGCCTGAGAAGTAGAGCCATGATTGGTCGTTACCTGAGTCTTGAGCAACTGTGATGTCATTTTCAGTTGACGGCAAGTCGCAAAACGTGTGTTGAAAAGTATCACTCGTATTTGAGCGATACTTTAATTATCAATATTATTATTACTGCTGAAATGGGATAAATAAGAAAACTCTTTGTTGAACTCATTTAAATATTATGCTATCAAATTCGTTTGGTCTTTCCCTGTAGAAAGAGTGATTTCTAATTTTATTTTTTGCTTTGAATTTCTTGCAGGTGGCGGCAGGGAGGAAGAGAAGAAAAAGCGGAAGAAGAAGAAAAAGAAACCGCCGGCCGAGGAAGCCAAAGCGGCGCCGATGGACGCCGAGCCGTCGGACCAGGTGGAGCAGCAACAGAAGAAGAAAAAGCAGCAGCAGGAGGAACGGCAGCAAAGCTCCGACGCCACGGGTCAAAAGACGGCGGGTAAAATCGCGGAGAAAAAGCGACACCGCTCGCACGCGGCCGACCAATCGGAAACGGCGGTGCCCTCCAAAATGATGAAGCTGGAGGAGAACGATCAAGCCGCATCCCAGAGCAGTAAGCGTCCTTTTACGTGGCAAAGGCTGGCCCAGAAAATCAAGAAAATGTCATTGCGTGCATTCTGCAGACCCTCCAGCGGAGGGCGAGAAAGAAAACCAAGACGACTCGCTGGTCAAAGCCAAGAGGAAGAGGAAGAAGAAACATAAGGAGAAGCTGAAAATCGGCGAGGAGGTCATCCCGCTGAGGGTCATGTCCAAGTAAGAACCCACTTAGGCATGGACCCATATCACATGCTATGATAACCGTGAGCAAAACTAGCGCTGTATCACAGTTACATTCCCCCAGTAATTGATACTATTACCTAAAGTAATCGATTAGCACTTAAATACCTTAAGTAGTTGATTAGTTTAGTGCTTGAACACGAGCATACTTTAGAAATTCATTCATTCTTTTTTTTTATTCACCAGCTATTGTTATTAATATAATAACCACCAATTATTGTTTCTGTTTTTGTACTTAAAGTTAACACAATCACTGTGGTTCTATAGTTACACGGCAATTGAAATGCAAGAGTAATATAAGTGTAACACGAAAACAAAGCCAGCTAAGGGATCGTGCTCTAGGCTAGGGCTGCACAATTATAGCCAAAATAATAATCACGATTATTTGGGACAAGATAAGCAGTATGTAAACAAGACTAGATACTTACAAATAATATGAATAAACTAAAACTTAATTTGTGTAGATTTCATCCGTTACGTACACTACAAGCAAAACAAAGTATAATGATCCTATTGTGCTCCGTTTGACGCAATGAAAACCCATCGCAATCACCTGCCGATAATTGATTTTTTTGGCACCAGGGAATCGTGGCTGGTGCTCAAGGCCGAGTACCTGCGGCTGCAGAAGCGCAGCATGGGCTCCCTGAAGAAGAGCATCACGCGGCCGGATGGCGAGGAGCCACCCCAGGAGCCCCACCAGGAGGAGCCCCACCAGGAGGAGCCCCACCAGGAGGAGCCCCACCAGGAGGCGCCCCAGGAGCGGAACAACAGCGGCGAGAGGAGTGAGCGGAGGGCCGCGCGGCTTCACATTTATCGTGCTTGAAATGTGAACTCTTTTTTTTTTTTTTTTTTTTTTTTTTCTTTCTCCAGTGGAGACAAGCGAGAACGCGAGCATTCCGGGTCCGCAGTTCATCAGCGGCGTCATCGTGAAGATCACCGACAACAAGGCGCTTCCAGAGAGGAAGATAATCAAAGTGATTTGCACTTCAACCCTCAGCTTACTAGCCCTTTGTTCTTATTATTTGATTATTTTTCACGTCCAGTCATTAACTTTAAAAGAAAATAAATTTGTGCGGCTCGGTGGGGCTGTGGTTAGCACCTCACGTTTCACGGACCCGAGTTCAAAATCCGTGAATTTCCTGGTTATTAGGGACATCGGACAAAAGGAAATCTCCCTCCTTTTCGTCGCGTCTAGGAGTTGTAATCTACTCCCGCCCTCATTAATCGATGGTCGCGCCGGGAGCCAATCACGCGTCTTGTAGGAGTGCCCGTTTCCCCCATGAAACTCACACGCTGTGAGGTAGACGCAAAGGAAGACGAGGAAAGAGCAGCGCTGCGTCGGAGCGTTGTCAATTTTTTACCGACATTTCTTGTGTATTAGAATTTCAAATGTAAACTGATTGTTATCATGTTTAGTCAGCTCTAGGCTTTACCCTAATTCGACTTCCGCTAATAGAACCGCGGCACTGTGAAACTACAGTCAAAGGAATGGAAAGGGAAGGGATAACAGTACAGTTACTCTCTAAGGTTTAATCATTTCAGTAAACGAGTAAATCGTGTACTGCAGTAGTTTGATGTCTGACGGATAGCCGTTGCAAGTGCAATGATAGTTTATAGTTAAAAAAAATTAATTAAAAATACACAATGCAACGAGGGTACGATAGGGGAAGCGCAAAGTAGCGTGGGATCACTACAGTGCTATAATCCAAATGACCCAATGCTGCCATCTGCTGGCCATTTATATACTTTTTTTTTTAACCTTCCTAGCTTTTTAATTAAACAAAAAGCTGATCAAGATCTCACTTATTCCCATCAAAAAACAAAAATTGTTTTCCCCTTATGTTGTCCTCCGTCCTTCGGGATGCAGAACGCCCTGTGCAAGATCTCGCCCGTGGCGTATGTGGACCTGCTGGAGGGCGACACCGAGGGCTACGTACGTTTCAAGCGGCCGGAGGACGCGCAGGCCGTCCACCGCGCCCAAGCCCAGCTGCAAAAGGAGCACAGCTGGCACCTCGAGGTCCTTTCAGGTAGACCACACGCATGTCCAAATGCAGAAAAAAAAAAACGACGGACAAACGAAGCTTCATGAAGCGCTTGTGATATTTTGGCAGAAATTTGCTACATTTGCACTCCAGTGTTTATTTATGAACTAACAGCACCATCTGGAGGATGTAAACGATAACACGGGTGCTTCATGAAGCTTCATCTTAGCGTCACTTAAAAAAAAACAGGAAAGGTTTGTGAATTGTGTTGTTGTCCGAAGGTGATAACGAGCAGAGGTACTGGCAGAAGATCCTGGTGGATCGGCAAGGCAAACTCAACCGGCCCAGGGAGAAGAAGCGGGGCACGGAGAAGGTGAGACGGCTAACTCTTTCACGTCGCTTCCTGACAACTGTCCGGCTCATCTTTGACAATTTTTGCTCCTCAGCTCCTATCCAAAGCCGAGAAAATCATTACGGCTCGGGCCAAGGAGGCCAACAAGCACATTCGCTTTCAAGACGACTGACTGGATGACACTGGATTGTTTTGTTTTCTTTGTTGATGTAAATAGATGAAGGCCCTTGTTAAGACATGCGTTGTTTTTTTGTTGTTTTTTGTAATTTGATTAAAATCCAACTTTTTATACTTTTACACTTGCCATAATTGACCGGCAAACAGGGATTAAGAAGTGATCAAGTTATTTGAACCATCCTCCAACGACGGTGGGAAAAAACAGCATGAAAAGGTTTTTTGTTTTTGTCTCTATCTTTCTCCTACTAAGTACTATTGTGCTCAGTTGAGGACATCCTGGTCTTTCCAATGATGTCTCGCAATGTATTTTGCTGTCTTGTAGGGACAATGTTTAAGATTGAGACAGTTTTTCATTATGGACAGCAGGATTTGCTGCATCTTTCATTGTCTGTAGCGATAACAAACATTGCAGCCACCCCTCTCCCCCCATGTAATATAATTTAGTGATAACTAGACCTATGATTATATTTGAAACATACTGTTGGTCGTTAAGAACATATTTGTTTGCAGGTCTTTGAAATTTATAATCATTTATTCCCTTTTAATGAAGAACGGTCAAATGAGACTAAATCCGCACAAATGTGGACACAAATGCTTAGGCTGTGTCTTTTTTTTCAAACGTGTGATTAATGAGTGTGCGTGTGAAAAAAGCCTCCCCTTCGTTTTCTTAACGATTGCCGGTTTTGTCCGCTGGATGGCGACATTTACCCCGAAAAGCGTCATCGAACGACCTCTGCCTCATTAACATTAATTAGGATCTGCTGTACCTCCGCGTATGCGTCCCAGAGGTTTCTTTTTTTGTTGCCACGTTCCATGCAAAGAGTAGGGGAGGGAAAAAAAATAACAGCTTTATAGTGCGTTCGCTTGTCCAATGCAAGTTTAATCGAATGTAGCGTAGTCGTCATCCGGCGAGTGAGTGCAGGGTGCCACGAGGGTTTGGGGGCGTGTTGTTGCCATAACGAGGGTGGGTGGGGGCGTGCGTGGAAAAGCTCCGAGTGCCCACGCCGTCTTCACTTCCACGCGATTCCTCAGCGCCTCCTCTCTCGGAAAGCGGACGTCTGAGGTGCAACAAGTTTTTTTTTTCTTCTTCTTCTTCATTGGAATGGAGCGAGGAGCCTCCGCGGGGAACATGGACGGGAAAGTGTCCCCTCGGCGTCGGGCCGCCAGCGTCATCCCGTCGCTGTGCTCCGCGGCGTCCATCGCCTTCTGCGTGGTGCTCAGCATCCACGCGGCCGACGTCAGGCGCCGGCTGGCGGGCTTGGAGCGCGCCCCCGACGACCACTTGGATGCATTGGTTGCGCAAAAAGTCAACGAGATGCTCTCCCAGGTGAGATCCCCGCGCGCATGCCCGACGCGTCTTAATGGCGCTACGCTGACGTCACTATGTTTTCATCAACCCCCCGATCCCCCCCGCAGCGTTCTTACGAGCAATTCGCCAAGATCCGAAGCGCCCGGCAAGCGTCACCCGAATGCAACTGTCCACCAGGTGAGCCCCCCCCCCCCCCCCCCCCCCCCCCCCTCCGAGCGGTGCGTGGGAGTGAATGGAGAACGGTGCGTTCAAGGACGTCGCGGATGTTGCCGCGTGTTCCGCCGTGACGGATCCGCGCAGCTGAGATGGAAGTGAGCGGGCCTAAACATAGACGTGCCGAGTGGCTGGCACACTTGCGATGTCGTTGTGAAATGCGGGCAACACATGAGCTTCCTACTTGCCGCCGGTAGATGGGATCATTTGTTACCTCAGCTTCGCGGACGGTTTCGAGTTCATTGTGGCGCCCGGGATTTTGGATGGACTGGTTCGTAGTAGGCTCACGTACAGTGAAGAAGTTGGAAAAAAAAATACGTTACCCGGACTCAAATTCGCTTGGTATAAGCATGCACTTGAATGCACCATCACAATTTGGGTGAAATAAAAATATAAAAACAAGATTGGGGGATTCTAAACTAGAAAAGCCAATCACTGGTCACCTGTTATCCAAGTTTGTTCATTTGACATATGCAAGCTGGGCTGTGATTGGTTGTCATTATCAGGTGACAGCAAGTGGCAAAAAGGGCCACTCCGTGCGTGAGACAAATAAAACACAATATTCATCAGAATGCCATCTTTAGAATAGTGGGGCCTTTGTAAAGAAAAAAATAATTCACCACCAATTTCATTTGTCTGATGAGGATGAATATATTTTGAAGTGGAAATGCAAGGTGGACAGTTTGCTGCTGCTTTAGCTTTGACGGTCTGCTCTTGATCACGCTTTTGCATTGTGTTATTTGTGAGGTTTTCAATTTTGGCCAGAGTGAGGAAAAATTCAAATGAAAGCGCATAACCAACTCTGCTCCCAGTGGTCAAAGTGACTTGGCTGAGTAAATCATAAAATTGCACATTTATACCATAAATTGAGGGCTAGTTTGTCTCACAGAGCCTCTTCAAAAGGATGGTCAATGACACAACTACATTTGTTAGGGGGCTCTTCTGGTGCAGGTTATCCACAATTGTCAATTGCATTCTGTGACCGGAACTTGACATTTTGCTTTTCAAATTAAGGCCAAATTAACTGGAATGTGAAGCAATGTTTTGCTAAATTGTGGTCTAGTGAATCGTTTGTCACATGTATGTCTGTTTTTTTTTTTTTTTGGTTCAGGTCTATGAAGATTGTCATTGTAATTATAGACATAATTTTCAGGAAAATGTTATGTGATCTATCTTCTGGAGTTGCTAAACAAAATATGCGTAGAGATATCACTACCAATATAGTTCAAAAGTTTATTTAATTATTCTTTTTTATTCAAACAAATGCTTAGCGCTGGTTAGGGTGTACATGGCTGAAAATGTTTTACACAAGGTGACTCATTGAAAAAAATGTGACTTGAGTTTGGTTGTGACTTGTTTAGTTATGTGATTTGAGTCATGATGCATGTCTAGTTGTGACTTGAGTCGTTACTCGAGTCGAGTTATGTAACTCAAGCCTAATTATGTGATTCGAGTCATTACACGTGTCTAGGTATGCATCTCGAGTTGTGACTCGAGTCTAGTTAGGTGACTCAAGTTTAGTTACGTGACTCGAGTCGTTACTCAAGTCTAGATATGTGACTCGAGTTTGGTTGTGTGACGCAAGTCTAGTTATGTAACTCGAGTCTAGTTATGTGACTCGACTGTAGTTATCTTGAGTTAAGTTATGCGATTTGATTCATGACTCGGGTCTAGGTATGTGATTCGAGTCATGACTCGAGTCTAGTCGCGACTGGAGTCGTGACTCTGTTGTTATCTGACTCGAGTCATGACTCGAGTCTAGTCGCAACTGGAGTCGTGACTCCAGTGTTATCTGACTCAAGTCTAGTTATGTGTCTCGAGTCACGACTTGAGTCTAGTTATGTGCTCGAGTCACGACTTGAGTCTAGTTATGTGAGTCAATCGTTACTAGAGTCTAGTCATGTGACCGGAGTCTAGTCCTATGACCGGAGGCAAGTCCTGTGATTCTAACCAAATCATGTGACTCATGTTGCCCGACTCTGATTAGCAAGTGTAAGGTAACAGCTGAGTAAAGGCGCAGGCATCTGCTTTTGTTAAAGAGCACTCGCCTCAGGAAACACACAGGGCCTTTAATCCTCCAGTCAGCGCTCAATTATTTTTCAATTGCCTCTCCATCAGAATCGAGCAAGTCAAGTTGAGCATGCGGCGCATTTCGAGCTCATCCCGATGACTCTGTTCTCCACGCGAACGCCCGAAATAGCCGTTTCTTCTTTGACGGGGGGAAGTGGCTCTTTTGAAAGCGCGGCACACTTTCCCGCTTTGCTTTGATGGCGCGTGCGGAACCCGAGGGCAAAATGCGGAAGGGAGAGCCAGCAAACAAAAGCAAATATCACCGAGTGCTTCTTCCGATGACGTGTTGGGCAACGTCTGCCGTCCCTGCTGTTGAATTTCTTATGGATGCAAGCCCACGGCAAGGAAATATATTGCTGACTAAGAGAGCTTATAAAAAAAAAAAATAAAAACAAAAAACAAACATATTTTCTCCGTCCGGCCTTGGTGGAGCACAGACCTGAGTTGAGTCTTGCACTCAGTGATTCATTGGAGTCCAGTTCTTGTCATGTGACGCGGGCATCATCAAGCCCCCGCCCCACATGACTGTGGTGAGGTTGCGTTGGGTTCAAATCGACCACAAAAGCCAGCTCACAGACCCTGTGTCTCATCCCACCGGTGCCCTTTGACCCCCGACTGAGACCTCTTTTGAGTTCCCTTCATGAGCCCACACTGCCATTCGGTGACACTTGGAGAGACCTTCTTTAGCGCACAGAACAGTCGCTCTTTGTTTTCACACGGGGAATTTTCGGGCATGGTTTTTTTTTTTTTTTTACTTATAACACTCAAAAGACACTTTCACTTGAGCTGGCTTGATTGTTTCTTGCGGAAGAGCGACGCCGCTAATGTGGCGTTAACATATTTGACGGGTAAATGTCCGAGTGTATGATGCAAATTTTCTCAAATTGGGCAAATATTGCTTATTACTATTGCTTATGAAAGTATTTTTAATTATTTTCAGTCAACTTTATGGTGAAATTATTATGCACCAGTGTGGCATATTTTTTCCCATAATGCAGAACCATAGAGGTGCTGTTAACTTTACGTGTGAGGCAGAAGTAGACCAGCGCCTGACGAATGACGGAGCAGAAAAAAGAAAGTCAAATGTCGCTACACTGACTGACTAACTGTTGATTACTATTGCGTATAGCTAATTGAACTAAATGACGCACCGTCGATGAGGGAAAGGGGGCGGAGCCCTGACGACTGTAGGACCACCTCTGCATATTTGCATAAATTTAAAATAACCCTTTTTCCACTACTTTTGAACCTTTTTGCACATATGAGCAAGTAAATTCTAAGCCATCTGGTTTTCGGGCCTTTCTTGGATTCTAAAAACACGGAAATATACCGTGCATATTGATATGAAAAAAAAAAAGTTCTGATACATGTCACAGAGCTAAATAATCAGAATTGACGCGTAGTATGTAGCTAACCGGAAAGCTTGTCGGTCGCATGTGGCATTGTGTGCGGGTCGGAGTTGGGCCCAGCGGGCGATGTCCTCGCATATTGAATGTGTCAGTCGGGTCATGTCGCTCGTTGCCATGTTGTGTACTTAGCGCACGCACGCGTTCCGGCCGAGGTCGCGCGCTTGGCCGCCTTCCCGCTCCCCGGCCGGCCAAGAAAGCCGGCCCTGTCAGAAGCCGGAGGAGAAGAGTGCGCGTTGATGCGCCAAGCGGCCGGGGGGGAGGGGCCCCCGCCGAGATCCGCCTCGTCCGCCGCCGGGTGTAAATATGGCCGCCGCGGCAGGTGTGGCGAGCTCGCCTTCACCCCCTCGGCTGCGGGGACAGCGTTCTCAAGGAGTCAATATTTGCGCTGGCCATCAAAGTCCACCTTGTTTATGCATGAAAACACATCTTGTGCCGTTTTCCAGGAGAGGTGCACTAGATTATTTGATAAGACTTTTTTCAATCTTTGAGTACTCTCGAATGCTATGTGCATCAATACCTTGAGTAGTTTAGACAAAAAAAAACACAGAGACAAAACACTTTTAAATAAAGAAAAAATAAATTTCTGACAGATAATTCACTGAACATAGCGCCAACTACTGGTGAGGAGGACTTTATGTAGTCCGCGCAAACGGACCCCTTTGGCCCCTACCACAAGTGGAAATATAATTGGTGAGAGGCGCTTCCAAATTTGGCTTATCACTTCTCGTATTTTTTTCTGGATTTATGTGTTGCTTATTTTACAAAAGTTTGTAGCTCTTAATCCACGTTTTCGAAACCCCACTGCTAACCAGTGATGGGAAAATGAAGCTTCATGAAGCACTTGTGTTATTCTTAGACTCATCTAGATGGTGCTAGTTGTTTAAACATTAAACTTAACACTAGTGCAGCGAAAACGTATATAAAAACAAGAGTGTTGTCTAGAGGAGTCAAAAGAATATCCCAAGTGCTTCACGGAGCTTCTTTTCTCCGGACTGAAGTTCGGACACCTACGTTCTAGAACGATGCTATTGGTGTTAAAGCAAACACTGAGTGCGTTGGAAAAAATTATCCCTAGTGTTTCATGAAGCTTCGTTTGACCATCACTAGCTAACGGTAGTCACTTTAGCAAAACAATCGCAACACCGCTCCGGTCATTAAACGTACACTAGGGTGTAAGTCGTTTTCTTATAATGTTGCACTATGAAGGTTTTGGTCTCCCGTACGTAGTCCAGCTCCCACAAACCATCACCCTTTTTAACAACACGCTCTACAAGTACTCTCCGTTGTGCGCACTGGTGGAAAAAGCGTGTGGAAAAACACGCGCTAGTCTCATCGAAAGCATCCCTTCATTTTTGTCCGTTTGCTCAAGGAGACGGCGAAAGTCGGACGGCGGGACGCCTCCGCATGAAAGATGACAGTATGCAGCTTTCCCAAAGCGGACGGCCAATCGCACGCAGCAAACCAGCCACATCACACGTTAGCAGGCGTCTCGCCGCCAGCGAGCCGCGAGCGCCGCGAGCGCCGCGAGCGCCGCGTCCTTTTTATAGCCTCCTAACTGGCTTCCGTCGCAGTCTTCCGAGAGGCCGGCGCGCACCGGGGAGCGAGGAAGTCGGCCACTTTTATTAAGTCGCCGTCCCGGAAACAACGCCGGCTCTGTTGGAAGGAGAATTGACGCTTGGAAATAATAATAATGTGCCAGAAGCTTGCGGCGGCGCGCAAGAGGCCAGACGTCCCGTTGCGGCCTCTCGCCCTTTGCATCTGAAGATCTATCGCGGGATGAACTGGAGATTCTTAATATGAATTCAATTGGAGACTTCTGCTTGTTTTCGACTCATTCAATCCCAAAGACGTATTTTTACGTTTTTTTATTTGTTTTTGTTTTGTCTTTTAAGAATCCAGGTATGCATATATATATATATATATATATATATATATATATATATATATATATATATATATATATGAAAAAAACAAAGGCTATTTCTTTGGGACAGAATGAGTTAACAATGTCGTCTCTCCATGGAGTAGGTTGTTATCACCCATTTCGGAGTGTTTCCCTCCAAATAATGACATTTTATGACGTGTCAACACTGTGGTTGAGGTCTGGTTACGCTTGAAGGCATAAAAGCGCTTTTGTTAACGCTCGGAAAAGTTACGACTTCCTCACGGGCTCTCCGTTTTCGTGTTGGCGCACAACAAATAATATTTTTTGTATCCAGAAGCTTTATGGGATTGAACCGTTGTTGTCATTAGCACTGAGTTGTACGTCGTTCACCTTGGGGGGGGGGGGGTCTTCTGGGGGAGGTAGAGGAGTGATATTAGTGAAGGTGAGAGTGGTGAAGATTTGCTGTGAGACAGCGGCAATGAACAGAAAACAGATGACTCCGCTTAGATGGAACGGGGGGGGGCACTCGGTTGTGGTAGGGTGCTGAAAGGCCTCCTTCTGTTCTTTGTCTACGTTTACCCTCCAGAAGTGTCACTAGGTTATAGCTACCATCGTCTGCCTGATGCGGTTCAAATTATCGTGTTGCCTTTACTGTACCTGTAATCGCTGATTTTTTTTTTTTGTAACACCCCCAAGGCATCACAATGACTGAATCATTTGTCTATCAAATTGTTCTAAGTAGACCACTACAGAGGAGCTAATACTCCTTGTGCAATCTCCCCCAAACAGGTAGTTAGCTTGAATTTGATGGCCGTAAAAGTCGACCAAGTCGGGTCAGTTGACTTCAGAAATAAAAATGTGTGGAAGTGAAAATGTGCAAAGATTGGTAACTATGTACAGCTAGATTTTGGAGGTATAGGGTTAAACATTTTTTTATGGACCAGGACTTTAGAATGCTGCGTTATCCTGCTTTGGAAAAGCCCCGTGATGACTCACTGGGATACACTAAAGTCACCCAAGGATTTAGCAGAAATATTTTTACAGTTCTAACATGGTTATGTGTCAACATAAGAAAGCTGTTACACAAAGTAGCTAGTCACGACCACACGACCAAGACATTGAAACTGAGAGTATCAAGACCAAGATTTTTTGGAAATCAAAACCGAGATGAGACCAATACTTTTGTTGCTCCTTCTCTCTCTCTCTCTCTCTCTCTCTCTCTCGCTCTCTCTCGCTCTCTCTCTCTCTCTCTTCCAAATCCAACATGGACCGAGACAAGACAGAGTAAAAATGTCTTGGATTCTGAGACGAGCCTTAAAAAAGTAGTCTTGAGACTGCTCTTATGACCAAAACTGAATTAAAGGACTGCAACACTAGACAGTTAAAGTGTCTTAAGTTTTGAGACGAGACAGAGTCTTGAAATTGGTCTTTGTCTCAATACCAATCTTGAGAACTACAACAATAGACAAAGTGAAAATATCTTTGATTAAGAGACAAGACAAAGAACCTTAAAAAGTAGTCTCGAGACCGGTTTTGAGATCAAATCTGATCTTAAGAATGACAATACTAGACCAAGTAAAAATGTGTTGGATTATGTTGGTAGACGGAAAGTCATAAAAATCCCGAGACTTGGTCTCAAGGCCAATCTCGCCAACTCCAGACCAATTAAAAATGCCTTTGAGTCCGATTAGACGGATAGCCTTAAAAAGTAGTCCCAAGACTGGTCTTGAGACCAAGACCAAACTCGAGAACTTCTAGATTGCAAGAAGAAGCCAAGAGCTTTAATAAGCAGTCTTGAGACCAAGACCAATCTCAAGAACTCCAACACTATAATCAGCGCTTTTAATCGTTTTTCCACGGTGTAGGTTTGGTAGTTGATTCCAGCCATGCGGGCATTGTCCCAGCCTCCAAAACGGACGCCTTAACCGCGTTTTGACGCCTCCCCCGATCTCGGCCGTCAGTCGGCGCCTCGCCAAACCCGCCGGGCTCTCGTAGCGATACCGCAGATAGCGTGACCTGACGTCAGCGGTGACAAATAAAAAGCCCTCTGGCGTTTATGACCAGGTCCTTGGGTGTAGACGAGGCCTTTGACCTCGGGCAACTTTGGTCCGACTTGGGAGCGGGCCCACATAACGACACGCGGGACTAAAATAACAACATCGGAGCGGTAACTTGAGATTCCAGCCCATCTGTTGTGACACTTACATTACGGAGAGACGCTGTCGACCGGTATTGAAATGAGGAGCGTCGAAACGGGACTTTGACGCACTGGCGCAGAAGCGGGATTGCATTTGACAAGGCGTGCAAGCCTTTCTCTTTGTTGAGATGGCATGTGAGTGCGGATATTAGTCTCCTGCCGGTCCCTGGAGGCAACCTTATTGAACTTAGCGCACGCCATCATTTCACTGTCAAATTACGACTCCTCCGAGCCAGTACACACACATCACGGTCTTGAAAAGACCTTAAATAGGCAAAGTCCGAAGGGGTGCCAGCGTCTCTGTCTGCTCCCGAGTGTCGTTTCTTGTCACGGACGTGTTATTTTGGCCTATAACGCCGGTTCTCCAAAAAGTCGGCCGACCGCAAGCGGTTCATGCAGCGTGCCTTGCGGCTGCGGGGACAGTCCGGCAGTTTCCCACCTCCGAGCCAAAACACACTTTGGTGCCGCGGGGACCGATGGACGCCAATTGCTGGGCAACGTTTCCTCCGGTTTGAAGGCTTGTGGTGAAATCTTTACAATGTGGGAAGTAACGCGGCGGGGTGTAATCCGTACCGCCGTTGCGCGTCGAAACCCGCCGTCCTTTTGCTCGCGGATGCTAAATTTTTACAGTCTGGCAGCTGCTGGGGGGGGGGCATAGTAAAGTGTAATCCAAGAGCTGGCATTGTAGTTGTGGACGGCGACAATTGGAAAGTCAAAGGGGAAGGTCGGGATCTGCTCAAGTCCACAACTGGCCCGCTTGGGAATTTGAGGAACGCAAAAAATGGACATCATTGTTAACGAGTTGTCTCATGGATGGCGTTGTTTTAAAAAAAAAACGATGAAAATCCATCACGTGTTTAGAAAGTCTACTTCAACTACAAATCTACTTGTGAGAAAATTATCCATTTGATTGGTTTCTCCGTATGAACTGATCGCCCTTCGTATTACTCAGTACCAAAAAGTATCCAGTATTAAACTATGAACACTTCATGATATAAGCTAACAGAATGAAACCATTTGGTAATTTTTTTGGTGCTCTTTTTATTAACTGTACGTAGAAGAAAATGCGCTGAAAACCCAGAGGTCAAAATCGCGTTTCGGAAACCCCATTAAGAGGAAAATTACATTCCACGTTTCTTGGGAAATTCCACCTAGATAGCCGCCTTTATGTCCCATTTCTACATTAAGCGAGTCAAGTCATTCAGCAGCGCCCACTTCTCCAAAAGAGCCGAGATAAATTGAACGGACAATCAGCCTTCTCTGAGTAAACATGGCTGCTCCACCTGTTCACGCATGTCCACAACAAGTGGGATGACTGGTCCCTAATGCAAATATCGTCACATATTTGAAGGCGGTGCTCACTTAATGATGACGATTTATTCATTCGAAAAACTTGTCTGCTCACAATCTGGTTGTGTAACACAACATGAGAAGATACAACACAAGATTGACCTTTTTTCAAAAAGAAATTCTGTCCCAAGCTTTCAAAAAGCTTTGCGTCCGCCAATGAGGAACGGACAGCTGGAAACACGCGAGCCACAAACAGTAGCTTGACGTCTCCTCGTCCCGTTTCAGCAAGCCCGACGATACGGTCCAAACTAAGCCATGATACGATTATATTGGCTGCTAATCTGACTATGTCCGCGGATGTGAGAGGGATTTAATGGAGTAAAAGACTGCACTACGCTGTCTGGGATGCATCATTTTCACTTGAAACTAGGGCAGATTATTCATGATCCCATGGCAGTTTACAACCCTTGTTTAAAAAAAAAAAATGGACCTTCATTTGCAGTCTTAGGTTACACAATAGTTCTATCCTCCGCATGCGTTCCACATCATTAGTTTCTATGTTTCCATGCTTAAGCGGCATACCAGCCCTGTAAAATCCTCATGGGAATCGTGCGGCGTCGCATAAATATTGATATCCCGCTTTATGGAATTGATCCCAGGGGAGCTCTGTAACAAGGTCAGATCGATATGGCAGTGCCCGCCTCGCTCATATTTAATAACCTGGATTGCTAATGCTGTTTTACTCGCCGTCGGGTGAGAATTGTACGAACGTTCAATCGTTTGCCAATCTTGGCAAGGCAAGCAAATACTCGTTCACGTCAGGGGTTCGTCAGAATTCAGTCAAGGTGTCCAAGTTTTAGTTCAGAGTCGGAATGGTTAGAAAATCATTTGATGAGGAATGTTGAATGCGTCCTAGGAAATCAATGGGCATTTTGTGGGCTTCAAATGTAGAGTATTTCGAAAAGTGGGGGTTTTTGCGTTAAGAAAAATGAATTATCCGAACGTCGTGAATTGGTGTAAATTTTAAAGTTGGAAAGGTGAGAAATAGATACGGTCAAATTGAACGGGTCCGCTTGGTGAAATTTTGCGCTTTTGTTATTTTGTACTTGTTTTTTAAACTCATTTTTATTGAGGGCCACATTTTAGTTGTGGGGATGTCAAATAAATTTTAAGTGTGTTCGTCACACATTTATGTAAATTTGGAAATCAGAGGCTGGAAGAATCTGTTCAAAAGCGAGATTGTGACCAAACTTTTTCACCTAGTGGTTACCTCCTATTGGACCGTACCCAAAAATGACATTAGAGAATGTGTAAATTGTTGGAGAAAATGATGGAATTGCCGCTGTACACAAAGTTGAAAATTACTTGAACGTTTGAAGTTTTGAATGGGAGCAAATTTTTGTATTCTCCATTGAGAGTGAATGGAGAATTTGGTGGTGATTAAAGTTAAATTGTGAGAAAACTGTGAAACTTTGCTACGAGAAAAATAATAGCCTGCAAAGTGTCCGTTTTCATAACAAAGCAAAGTTGGAATGGTTGGAATCATTCAAGAATTTCCCAAGAAGTTAAATGCCAAAGTATGACGGACTAATAAGATATGTGGTAATTACAAGGAGAAAAATGTATGTTGCATTCAGGATCCATTAAATTTCAGATTTTTTTTCTCTTTTTTTACATTTCTGAACCACTTGGCCTTGTCAGGCATCGCTCATTCATATTTCTATCACCATAGCAACCCGCCAATGCCAAAATGTGGATGAAAGGCCAACATTGTCCCCCTTTGCGATTATGGGTCCCATTGCGCGAGGCCAATTTGACAGCAGCGGGTCCGATTTGTCGCGTGTGGCTGAATGTTTGTCGATTGACGACGGGCGGCCTTTACGGCGGCCCCGCTCCACTTTTATCGGCTCCTTTTTTCACAGCGTCCTCCGGGTCGTCGGCCGGGATGACGGACGGTGACAACTGTCATATTTTTTACCCGTGTTGGTGTGGGAATGCCGGCAGGGCTTCCGATCTGCGTTGTTATGAAACTCGAGTCACGTTTGATTTGGCATCGTCATACTGTAACCTCGTATAACGCGAAGAATAGCGTCTCTCTTGTTACCGCGGTAACCCGGGATCCACCATCCACTCATTTACCGTTGATGATCGTGTGTGCTACTTGTAAAAACGGCATTGCGCGCATGCTTATAATATGCCGAGTATTGAGTATCGGTTTCTATGGAGTTATTATGGATGTTTAGTTTGCTTTAGAATGTCATGTAGAACTGATGTCTGACAATATTCAAGATCTATATTTCAACCGAGTTTCTAGTTTACTTTCCGAGTCTAATCTGGGAGTCTTGTTTTCCTGGTCTAATTTCCGATGCTTGTTGGATTTTTGCGTCTTAAGACTTCCTGCTTTTCTTTTTCCGTGTCCTGTCTGCTTCTGGCTCCAAAAAGTTCTTCTCACCTGGCAATTGTGATATTTGCAGAGATTGATGTGGGTATCGGCAAAGGCGTACAACTGTACGTGTAGGTTGTTTGCAATTTTCTAACATCAAGTGATGTTAAACTTGCTTTATGGAATGGAAATGAACAAACAATCGTAAATTCCAAGATAATGGGGGTAGTGTGCGTGTGAATTTCTATGACGTTTGGAGGTCGTTTTCTGGGACGAACCGACATGAAGTTTTTTCGCATGATTTAATTCTGTTCCAAAATTCTTCCATTGCGAATAGTGAACTTCCAAAAAGAACAACTGAAGACTACAAAGCATTCGCCTTGTTTTTCTGCAAAAGAAGCCGCCTTCTTCGGATTCAGTCACCCGCACCTTTTTCATCATCGCCGCCGCAGAGAAGCCCCTTGATTTACGAGCAGACGGGGTCGTGTTACCGTCGCTCTTTCTGGATCCGCATCACAGGCGCCGAGGCCGTCAGGTCGGACGCTCGGCGCGCTGAGTCGGCCCTTCTTCGCACCTGTTATTTAGCGGCGTCATAAACTCCTTTTAATCGTGCGCTCCATCAAATCGGCCGAATACGCAGAGTGCACGGCTCACCTGTCACGTGCTGCGCCGACATTCGGAACCAAAACACGAAAGCGGGCCCCGGCCGGAACCGTTTTCTCATATGTGGATGTCGCCTAGTCTAACTTAATTCAAACCGCTTGATCACTCGGAAACCTTTCGGCCCCCAAAAGTCCTTGCGCCGCAAGCGGGCGTTTATTATTCTTCAATTGCACTTGTCAAGCTTCCACTTGTGTGGCCCTTGGTGCCTTCCACTTCTGCAAAAACAAACAAGATGTCTCCTTGGCAAGTGGCTCCCCTCATCTGCTAAATAAAGAGCGGCGGTGGCGGCGGCAGGCGCACTTGTTATTCTACTTTGAGAGGAATGCAAAGTTTTGTTTTTACGGCAGGAATTTCAAGTATGGTCTGTCCCCGCTCGCAAAACGAGCTCCCGGTGGAGCAGCCGCGCGGATTTGGGCTTTGTAGAGTGTCGGCGACGCGTCGAAACACAAATATTCAAACGCCGACACGCGCCGAGGCTTTTTATTCTAATTAACGTTACTCGGATGGCCCTGAGCGACACCGCTAACGTTTTCCAGGAGAGCAGGGGATCTCGAGCGCTCTCCTTGATAATTGTCTGACGTACAGTAGCTGTGACGAGCCAAATGTTGTGAAAGCCAAAGAATAACACACTTTTTCAAATATATACAGGGGTAAAGAAGTGAGAATTTTTCACGGTTTAAACCGAGCCAATACCTGTCATAGAATCACTGGTTTGGATGGAATTTCCAAGGATGCGTGGAGTTGTCGCCGGGAAATTTTATTTGCCAATACAGTTGAACATACTGTACAGACGTTTTTAAAAGTACTGTACAATTGAAAATACTGTCTTTGTAATTACATACAAATCCACTTTTAAACTAATTCAGTGCTTCTCAATTACATTTGACCAACTTTTCACTCGACGTGCTGTCTATAAATACGATTATTATCCATGCAAATGTTAGTATACCTAAACCTTTATCCTTTTTAATATTACAAAAGAAAAAACAATATAAATCAACTTTCAACACCTGTTCATTTTTTTTTACGGTGTTACAGCTTAGTCTAAGACTGAAAAAAATAACAAAGTGCATCAAAGAGCCCGAAATGTTTAAAATAAGGAATATTAGTCCACAAAAAATAATCAACATAGAGTGGCAGACTTGTTCTCAAAAAGAAATAATTATAAATGAATATTTGTCCACAGAAAAATATTCAACCTAAAGCGTCCTCTTTTGGGATCATGGTAGAGATGTGTTGACAAAAATAAATCACGAACTTGACAGGTAACGAGAGGCGACACGTGACAAGTTGGGTCGAACCACTCCAGTATGGGGGACAATCTGTCTTTTGAAAAATAATGACATTGAGTAACTTACGACACATAATATTTGTTTTACGAACTTTTCCTAAAACATTTAATAAGTTTAATAATTATTTTGAAGGGATGTTTGCATGTATCTCAAGTCCCCCTTGGAGTTCTTTCAAGTACCCCCAGTTGTACCCACACCCCCGTTTGAGAACCACTGCACTAGATCAGCCATTATGGTTGCGGGTTCGATCCCCAACCATTGTGACCATGCCAAAGTGTCCTTGAGCAAGACACTGAAAACCCAGTTTCTCCTGATCAGTCAGTAGTCGGTGTTAATCTTTAACCTTTATTGACATATTGTGAATCTTTATTAATTCTTGTCATTTCCTCTAATAATAAAGTATACCCGCAAACCAGGAACGTGTAGTACACAAAATTGTGATTTTTTTACTCTCTCAATTTATTATTTTTTTGCGGGGCGTCTGTTTTGAGCGAGTGGATGTTATTCACGGCATTTTCCGGCGGGTACCGTGCCATGGAATAGGGGGCTAATTTTAGCTAGGGCCATTTACGCCTCGTCCCAAGCTGCTCAACACTTGATTTTTAATTTGACGAGGACGCGGCATGAAGTTTTAATAAAGGCAAACAAAAGTCCTGAGAGCCTCTCCGGGCTGTTTCTAAATAATTCCAGACCACAATACCGGCCAGTGAACCGACGTGAACCGTTAGAGTGGCGTTTTAGTCCGAGTGACTTCCCGGGGTGTTTTGCTCATTACGGGCTTCCTCGCGTTCGCACCTCATCTGAGATGCTTCGGGCCGCAGACAAAAGTGTTTGTCTCCGTCTGATTTACGAGCGGTGAGAGCGGCCCACCAAAGCGCCGCCCAAAATGGGAGCGACAATTCGGTGCGAGCCGTCGGCTCGGAACGCCGCAGTGGGAAGCGGACCTTTTGATTGACGACGCTGCAGCCGCGGCGGCCGCTGAAGTTTAGTGCGTTATGATGCAGGGCCAGGATGTAAATCAAATCCCTTAGACAGGGGGCGCTGCAATCACTGGCTCAATTGTGATCAACTCTCGTGCGCACACTTGCAAGCTATACACATTGCATTTTCCGCTAATTTTGTAAAGGCTTTTAAAGGCGTAATAATTAATTTATGATTTTTTTTCCTTCAACTACTCATTCTTCAGCGGCATCAGTTCTATGTCGACAAAAAATTCAAAAATGCGATTGTCCGTCTTTGTAGCCTGTGAAGTGATGATGACTCTTTAAAACTGGTCTTTGGCGCCACCTACTGTCTTGAAGTGAAACACGTCAACAAAGAATTTTCCGTTTGCTGACATAGTTTGACCGCCGCTCAACGGAATGTTGCAAAAATCGCAGGAAAATCAATGTAATAAATCCTATTAAAACGCATCTCAAAAACTGTAATTATAATGGTTTTGTATGGTCCAAAATTTGGACAGTGATTATTTTCGTACACAAAATCTCGCATGACCAGATGCAATCGCATGAAAATGTCAGAATGCATTTTGAAATTTTACATGTTTTAATCATCTACTGGAAATTTCAGATCTCCAGTGTTTTTTTAAAAATTATTTTACCATATCTGAACAAAATCAAAGGAATTTTCCATAATTCATAACATAATATCACAAGGGTTGAAATCGTTATTTATTTGTTTGTGAAGGAGGTCGTTATTTAACATGCAAAACAAGCACGCGCTGTTTCTGTTTTTCTCACCTTTTTGTTGCGTATGGAAAAGCGGCCGGCGGCTATGATTCAATCCAGTCGGTTTGTAAAGCGTTATAATTAATACCAGAGAGGGAAAAAAAAAAATGTGAATGATGTGACAAGTGAATTGCAGTCAACTAGTAGGCATGTCATTAAATTTGGCATTTACATGTCTGCGTTCAATACGTTTTTACGATCTAGGCAAGGTGTGCAAAATTCTTCATTGTAAATGCCAAAAGGGGGAAAATGAGGCCAAAGTCAGCTTGAGGGGAAACAAAATAAAATGAAAAAGTCCTTAATGGATCCCGAGCATGACGGCTTTACCCATCATAAACACGCAACAATATGAAAACGCTCCTCCTTGAAAAACGTTTGGCCTCTTTAAATGAAATGTGTAAACGTTTATGTCATGAACTTGAGCTTCTCTAGTGGTTTTCTGGCTTCAATATTGGATTTTTTTTTTTTTTTTAATTTAGGTTTCTCATATAATAATGATTGATGGATGGTACCGTCGACTCACTGGCCACAAGAAGGGGTACACTTAATCGTATGTATGCACACTTTGGAGTCCTTTTTTGGAAAGAAAACAAGCCTGGGCGTTTGATGAATTTTGATGAAGATACTTGAGTGTTTAAATTCAATCGAAATGCGAGATGAAAAATCGCCATTGACCGGGGTCCACTCGGCATAAATTGTTGGAAAATACATTGAAGTTGACTCGTAAATGCAGCTAAGAACTATATGAAAAATTTTTTCTCAAAATTATCCCTATTAATTTGGTATTAATGCATTTCATTCCTGTAATTTCTTCCGGTCGAAAAATATTCAAGTAAATTTGGACCTTGTTAGATGTGATGAACACAACACAATTTTTTAACTATTTTTAGACAAAATCTGGACTGCATTTGATGGGCTAAACGCCACCCGAATAAAACATTTCCAGCAAAAGTTTCACCACACTCGAATACACCCTATTTTTAATCGACTTTTTTTAGACTAAATTTGCACCATATTGAATAACGGTTGAAACCACTACTTAATTTAGACAATCGGAATTTTGGAACCGTGTCATGTGATGTTTACTAGCAGGCTTGGACACGCAGTACCAAAAACAGCCACAAACCTCCACGAATAATAAGTCCAACTGGTAATTGTTAATGAATTATTTTGCCATCAAAAGTGCTTTACATTCTTTTAGAAGTCCGAAATTTGTCTTTTGGGATTGAATGAGTTCATAGCAGATCATTCGAAGGCTTTAGGTGAGACATTTTTCCATTTTTGTGGCCAATGGACTCCATTTTGCATCCGACGCCGTTGTGTACCGCTAAAGTCTTGGAAAAAGCGTTTCTCATCTCAACGGGACCAACCCGCTTAAATAATAATGAATAAATATATTGAATTAATGCAGGCATCCAAAGGCTCCGTTTTCCATCTGGATTCCGGCTTTGTCAGACCTCCTCCTCGTCTTCTTAAGCGAGAGGGCCAACAAGGACGTTTGTTTCTTTGACTGAGCCGAGTCACGCCGCATGGCGCTGGAACTCCCTGACTCACGCGCTGGCTTAAAAAGACGCCAACGGGAGAATCGCTGGAGCAATGAGGCCAAGGTTAAAGCAACCTTGCCTTGTGAAGATAGGATGATGACTGCTCGCTTTGAACCTCTGCAACTCTCGGTTCTTCGGGCGCCGCCCGTTTTTCCAGAACTTCTTTTTTTTTAACCGTATTATGATTCGTTGGAACGAGACCTGAGAAAATCAAACGAAAAACCTACCTTTTCAATTGTTATCAATGAGGACTTAGAGCTGCTTTGTTGTATGATAAGTACTCTATAAGAAAAAAAATAATTTTGTTGATATGTTGAGTGGCATGAATATTATATGTTTTGTTGTCAGAATGATCTTTTCGTCATTATATATAAACGGGAGATAACGAGATACCTCGAGATGCAACATTAATTCAGTCCGGGATGGTTTTTGTATAGTGATTTCTTATCTTGAGTGCAGTTTCTTATGTAAATGATCCAATTCGTGCCAAGCAAATAATAAGCACAAAAATGAGCAAATTTACCTTTTGAGTGAGGTAAGGTGAGAGGAGCAAATGGTAGAAAACAAATACCGTATGAACATAACGGCAGAAAACAATATGAAGTAAATGGCAGAAAATGTAACAACTGTAAACATCTTATAAAAGTTCGAAATCACTTGCAATTTAGATTGCGGAGGGATGCGGTTCTCTCGCGGATAATATTTTTTCACCCCCGGTTGACCCGCCCTACAAAACATTATCTCGTCACAGGAAGCTAAATGACTAGCTTCAGAACAGGAGCCCAAACGGAGTCTCTAAATGTGTCCAATTTTTGTATCTCAGTTTTTTTTTCGTATTACAAGTCAAAACTATCTTCGGCTATCGTTTTGTGTATTAGTATTTTTTGTAAAGTGGGACTTTCGTTTCCCGAGGGACCGCTGTTTTCCAAACGTTGCAGAAACACGAATTTGGGCAACACCCAAATGTAAACAAAGCCACTAACTTGTGATTTTCTGATAAACAGCTTTTACTAGCTGTTGATTAAAAAGTACTTTGTCTTCACTTTTTGATGTGAAGCGCCGTAAATCCCCAAATATAAGACACAATTTCACTCCCAAATATGAAGGCCAAAAATATGGGCGTGCCCTATAAACCTAAAATTTTATTTATATATTTTTCGACACCGTTCGAGGTAGATTGTTCCATCAGCCACATAAGCCGAGTCTTGACGCACATAAGCACATTTTTATCGGCCGTATTCTTAATTACCGTAATGGGACGAGCTCGAGGTCATACGTCAGTTTGCTGGTAGCCAGTTTCTGTTGCAGCCTGAGGTTGTTAGGGCATCGTTTTCAATCAAAGAAGCGAGCAGGCTGGACCAACGTCCGAGACCATCCTTGTTCGCGCACCGGAATTTTACTAAAACGGAGTGGATCAAGTAAAGGTTATGATGTCACCAGTTGATTCAGTTAAATTGCAAGCTATGAAGCTCTTTGAACCGGCAACTTCGGGTATTTATGGCAAAATGAAATCGAGCTGCGGAAAAGGAGAAACTGCTTTCAATGTTACACTGGCGCAAGTGTAGAAGAAAATATGAAATTAATTAGAGATTAATTCTGTTTTGATTTGAGATTGTCGCCAAGCTGTTGCAGCGTTCCATACACGGTAACATAGTTATGAGCAAAATTTGACCTTAAAATCAAAGGCGCGTCACATACACAGGCGTGTCCTATATTTGGGGAATTACGGTAATTAGCAAATGATTGCACACTATACACATGCACAGATGATATAATTTACTCTCCTTCGCGGGGGGTTTGTGTTCGGTCATCAATACGTGTTGCAGCGTCCTGGTGGGATGTGATCACGGTTCGGAAGCCAGAGGTCATAGGTCACCACTCTCATACAGCCCCCCCGGCGGGGATACGAGCGGCCCGAGCTTTTGAAACGAGACCCCCGGATTCCGGACCGCGCTGTCGGCGTGCCGAGACCCGCCGCCACATCCCAGTTGTCGCGTCAGGTGTCGGCTATTTCGGAGACGACGAAGGACGAGCCGGCGAGCGTGTTATGATCCCGCGTCGCAGAGGAAGCTATAAGGGCGGCTCGTTATGTGTCTGCGAGTTTACGCCGTGGATATGTGACATCACAATCACAAGCGCAATCACGCCGTGCATTTTTTGGGAATGTGGGAGGAAACCGGAGTACACGGAGAAAACAGGCACGGGGAGAAGATGCAAACTCCACTCAGGAAAGCAATCAAACCCACAATATCTCAACTGTGAGGCATAAAACGCTAACCGACCTTCAACAGTTTTTTTTTTCTGTACCTGGCAGGATGCACGCATTCATGGCACGTAACAAAAAGAAAAACGCATGGCCCCGCCCCTGCTTGAGGCCTCTGTCGTACACGTGTTTATCAGTAACAAAAGAACCCGCTTCCTTTTCAAAGGGAGCGCAATCAATTAGTCATCAAAAGTCCCTGGGAGAAGAACAGTTAACCTTTCAACGCATGAATGTTTCATTACCTGCTGTGATTGGCTAAGCTAACGCGCGGCCCCGCGGTGGTTAGCGTAAATAAAAAGCTATTCGGTGTCCACTCGCGGATCAGATTTATCGGCGGCGATGCCGACGGGGGAGAAAAAAGGGGGCTTTAATGAATGTCTCCGAGCTGCTGGCGGGTTCTCATGGATTATTCACGTTAAGTGCGGCCGGGATGCTAATTGCTGATAACGCTGAATGCTCGCAGATGCCCCGCGGACAGCTTGATTCAAGGGACGCCTCCATCTGGGATAACCCTTTGAACTTCCCTCACACCGAGGTCAAATGGGAGCCAAACGTTTGTCAGAAATTGTTGCGGGTTTGTTTTTTTTTAATCCCCCTCCAAATCCGTCTGGTTTTTTTGGGGCTCATTAGCAGCAACTGCGATTTCCAGGCCGAGTCAGTCATGCAGACGAGCAAATGTTCGAAACTAAAAAGGGGCTTTGTCGCCGCCGATGATTAGAAAGGCCACGCCGTCCAAAACGCGGAGCGATGGAATGCTCGTTTTGCTGAGGGAGGACACTTGGACAACGTGGTTTTATTCGGCAGTTGAAATAATTGGCGGGTGATGAAAAACACACAGCAACATCATAACGTTGCAACTGTGGCAAGTACTTGAAGAGAAAAAAAAAAAAAGTAGCAGATGCTGACTACCCTCCTGAGACCCAGCCTCAACACGCGTGTCCAACGTTGTGTCCATTTTGTCTCAGCAAGACAGCAAAATTAATTGCGCGGTGTCGGAAAGCAGAGGATGTCCTTCGCTGAGCACGTTAGCATTTTCTAGCTTAGCTCCAATGAGTCAAACGCAAAAGATGGAGACCAAAAACTCATGTCCACTGCAGTGGACACAAATGAATAGGCTGGGTCATAGTGTAACAAACATCTTGCGGGCTGAATACTAAGAAAGTCGCATTTTTTTCCCATAATGCCATGTGGTATTGACTTGCACATGCACAAAGTAAAAACACATTTTTATCAATTAGTTTATATTACAACGCATTGAAGAATGAAGTGAAATTTGCATTTTTTCCCCCATCATGCAAGAACGGGAAATACATGCATGCGCAAGTTAAGGCCACGAGGCATTATGGGAAAAAATGTTACAGTATTAGCAGTTAGCCTGTTAGCACATTTGCAATATTTTAGCCTCCTATTATTATTTTTGTATGCTTTTCTTTTGATATCACACATCAAAAAGCTCGAGATGGGTCAAAATTTCCCCCAGAGTTTAAGACCTAACTTGCATATTTAGCATGTATCAAATATTACAAAAAGATTTGGTAGCATTGCTTATTTATCATTTTTATGATTTATTTTTTTCTATTTGCTATTTTTTTCCAAAGGGATATGCACATGGTCATTTTTATACCCGTCTTTACCAAAAATGTTGGGTAAATATACGTCGAGAGGCAAAAACTAAGCTTGAGCGTTTTAGCTCCGCTTCACAAAACAGTTTTTGTGTTTTCCCTCAAATAACGGTCCATTGTACCTGAACGAAAACGAGGCAGCTATATATCGTATATCTGTATATCTGTCCATTTGAAATTCCTGGATATCGCAGCCATCCTTTGATTCTTGGGCTTCCTTCTGCAGGGTGCCCGCTCACACTTGACGCCACCCTTTGCGATTCATTAAACACTTCTCGGTGACCCGGTGAGGTTTTGGCGGGAGGAAACCCAAACCGCAGGCATCCCCGCCGGCCGTTCCCATCATCCCTTCCCAATGGCAAATGAGAGAGAAAGCCCTCTTGCTGACACGCTCCGGTGGCTTTCCCAACTTTTTTCCCCCCCTCCCTGCGTGCTAAAATCGCGCTTATAGTCCATAATGACAAGATAGATCTGCCCGCAAAAAATGCGACGGCTCTTTCCAACTACGCTAACACAACAGCGATTAAAATGGGCCAAGCATCTTTTCTCCCGGGATGAGCTTTGACTTTTCAAGTAGCGCTAGCGAGCTGTGCCATTAGCTATGCGTTTTCAGCGCCCATACCATGAATCACTGACGTCAATGAAAGATATTTGGAGCTGATGTAGAGGAAAATATTACTCTAAAAATAAAACACAAACTCCAACTCCTAATGTTGAAATATCTTTAACTCATTCTGAGTAAAAACGGATATTTGTCATCCATAGCCATGAGTGTCGTGAATGCATTAAAGTAGCACAAAGGATCTGATTAAACTTCATAATATGATATTTTCATAACTCTTCAACATTAACTTCAAACAAGCTGAATGGTACTTTTGTAATCCTGCGAGGTTGTCCGTATTGCTTTAACCGTCACCAAAAAACTTCAAGGAGGGTGGCAGGAACCCTGCCAGCAAAAAAACTACAAACATGGTGACTGCTATCAGGCATAAGTCACATTGATATTTAGACAACTAGGTTCCTTACTTCCTATTGACCCTTCACACAGCTATTGGAAACAGAAATGTAATTCAGTCCAAACGCACATAACCAGGAGATGGAAATGGAATTGAAACATTACGTTTTACGTACAGTACGTAAACTGGGGAATAAAGCATTCCGAAAACATCACGGTTTAAGTACGGTACATACTTATCGCGGCGCGATAAACTATTCACTATTGAAGTTTCCTTTTATTCTCCATCGTATGTTTGAGCATGTGTATGTGCCCTACGCATGAATTGAGTACTTCATAATCCTGAGCGCGTTTAGTTATACGGTACGCCGTATTCTGTTCAAAATGCGGTGAGTTAAATACCCCATCGTTGAAGGATACGCCATAGGTCTGCGGTATTAGCAGCTAGCTGCTAACGGAAGTATTGTCTTGTGATGCACATGAGTATTTAGTTATTTGTTATTAAATTTTATCTATAATACATGTATTTATGAATTATTTTAATGATCTGCTGGTATCCACTGCCTAATTTACCCGTCAACAGCCGAATGACGTCATCGCGACATTTAATTTTTCTTTGCTTCAGCGCTGTTTTAAACTAATCTATGATCTGCTTTCAAATAAAAAGGCAGTTGCTAATATTTGTTAAAATGCTCAAAATGGGCGCAGGTAATATTTATATTTTCCTGCACCTTTTTCAAGTGAATCTGTCACGCGTTGAAAAAGCCGAGCAGCATTTTATTTCTTGCCAGTCTCAGTCTAATCTAGTGGAAACCCAATCCCTGCCCCCCTTTGCCACTTCAGACCCGCCGCTTGCGGTCTGCCTCGCTCCGGTCCAAAGAAATGCGCATTGTTGCCTCCCGCAAACGACACACAGCAGACACCAGCTGGGCGACTGTTAACAACCGAGTCACACCGCTCCGGCGGTGAACAGCTTGGCCACGGATTCGATTTTCGGCGTCTGGCCGCATCGCCCGCACAAGTTCACGCCTCTCGGTTGGCACCCGAGCCGCTATCGCGTTTCTTCGCCAGACGCTATCGGGCTACGCAATTAACCCGGGGGCCTTCTCCTCTAAGTCTATGGGCAGGCAGCATCTGGTAGGATTCCTTTGCGCCGTGAGCTCATGACGCCGGAAAGCACTTTTGCCACTTGTCCAAGTTGGCGGCGTCGGCCCGAGCGCTTTGTTGTCGTTTCCCGCGTATGTTTGTATTCCGCGTCTCATTTGGAGGAATGTTCGTCATTCCCCCGCAGGCAAGTCCTTTGCCAAAATTCTCCTTGTTCTTCACGCTCTTGCGCTGCGTGGTCCCCGCAACGCGCCCCCAAAACCGAAGCTCTGCCTGCGAGTGTCAAAAAATGCGGGCGGCTGATGACAGGAAAACATTTTTATTTCGTCAGCAGTAATTGTGCCCCCCTTGTAAAGAAATAATGAGAGACGCAGGATATGATGTCATCCTAATATTTACGTTGAAAAGTGTACCTTATTTTCCACACTATAAGCCGCACTGGATCATAAGGCGCCCCTTCAACGAATGGCCTATTTTAAAACTGTTTTTATATGTAGGGTGTACCGCAATATAAGGCACATAGAATAGAAGCTATAATAGCGAATCGGGTTCCATTATTTATGTTAGCTGTTTGTTTGCCAACAGCAACATCCTCTCTTTAACAGGCTGAACATGACAGTCAAAAATCATTATTTTAATGAACATAACACATTCTACATAATTCATATACAATCAAATACGTAAATGAATTTACATATACTGTGTGCTGTACATAAAATGTACACATCACACATTTACCCAAAATTGTATACATTCTCTTATTAAATTTAAACAGAGTATATTTTTTTAACGATACAGTATATTGTTTTAACTCTTTTTGAGCACAGCCATTGGTTCACATCTTTTCAGTTCTATTTGATAGTTGTTCCGTAAATTGACACCTCGAACAGGTACACACATTAAAAAAAAAAAAAAATGTAGATAAGCCGCGCTGGACTATAAGCCGCACGGCTCAAAACGTGAGGAAAAAGTTGCGACTCGTAGTCCGAAAAAAACGGGTATACACCATTTGACCCGTGCTTTTCTTATGCTGAAATAGACTAAAATTGACATGCTGATTCCAAAATTGCAGTCTCCACAGCTTACTCTCCAGATGACCAAATTCCATTGATTATCTATTTTTTTCTTGACAAACGACATTCATAACGGCAAGTATGACTACATTTCACTCCGCAATGAGTTGAAGTGAAAGATGGATTGGTCAAAATGACTGTCAACCCTAAGTCAGGCCTTAGTAGCCATTTTATAGCGTGCCTGACTGACAAATATTCGAGGAGCATCTATAGCTATGATGTCATTGACTTGGCGAGGCAAGATATTGGGTGTCTGTGTTTACTGCACATTTCTTGTCATCTCCTCATGAACGCTTCCTGAAGCTGCAGGCGTCTGCGTGCAAAAATAGAAGCCTAATTGCTGCAGTGTAATCCCCCTTTGGTTTGTTTATTCCTCCTCGGATGTATATATATATAAAATGCAAAGCAATTTTTAGGGGGGGTGGGTGTCTTTGTTCATGAGCCTGTTTGTTGCTTTTTACTGCTTATACCTGGATGATTAGAATCCAAATGTAGTCTTGGTTCATTTACAAATGAATTTGGTCACCAGGACAACAGAAGAACCAAAATGAATCAACAGGTATGAGCGCCATTGGGAAGTTTTGTTGGAAAAAAAAAAATGTGAATAATAGGACAAATTATTTAAAGTACCGTAATATTTTGATATTTGGTACCGATAAAATCGATACGACAGTTGATATTGTATGGTAACTATCAATTTTTATTGACTGTCTTACCGTCTTATTTATTCATCGTTTTTCACGGGTCTCTCCAAATACGCAAAGACACAATTAACAAAAAAATGTCAATGTAAATAAGATAAAATTGTTTTTATAAACCTAAATAATAACCTGAAAAATATCGCTTCCCTATATTTATTTATTCATTTATTTATTCATGCCGATTGTGGATTTAATGATACTAAGTCATAGGTGTCAAACTCCAGTCCTAGAGAGCCGGTATCTTACATGTTTCCCAGTTTTCTCTCCCCAATACACCTGATTCAAATAATTGTCTTATTAGCAAGCTCTGCAGAAGCTTGAAAATGATCCTAATCATTTGAATCAGGTGTGCTTTAGAGAGACGGTTCAAAAAATGCAGGATACCAGCCCTTGAGGACTGATTTGATACCCGTGTACAAAGGCATGGATTGTCCTGTAATTTGACCATTTTTGGGTCATTTCATCCACTATATTTTCACAGTATTTTAGCCTTTGACACGATGTCACCATTCGGGTGAAATTTCAGCTCCCTAGTGTATTCTTTCAATGCTCTCCCTTTGATGTCAAAGGACTAACGTCAAGAACAAAGGATTGGGCAAAAATACTGCACAAGGGTTAAGATTTCTCCAAGAAAGTTGAATTTGGAAAGGAAGGACATGTTTTTGAATTTCCATTCGATTCGGGCGAAAATTTCATGGCACATCACGCCGGTGGAGATATGAATCACGTAGAACCTTTGGAATTTCTTTGGAAGTGGCCAGTCGAAAGTATTGATTGATTGATGGATTCCCGGAGGCGCTCTTTGGCCGCTTTTGTAGCGGGAGATCACCGCGAGAGATTTGTACCGGTTTCTTTTCTGGTGTATCTGTGACAGCTAACTGGAATTCTCCGTTTTGCTCCTCTCATCTTTGGCCGCTTCGCGCAAGCCGCAAAATGGGACTATTAGCCGGAGCTGGAACCCGGCGAGCGTTTCAACCCCGGCGCTTTTGCATATTTGACATTTCTCATCACTCAACTTAACTCATTTGGAGTTCTTCACTTCTTTGTCATTGCCAGTAATGGTGTCATTTTTTTTTTTTTTTTTTGGGGGGGGGGGGGGGGGGGGGGCTTTGCATACACTGCACTTGCTTAGCTTTTTAAATTCATGACTTTCAAGGCAAAGAGCCGGTTCGCAGGCGCGGCGGTGACTTGCCGCCACCTCTCAGCGACTATCTCGATATGCATCAGTAGTCTGATTTAAAAAGGCCGGCGCTCGCTCGCTCGCTTCTCGTGTCAAGCGCACTTTCCCGCCGCCGCTTGCTTGCTGAATCTTTGGCAACACCTTTTTGCGCAACACAGCAAGTTCACTTTGTAAACTTGAAGAAAAAAATGCAAATGCTGCAGAAAATGACCATGCGGAATTCCGTGTGGAGTAAACTGCGAAATCACACAACTGCCAAATCACTGAACGAACTTTGCTGTGTACTGGTAGATACTGCATCTTACCATATATATATATATATATATATATATATATATATATATATATATATATATATATATACATAAATTAATGTATTTTTTGGGTGTATGTTTGTATGATCAGGATAACTCAACAAAAAACAACTTATTGTTGTTTTTTGTTCAAATTAATTTTCTCTTCATTTGAAAACCAAAAGATACTCCTCCTGTCACTGCATTAAAAAAATGACATTAAATTTGCTGATGCTTGCAGGAACACTGTTAAAATCTCACATAGCCCCTAAATTTTCTTGTGCACGAATTGTGCCCGGCAAATGCATATAATGTACATGCACGGAACGGAACATCGTTCAGACATAACGAACAAAAAAGAAAACAAAACATAAGCTGATATTTTATGACCCTGTGGTTAAAATGCTAAACTGCACCGCGGTGAGCCATATTAAGTCATAAAATAAAGATTGTCTATACTGTGGAGACCCCTCGTTCAAAAAAAAAAAATTACGTTTGAGGCCACGATGTGCCGTTGCCATGAATTTTGTGGTTTTGTCTGTTTTTAGTGGCAAAATCGAAGCACGAGCTGCCTATTAGCCTCTTGCTCAATGCAGAAGGTCCTTGTTATCCTCTTGTGCTAATCAGCCAAAAGGGCTCCCCCCTGACCTCCATGTTTACCTGCGCCGGCTTTCTCTCAGCCGCTTTGTTAATGATTTTTCCACCCCCCCACCCCCACAAACCCACACACTTCATTTATTGAGGGCCGCAGGCTTTAGGGAGAAGTAAACAAAAACTTAACTCCCCCTTTGACAACATAACACTTAGATGTCACTACACATACAATAATACAGTGGGCCCCCGTGTTACGAGATGAATGCCTTCCGCGGTTGGGCTCGTAAGGCGAATTCACCGTGTGGCGGGCGATCTCAACCTATGTTAGATAGCTAAATCGTTTGGACCCTGGGTAAAAACATCATAATTGTACATACATATTAAAAATTGCTACCAATATAGTAAGCGCTACGTATATATGTGTATATAATCCGAAAACATTCTAAATCAAAAATAAAGAAAGGATTTATTGACCTTTGAATGGCGCTTTTATGCCCATATTCCTTAGTAGGTGTAGCCTAGGCTAGGCTAGCTTCGTATTTCTTGATTATGTCCAGCTTGGTTTCCATATAAATCATCTTCTTACTTCTCTCTTAACATCATTAGCAATCTTGGGAACCATGGCTAACCCTATCAACTTTGAATGAAGTACTAAAATGCACTAGAAATATGCTTTTGTAACCACTCACGATAGAACAAAGCTTTACTTCCACCATTTTGTAACGAGCAAGGCCGACCAATAGCAGACCAGCATCTCCGTGAGCAGAAGCCGACCAATAGCAGACCAGAATTGTAGTGATTTGTTTCATGGATCCCGTATGACTGGCAATAGAAAATAAGTGCAAAAACGCTTGCAGACTGATACAAAACAAGACAAATATAGCCAACCCCCTGGGGTCATGACAGTTGTTTTTGTCGCAAAGCCGGGAAAATACCATAAAAAAGGGTATAAAAAAACTCAGTATTCCACGTCGCAACATGAAAAAAACGCTGTAACACGGGGGTCCACTGTAGATTGTTTTTCATTTCAAATCTGTACGCAGCAGTGAATTCGGTCCATTACAATGGTGATTCTGTATTTAAGAAAAAAATCGATTAGTCTGCTTTTTTTTCTGAGAATTATTTGATCCAGCATTTTTCCCAATGCCATCTTCCATTGCCCCCCCCCGCCCCCCCCCCCCCCCTTGTATTATAAGAGACGGATGATTTGGTACGTTATTACCTCGGCAAGAAAGCCTTATCTGAGGAAGGCTGAGACAAAGCACAGCAGTTACCCAAGAGAATTGAAATGTCAAGGAGGTTTTCGCATTTGCCAGCAGACAAATGGGACGGCGGAAGCTTTCCGGACAACACAAGTGTATGATGTGTTTTCCTGGGAGCCAAACAAGTCGCTTAATGAAGTGCAGTTTATCAGGCGCATTATGATCAACTGGAATTCTTTTTGCTTATGCCGCGTAGACGGCTCGAGCGGATGGAAGTCATTCGTTTTGAAGGGCTTTGGTTTTAATAGAACACGTCTCCCGGTTATTTCGTTACCGGGCTAGCCATAGCATTGAATTAGGGCATTAAGGAAAAATCTATCGTAGAATCCCGTGTATAATACGTCCCATCAAAAATTCAAACTTCAAAGTATTTTTTTCCCTCTGCGCTAGCGTGTACTGGTAATAGGGTGAGGGTTATTTTTCAGTTTGTTTTCAGTGTTAAAGATGTTTAAGTGTTTTATTTTAGACAACCTTTAACTCATTCAATGCCGGCGACGTATTTTCGCGTTTCTTTAAGAGTCCAGTCATCAATCAATTAAGTTTTGTTTGAATACTTATGTATCTGGAAATGAATGTTGTTAATGTACTTAAGTATCACTTTAAGACTTAAGTAACTTTGAAAACGGGGGCAATAGTTGATTTGAATAAAATCAAGAGACTCGACATACAAGTCAACTGGACGAAAAACATCAAAATTAAAGCGTAACCAAGAAACTATTGTCAGTGTATGACTGTAGTTTTTATTGCTTGTTCCAGCCAAGGATAAAATGAACTAATGTTGCTGCTGCTGGCTTGACTCATGTATTTGTTTTTCATCTGTTTGTTTTTTGTTTTAAACAAGGTACTTTATTTTAAATTGTAACATCATACATTAAATGTTGAAAGGAAAGTACACTTTTTTACAACATTTAAGTGCCAGGGAAGCTATAAAATGTGTCTTTTCGTTTTATTTTTCTGTATCCATGTATAATACAGTGTGGATCGTTTTACATGGAAAAACTGTATCATTCACAGCTTCTAGTCATTTTTAACTAATCGGAGCAGTTGTTTTCACATAGTGTGAAGTGTAAGCGCAAAAAATAAGAATTGACATGTTTTTTTTATTTCAGGCACTATTTTTTTCAGTTTTAAACTAACCTATAATCTGTATAAACACATCACTTATTGCTTTTGTTCATGGTAAAAAGTACATTTTTAGGTATACATATACAGTACTTATAGATAGTAATCTTATTTATAGTCGACATGGCGAGCGGGGTGGCGTGAAAAGGTTTTCTCTTTCCTCGGGGGGCTTTGCAAGGTATAAATGAGAAGCACTGAGCTGGAGAGAGCCTGAGAATCCGGGCTGCGTGCGCGGCCTTCAGCACTTGCCCCTCATGGGGGTTATGAACCAAAGTCAAGGTCCGGCTGTCAGCGCCTGCCAGAACCTTCGGTAGCCGCTGATTTCAAAAGAGCCCCCGTATTTTTTTGTCGGAAGCGCCTCACCTCTCGGCATTCGGAAGCACCTGTCTCGGCGGCTTTAAAAACAGCCCGGACATCACTCGCGAGGCACTTTAGGGAGCCGTGAAGTAGACCAGATGCGGTCGGTGTGGAGGTTTTTTTTGTTACGAAGCATTGTAAGCCAGGAAGTGTCTGTTGAGGCAAATGTCGGCTGTCAGGCATCTGCTTTGATTAAGTCTGTGGACATAAAACACTTTTTGGAACCAGAAATTTTTCCGGAACCTCGCGTGATACCGAGCTTGTAAAGCGGCCTTCATCTAAAAGAACATATTTTCCGCACGATAAGGCGCACCGGATTATAAGGCGCACGCTCAATTATTGACATTTTAAAACTTTTTCCATATATAAGGCACACCGGATTATAAGGCGCACCCTCAATTAATGACATATTAAAACTTTTTCAATCACGATATAGTAATACTCAAAGTAATGACAATAATAACTCAAATAATAACTCTAAACTCTCAATGGCATAATAACTCAATGTCAATATGAGCAACCTTGTTCAACTGTAAACACACTAAAGAAACAGGTAAAGCTTACTTTATCACTTCATTCCCCATCTACAAATTCCACACTTGATTATAAGGCGCATCATCAGCTTTAAAAAAAAGGCCTTTAGGTGCGCCTTATAGTGCGGAAAATACGGTACCGTATTTTTCGGACTATAAGCCGCGACATTTTCCTCACGATTTGAGCCCTGCGGCTTATAGTCCAGTGCGGCTTATCTGTTGCTTTTTATTTATTTTTTTGCTAGCCACCAGCAAGAAAATGTGTGTATCTGATCATGGTTTCAATTTATACAACTCTTATGAAATAGAACTGAAAAGATGTTAATCAAGGGCTGTGCTCAAAGAGTTTTAAGAATATATTATTAAAAAAAATATTGCTAGATTGAGTAAGAGAATGTATAAAATTTTGTATACATTTGAGACGTGTAAATTTTATATACAGTACTCAGTATATATGATTTTATTTGCATATTTATGATTGCATATATTAACTATGTGCAATGACTTTTTATGTTCACTAAAATAATCGATCAAACAAAAGGAGATAAAAAAACGCTATTGAAGTATTGTTTTCGATTTTGAACTGATATTTAACGAACAGTATTCTGTTAGTGTTGAAAATATCCATCCGTTTTCTATAAAAATGTTGGGACTAAACATGCAGCCATGTTCAGCCTGTTAAAGAGAGGATGTTGCTTTTGGCAGACAATTACAAAAAAATTTAATATAAAAAGTACAAACGTCCATGTACCATCTTTTTTCATAAATATCTCACGTTATTACCTGCGGCTTATAGTCCAGTGTCTCTTATCTGTGCCAAAAAATCGTTTTTTCCTCCTATTTTGCTGCCGCGGCTTATATGCAGGCGCGGCTTTTAGTCCGCAAAATCCGGTACATTAAATTGAATCGATCCAACTCTCGATGTGGGTTATTAGGATGTTGGCCGTCTCTTTTTTTCACTCTCTACATTTCCAAATTCCCCTTTAGTCTAATGAGGTAGTCTTCAAACGGAAGCGGAGGCGTCCCTGTGGAGAACCGCCGATAAAAGGCAGAGCTGCCTCCATCTTGTCTTTCTTTTTGCGCTCGACTTTCGACAGGTCGCAGACCAGTCGAGCCCGTTCCCACGGCCTGGGTTCCGGCCCCAGCGCCAAGCAAGCAGGCACCCCGCAAAGAGTTTCGCTACTTTCCGTGCGTAATGCCCTCTGTGCCATGTCAAGTGACAGCATAACAAGCGAGCTGTGCAACAACTGGACCATTGTGCCCTTTGACATGCCTTTTTATTTAAACAAAACAAAAAAAAAAACACCACAGACAATCACCGAGGAGTCTTGGGTCAATTTGCTTTAATACTGCTGAAACCTCAAGGCCGATTCCGCTTCATTTTTGTCTTTGTTGGGTCTCCGTTGCCAGCCAAATCATTTTGTGTTACGGCGGAATGAAATTCATTTCAAATCATAATTCAGCATACTGGAAAGTAATGCGGTGTTCTAGCCAAGCAATTGGCCAATCTCAATCATGCTGACTTATTAGCCTGCTCCAAGTTCTGAGGGAAAAAAAAAAAAAAAAAAGTCTGCACAGTCAAAGGTTGTGTGGAAAACTATTGTTGTGGAATAACTGTAGTGTGCCTGTAAATTGTGTGCGAGGCTCATTTTCAAAGTGGCAGAGCTTTGGCACACGGAAGCCCGACGGACGGAGGCGGAAAAAAAGTCCGGCTTCCACACTAAACATGTACTGTGGAACTTTTGGCTCCCCAAAATCTCAGCGAGCCATTCCCAAGCTTTGGTAGAATCAGCAAAAACCCCAGAAGTTGTTGTGGGGTTCGGATACGGCCACTTCGGGTGAACGGACTCGTGTAAAACAAATACTGGACGTACGCAAAAACGGATTTATTATCAGTGGCGGTGGTTCTCGAATGAGGGTACTTGAAGGAACTTCTGGAGGTACTCAAGATTTTAAATGAAGCAAACATGCAAAAATCCTTTGAAAATAATGATTGAATTCATTAATAGTTTCTATAAGCTCATGAAATAAATTTCATGTTCAGTAGGTTATTCAATTTCATTGAAAAACTCAGAATGGTTTGACCAACTTGACATGAGCCACCACTCGTTACCTGTCAAGTTAATGATCTATTTTTGTGAAAAGATCTCGATTGTAATTCCAATATTTTTTAGAACAAGTCTGACACTTTGTTGATTATATTTTTGTGGAAAAATATTTATTATTATTATTATTAATTTACTTCTTTTTGAGAACAATGTCTTCCACGATCCAAAGAGGACACTTTAGGTTGATAATTTTTTTAGTGGACCACTCCAAATGAAATTTGAAACAAAAGTTTGATAAATTAGCCACTGAGGGCATTTTAAGTTTTTTGGTTTGTTTTTTTACCCAAGAATGCTTTGCTCTGGTTAAATGTTACTTGTCTGAAAAGATATTTCACAGAGGGTGCATCCCTAAAAACAGGTTGAGTAGCACCGCTCTAAGGGGTCAAAATTTGTCATTTTGTTTTGTAGCTATATTTGGAGCCCCCACCTAAGATCTGAGTGTCTTGAAGTGTTTGAAATACTTTGCTCAGTTCCCAAATAAAAAATGACTTGAAAACCTCACCCAAAAACATTTCCATGATATGGACCCCTAAAATGCCCCCCCTAAAAGAGTAAAGCAGCAAAATCTATTATTTAGGGTAACAGTGCACCCATGATAGTTTTGAATGCAGATTCTGATAGACCGGGTCAGGATTAGGGTCGGACCAATTAATTGGCCTGCCGATGAAATCATCCAGTAATGATAAACATGGGCCAAAACGTTCCAGCCCAAATGGCCAATTTTTGCTGATTGTTTCAACTCTCAAATATAAAAACCCTGTAAAAAGTTGATTTTTATTGGTTTTTCTTTTGTTTATGTCAGACCATTTTAGGCATACCGTGTTTTGAGATTTTATTGATATTTACTGTGGTGAGTGTGTGGCGGCGGGGGAGGGGTGAGGGGGGGCCGTTTTCTTTCCTGGGGGGGCTTTGAAAACAAAACTGAAGCACTGCCTAGGGGAAAAGAAAACACTTTGATTCACCCCATCCTTATTAAAAAAAAAAAAAAAAAATCCATGACGTCCATCTGTACCTGCGCAGTCATTTCAAATCTCAGCAAGTGAAATTACATGCGTAGGGGGCGCCATGTGAGTAACGATTGATCGATTGGTTCCGGTGGAAAACGAGGCCCGCCCGCTAGGTATTGTACTTGACAAAAGTGTGCAGGGCCATAAACCACCGCCAGATCCCGATTGATTTTCGAGAGGACTTCAGACTCTGGAGCAGAACACAGCTTGTAATTGAAGTCCCGACACTTTCGTCCTCTTCCCGCAAGTGCGCGGCACGGACAAGTTCTCACGGAACACGGCGATGCGGTCATACGGCCGCCGTAATGCGAACAGCATGCTGCCGCCGGGCTCCGGCGGACCATCGGCAATCAGCCGAGCCGTTCCGAGGGAGAAATCCCATTTCTTTTCTCCCTTCCGTCGTTCCGTATCAGAATTTGTCTTCGCTGTCCTTGATGTCGTCATCCGCGGCCCGGTTGCGTTTTGGATCCCAGCTTTGAAGTTTCATGAAGCAAAGGCGCGGTGAAAGGTGGCACGCATCGATGCCGTCGCGCCCCTTTTTTTTTTCGTTTGGAAAAACGCCATCTCTTTGCGTCGTTAGAGATGAGAGAAACGATTAGGAATCGAGGCCGTCACACCAGCGGGAAGTGAAGACGGGAAAACCGCATTGGTTTTGGAGTGATGTCAGATAAAATGACGTGACTGGACATTTGCATTCGAAATTCGTTCCGGAGGTTAAAGGGTGTTCGGATAAAGATTCAGCAGCGCGGTCCAAAATGTGGTAAAGGCGTGTCAAAGGCGGCTCTGGATCAGCGGTCTCGAATGGGCTTCCATGAGATTTTGATAGGGACGCTTGAAAAGTTTTGAAGAAAAAATTGGAACTGAATGTCTGTAAAATCGTAAAAACACGTTTTGGGCATTGAATGAGATAACAGCAAGACCATGAACTACGAATCTGTTTTTGCATGTGTATTTACCGTATTTTTCGCACTATAAGGTGCAAAAGCCTTAATTTTTTTTTTTGTGTAAAAGCTGATGGTGCGCCTTATAATCAGGTGCGCCTTATATATGGATCAATATTGAGATTGGGATTGGTAGATGGGGAATGAAGTGATAAAGTTTACATGTTTCTTTTGTGTGTTTACAGTTGAACAAGTTGGTCATATTCAGTTATTATACTATTGAGAGTTTAGTGTTATTATTTGAGTTATTATTGTTTTTACCTTGAGTATCACTATATTGTGATTGCACTGGATGAAAAGTTCACTGATATAAATGTTGCACCACATGTTATACCTTGCTGTTAAAAGATAAACTGTCACGGAAATACTCATAAAATAAAACATAAGACAGTTATTTATTCATTTTGGGAGTGAATGGAGTTGTCAGAAAGCTGCTTTGTAATCTGCTGATAAGGTTTGATTGCTTCTACTGTTGCGCCTTATAATGCGGTGCGCCATATATATGGAAATTTTTTTAAAATATGTAATTAATTGAGGGTGCGCCTTATAATTTGGTGCGCCTTATATGTGGAAAAAGTTTTAAAATGTCATTAATTGAGGGTGCGCCTTATAATATGGTGCGCTTTATAAATGGAAAAGATTTTAACATGTCATTAATTGAGGGTGCACCTCATAATCCGGTGCACCTTATATATGGAAAAAAAGTTTTAATATGTCATTAATTGCTCCTTATAATCCGGTGCACCTTATATATGGAAAATATTTAAAATATGTCATTGATTGAGGGTTCGCCTTATAATCTGGTGCGCCTTATTTGTGGAAAAAGTTTTAAAATACGTCATTAATTGAGGGTGCGCCTTATAATCCGGTGTGCCTTATATGTGGAAAAAGTTTTAAAATACGTCATTAATTGAGGGTGCGCTTTATAATCCGGTGTGCCTTGTAGTGCGGAAAATACGGTATATACGGCAGTACGTGGCATGAATGATTAAATGCGCTGATACATGCAAAAACTCTGCTGGCATCTTTTTTTTTTTGTCCGCGACTACCAAATGGGTGGCCCAAAATACAATGTTGAAAATATAAAGCGTCTTAGCTCATTCCATAGGCTCCATTTGTCGTGTACCTCCGTGTTGTTTACAAGGCCAAGGTTGGCGTGCAGTCTCCCACTTTGCTTCACCATTGAAATCTTGCGTGTCTTCTTTTGGTTTGGGGGGGGGGGGGGGGGGGGGGGGGGGTGGAAGCGGGATCTGCTCTAATCTCACTCATTACAGGCGACGTAAGAGGAGATGATTGTCCGGCTTAATTCAAAACGTCTGGAGATTTCTCGCCGCCGCTTTGATATATATGTATTTTTTTTTTTTGCTCTGGCTCTCGTTTGCACGCCGCCAGCGGTGGCGTGTGGCCGCCAGCTGGACCGAGGAAGGTGTCCCCCCCCCCCCAAAATATCTAACACTCATATTAATGCAACACTTGAAAGCAAACAGACAGCAGCTCATTTCCTTATAGAACGTCAACATTTTAGACTGATGAAGCTACCGTCTGATTTTGACCCGCCAGTTGGAAATTTTGGCTGGTTTTGAGCCTTGTGTCCCGAAGGATTTTTTTTTTTTTTTCTCTTGATATCATGAGGATCCCCGCACAATGCGCTTTGATTTTTTTTAAATTCCAGTCAGCAAGTCAACTGTTTAGGCCGTGTGAGAAAATGTGAAATAAATGACTCAAAAATAAACAAAAGGAAATTAATCATGAATAAAAATGCATAAGCCACGGGTGTCTAACTCAAGGCCCGGGGGCCAGATCCGGCCCGCCGCATCATTTTATGCGGCCAGTGAAATGCTGACTTGACTTATGAGATTCGGGCCAGAATTGGATAGTTTTTTGGACCCAATCTGTCTTTTGAACAGTTTTTAGCAGCCTATGATTTCAAAACTAGGTAAGTGTGTGACAAACACACTTCAAATTTATTCACTGACAGAAACTACAAGTGGCTCACGATAAAAATACATTTGACACCCCTGCAATAAACCAAGTAAAAATGAATGCAACCCTTTTTCTTTGGGGGGGTGTGGCATATATTACTGTAGTGGACATTTGCTTTTGGTCTATATCTCATGACTCATTGGGGCTACCTACTAAGTCCTAGCGCGCCCAATAGAGGACACGCTGGCGTCTCGAGTTTTTGCCGTCTCGCTGAGACAAAAGGGACTCAAAGGAATAAGGACGAATATAGCGTCCCGCTTTTTAATTTTAGGAAATGCGATCACCCTCATCGTAGCCCTAATAAGAAAGAGCGTTTGTCCACGTGCTCCGTCGGCCAGCTGAAACTACAGGCTCCGGATTACAAATGATCCCAAGAGGACAAGACCCCAGACCTCACCCCCGCGCCCCCTTTGACCTGGTCAGTTTGATTGACACCTTGGGAGGAAATTCCATGGAGCAAAATCAGTTCTGCAGAAACACACTTTGTCTTTGTCTTCTTTCCGTCTCCTTTTGGTAATTTGACACACGCAGTTGTATTAATTTCAATAAGAGCCCCATCCGTCATCCTCGGATCCCCTTTTTTTTTCCTCTTAAAATTTTACATCCAGTCCCGGCTGCTGTGAAAATAAAAGCTTGTTATTCACAGCGATGACTCAGCTCTGGAGTTTTTGTGAGATTTTTTTTTTAAAAGCAAACATGGACAGAAGTTGTGAAAACAGCAGCCCCGTTCATCTGCCGGAACGTTTGGCTTCCTCGGTCGGTCACGCTATTCGGGATCCTTGAATCGCGCTCCCGCATACTTTAGCCGTCTTTTTGATCACAAGCCCGTCTTTGACACTCCCGAGTGCAACGATTATCGTCTAATGTGGTCCCGAGTGCCCGCGTACGCTCCGTTTGCTTTCGTCGACTTGCTCGGAGGAAGAGCCGCTTTCCCAAGGAGCGGGTGAAGGCTCGGGAAAATAAACTGCGGAAGTCGTACGAGTCAACTTTGAGGAAAGGTTTCCGGGCCCGCGAAAGGACGCGGTTGACACGTTCGCGTCCAAACGTGAGAGAGACGCACGCTACTAGCTTGAAATTGGCTAATACCCGACTAGCGTGATCAATGACGCTTCAGTTTTTCAAAACGCGCGTCCCCTTGTCGTACTTTCATCCTTCCCGTCAATAAGATGGAGTACGGATGACATAAGAGTGTGCGTCCGTCACGCTCGTGCGCGCAAAGCGCCGCGCAAAGTGATCCCACATGGGTCAAGTAAACACCGTGTCGGACCACCGGCTCTTGCTGCAAGAAACTTCCGCGAAACCCTGTCGTGATACTGCGGAAAAACAATTAGAATTTCGGATTTATGACTCTTTAGAACTACGGTCCTCAAATGGGGGTCGGAGTACCCCGGGGGGTAAGTGAAAGCACTTCAGGGGCCACGTGAGAGTTTAACAGGGTTTCCGAAGACATAAAGTAAATTTCGTAGAGGACATTTCACGTTAAAAAAAAGACTGTAGTGGTCCCAGTCCAAACAAGGCGAAATTTAAACGGGAAGTCAACCCAACTGCTTTCTTTACAATAATATGTGATTGCCCCCAGTAGTCTAAACATGGACTGACCCCATTTCAGGGGCTGAACATGACTTCTTTGGTTTGGGTTTGGCATTGCGATGATCGGTTATTTTGTCCTATTGGATGAAGCGTTGCCCGATGTCTTTCAGAATTCAAGATCCGGTTTGCTCATTGATTTTGGATCTTTGGGTAAATGGGCTTTGACTTATATAGCGCTTTTCTACAGGGTACTAATAGCGCTAGCACTAACCTAGCCATTTAGCTACTGATGACGCAGCATCAGGAGCAACTGGGGGTTCGTGTCTTGCTCAAGGACACTTAGAAATGGTCTTGACGGTCGGGGGATCGAACCCGCAGTCTCTCGGCCGGGAGACGACCGCTCTACCACCGAGCCATGACGCCCCCGCAAGAAGATCTACGTCATTTTTTGACAGAACAATAAGAAACCAGCCCCGCTCTTTCTTTGGATTTGGGAATTTTGCTTCCAGCTTCGCTCTGTGTTGTTACTTTGAATTTTTTTGATCTGCATCAAGCCATGCTCTCTGTCATTTTGAATTTTGGTATTCTAACACCGGTCCAGCTGTCTGTTGGTACTTTATTTTTTGTGTTCAGCATCCAGTCCTGCTCTTTGGTGTTACTTTAGATTTTTCTGCTTTGTCTCCAACCCTGCTCTGTGTTATTTTGGATTTTTATCTTCGGCATCCAGCCCGTTTTGATATCTCTCTGACTTTTCAAATCTGGTAACACGAGCCCTGCTCTCTGTTGTTACTTTGGATTTTTGTGTTCTGCACCCAGGTCTGTTCTTGGTTGTTACTTTGGATTTTTGTGTTCTGCACCCAGTCCTGTTCTTGGTTGTTCCTTTGGACTTTTGTGTTCTGCACCCAGTCCTGTTCTTGGTTGTTACTTTGGATTTTTGTGTTCTGCACCCAGTCCTGTTCTTGGTTGTTACTTTGGATTTTTGTGTTCTGCACCCAGTCCTGTTCTCAGTTGTTACTGTGAATTTTTTGTGCTCTGCATTCAGCAGTTGTTATTGTGGATTTTTGTACTCGGTATCTAATCATACTCACTGCTGTTATTTTGGATTTTTATTGACTGCATCCAACCCTGCTCTCTGTTGTAGTTTCTGCATCCGTTAATTCAGATTTACGCGTATCGAGACTTTTACTTTTCTGCGTTCTCGTCCTCATTGGATTCGTCCAAATTTTTCTCCATGTGACGATAGGTCAAAATACACATTGCGACTTGGAGACAGGATTTCTCCAAATCTGTCATGACCGAAAGCCTACAAAATGTGTCCTTGAGCGCTTCGGGGGCCCCTGCGGTCTATTTTACGACTCTCGGGTCTTTTAAATGTCCCGCCGCAGACGCGTACGCGCAGGCGGGCACACATCTTCGCCGCCGCGGAGGTCGGCCAACAGTCACGGCGTCAGCTGACCGCGGGTGTCGGCTCCCGCGTGATTTCACCACGACATCCAATAGCCGCGCAAGTCTTAAACACATCGAAAGTATTTTATTTGAACTGGGGTGCGAGAACGCCGACTGTTCATTGCCAATCATGCGCCGATCCCGTTCGCTCTCAGGCAAACCCGCAGCCGTAGCGACTATTTTAGAGTGCGCTCGTGGGAAGATGGGATAAACAAGTGCATTCAAGTCCACATGATAGTGTGTCGCCATCGCTATGCTAGGTGCAGTATGCGGCGCGCATATCTTCCGCCAGTTTCGAAAGCCCACTCGCAAGGCTTGGTGGGATCGTTTTTCCACACAATTCTGAATTTTCATGCAGATATTTTTTAAAGCTGGATTAATTGGAATATAGAAATGGATTTTGTTGAAGAAAAAAGTGATGAAATACTATGCAATTGTGTCATTTACTGTACATGTTCAACAGCCCTGAATCAATATTTAGCTAATGTGATAACCAAATACAAGAAATGTAAACAGACTTCATAAAATTTAGCACAGATGCTAAGAATCAAAAGTATTCATGTGTGCAGATCACTGCGGATATTCTTTGAGATAAAGTTTTCTGAAATTTTATTTGCTCTGGCCAACACTGAAGAGGTAATGAGGTGCAAATCAAAAAAAGCATCTAAAAAAGCAATGCATTCTTTTTTTTCATTTAAGTTTTTTTTTATTTGTCGTTTTGTAGTTACATATTCTGATTTGGGCCAATATGATGAGGAAACCATCTTTTTTTTTAAAGGACTTGGTTCAAACAAATCAGAAGTAAAGGACAGTAATTTGTTGGTTTACTGAAGTTACTGCGACACAACTATAAAAGTCTCAACTTTATTGTTTACTATACATCACAAGCTAAAACTTTGAATGATATTGTCCAGGGATCATGGAAATTGACATGTTTTGCCTTTGAGGGCCACATAAAATGATATGGCGGGCCAGATCTGGCCCCGGGGCCGTAAGTTTGACACCCGTGGCCTAGGGTGCATTTTTATCGATGATTAATTTCCTTTTGTTTATTTTTATGTCATTTATTTTACATTTTTTCTTGTTTTTCTTTTTTTTTTTTTTACACCAGCGCCACTGTACTGTACCGTCGCAACCGAAAGGAGGACGGAAATATAAAGTTGTTCCTAACAACTATTTTGCTGGGGGGCAGATTGGAAATGTGCTTTTTTTTTCAGTTGCAATTGTTACAATTGGATTGACCTTAAATAACCGCACTGATTCCCAAATCTTATTCGGACAGAAACAAATTCCTCAAGCGATTTCTGCAACGGTCAGCCGTCCCAAAACTTTCGTCTCCTTTTGGCTCCGGCCTGGCCTTCTGAGTTCATCTGGCGTGTTTGTAAGCGCGTAGCACACGTATATTCCAAGATGGGACAATCAAAAGGAAAATTTTCATTGAGATGTCACGCCAAGGCAAACTTATTAGGCCTCTTTTATTTTTAATAGTTACTGCCGTCATTATCCAAGAGTAACATTGAGATGGCGTGCGCGTGTTATTCATTCTGAAGCTTTTGCTTTGACAGGGCCGACTAGGACAGCTGTCCAAAGAGATACAATGTAGCCAATCAGTGGGTCATTACCCCCCCCCCCCCCCCCCCACCCGTTTTTTTTTTTTTTTTTTACCTCGCTGCTTATATTGCCTGGCAAGGCTCTCAAGTCTGTCAGCACTCTTGCCAGAGGAAAGCACATTGATCTCTCGGGGTGATGAAAAGACACTCTCCGAAGGCTTCCGTCTCGCCGGGCGCCCCGGCCTTGACGCCGGAGCCCGAAGGAAGCGCGATCCCCGAACGCCTCGCGGATATCTCCTTTGTCTTCCCGTGTATTCAGTAGCTGAACGCAGCCTTAAAAGCAACACTTTCACAATGTGTATTTGGCTTGAAAACTCTTTCTCGCTCAATACCAGTTTTATATGTAAATTGAGCATTATTCCTTCGTTTTATGTTTTAATAATATTTTTTTGCCTATGTTGGATGCTGTTATACAGTGATAAAACAAAACATGCATGTAACAGTGGCACGATTGCTTTTTTAATAGTTTGTTTGTTTTCACGTAGAAAATAACGATGACCAAGTAGATAAACACCCCCCCCCCAACCCAACCATGTACAGTGGACCCCCGCCGTATGAAATTATTGGGATCGCAAGGCGAAATCGTCATACGGCGGCCGATAGAAGCCTATGCTAATTAGCGAATGCGTATAAAACCCCGGGTAAAATCATTAAAATTGTTGTTAAAGATTGGTAACAAAATAGTGTAAGAGTTACGTATATATATAATATATATGTATACAATTAAATAACATCATAATACAAATATATATAAAGGAAAAATTAAATTTTAGTTACCTTTGAGTGACATTGATTTGAGCTACTTAAGGCCATAATCCCTCGCGAAGGTAGCCTAGCCTAGCATAGCCTAGCCCAGTTTTTTTTAATTTTTTTCCTCCTGCTTTGTTTCCAAGCTAATTATCTTCTCACTTCTACCTTAACATCACTAGCAATTTCGGAACCAGTGGCTAACCAACTTAAATTTGAATCAAGCGCCAATACGCACAATAAATACGATATTGTAAGCACTCCTATGATATCTCTGAGGTTTTTAGCATATCAGCATCTTCGTTACACCATTACACCGACCAATCGCAGATCAGCATCTTAGTGATGCATCTTAGTGCCTCCAACAGAAATGAAGAGCAATTCCCTAAAAACACCTGAAGAGGGAGGCAAAAAAAGAAACATAGCCAACCCTACAGGTCATGACAGTTTTAAAGCAGGAAAAATGCCTTGACGAGAGGAGGAAGAAATTTAGTATTCCACTTCGTAACATGAAAAAAAAAACATAAGCCGGGACGCCGTACCCCGGGAGTCCGCTGTATAACAAAAGAAATGAAAATATTCAATTCTAGCAGGGCAACGCACACAGTCACCAAAAAATAAATAAATACACACACATACATATGCACACGTAAACATACATATACATATACATTTGTGCTGGGTAGAAGATTCAACTAAATTAGTCGTAATTTTTTTCCTAAATTGACATAGGACTTGCTATGACAACTATGACTGACACACACACGGCACAAATAATTGATTTCCTGAATCGACCCTAAAAAAAAGGCACTTCAGGATTGTCAAATCGGGACAAAACAATGGCGCCGGCAAAATCTGTCAGGACACGGGACACGAGGCTCAAAAGTGGTATGTCTTGTCACGCTCGCGAAAATGCTTATCTATTTATTCATGAAGCTAAGTCAAACGGAAGTCAGGATTGTGTGTGTGGGTGTGTGTGGCTGTTTTTGCGCCAATGTGGGGACCAAATCCTGGATTTTACTGCGCATGAACGCCAATTTGGTGGACCCTGCAGTTTCAGACCTTTTTTAGGGTCAACACTTGTTTTTCGAGTATATGTTTGATCAGATTATGGTTAGGGTCGGCGTTGGGGTTCGGCAATCTGCTGTGATGGTTCAGGTTAGCGTTAGGGGCTGGGAAATGCATGAGGTCAATGGGATGTCCCCACTCTGACAGAAAAACCACCTTTTGGCTCTCAAATGGGCAAAATGAGTCGTTAGATTTATTTGTTGTGGCGTGCGCGAGTCACATTGGGACTCTTCAGTGGCTCTAAATTGCGTTTCACGCAAAAGTGCTTGAAGTTGAAGGCACGACAGACAGTGTGGGGAACCAGCATCTGTCCCGGAAAGGCTTTGCGCTTCCACGGGTCACAAGTTCAAGGGGACCTATTTCTGTCAACGACCGTTTTAACCGATGACCTCCAATTCGGCCCGATGGAGACGAATCCCAGAGCTCGCAGTTGCGTTGTTGACTGACGGCTTTTAGCTGGTTAACGTCGGAATTGTTTGGCTGGACAATTTTCCTTCTCAAGTCCCGTCGCATCCAAATCTTGATTTTTAAACCGACCCCCCCCCCGTTACTCGGAAGATGTATTTTCGGTGGATTTACCTAGGGTTTGTTGCCGGGCAACAAAAAGCATCCACCGAGGCAACGGCCACTGCTTTGAAACTTGCAATTTGTTCATTCCTGCTTTTCCACGCCGGGATTTATTCATTGTCATGCGCCTCAATTACGAGCCCGGATCAAAAATAGCCCTCGCCTTTGCCAGACCTTTTCCGCAAAAATCCTCGCGAAAACCCGAGAGCGCGGCTCGGGTTCCGTTTGACCCGGACGCTCCAGGGTTGGCCGGGTGGGACGGAGCCATCCGAGCGGGATTTCGCGGGAGATGTTGGAGTCTGTCTGGACTTAATCCCCCTGAAATTTTTTTGAATGGGCCGCACTGGCGCGTTGTTTTGTCAGCAATGCGAGAAATGAGCGCGTCACTCACGAAGGCTCTCGAGCCGCGGAGACCTCGTAAAAAGTCCGCCGGCGTCTAACAAAGACTTGATTGTAAATCGTCTTTGGAGATTTGCTGACAAACCTCCTGTTCTTTCCGCTCGGTCGGGGCCAAGCAAATTTTTTTGTCTCTCGGGAGCTCCTTTATGATGCGAAATTTCAGGATGTGTGCACGCAAGGGTCATTCGGGATTTCTAATGCGGCAGGAGAAAAATGAGCGATTGGGGTGAAGGCTTGGACAGCAATGCTGTGATTGGGCGGTTCTCAAGTAGGGGTACGAGTACCCCAAGAGGCACCTGGGAGCACTTCACTCGGAATGTAAGATTTGAACAGTATCAGCAAATCGGATTGAATGCTTTTTGTTCCCGTGAAGGGGAAAAAATAGATATATTTTTAAATTGAGAGCAAGTTAGTTGGAACATGAAGCAAGTTTATGCTAAATTCTGCTATAGTGACTCCTTTGCAAGAAAATGTGATCCTTAATATTGTTAAGTTAGTGGCACAATTTTACAACAGATAAACTAGATGTAAAAGTTTTTTTTAAATGACATTAATGAACTTGTTGCTAAATTGTAAGAGCAAAATGAAACATGAAGCTAGTTTCTGCTAAATGCTGTCATAATGATTTTGTTGCACAACATACCATAATCCCCCAAATATAAAACATACTTTTTTTTTCCCCAAAATGAAGGCCACACAATGCACAGGTATGTATTTTTATATCAGCCATATTCTTACTTACAATAATTACCGTAACGGGACAAGCTAACGGAGGTCAGTTGGCTGTTAGCAGCCAGTGCCTGTTGCAGTTAACAGCAGCTCGTGTTGTTACGGCATTATTTTCAATAAAAGAAGCGAGCGGACTGAACCAAAGTCCGAGCCCATCCTTGTTCACACACAGGAATGTTACTGAAACCGACAGGATTATGCCAATTTTCACAATCCTTTCTGTTTGAATAATAAAAGTTCTGATGTTTCCAGATGATTCAATTAAGAGTTGCCGGGTATGGATCCTGTGTGCACCGGTTAGAGCAGACGGAAAGGTATTCCGTTTGACTTGTGTTCATTTGGCAAATCCACACAATCATAAACATGGTAAAAGTCGGATGCTGCGCATTTTTAGGTATTTATGGTAAAATGAACACGAGCTGCGTCGCGAGGAAAAGGAAAAACTGCTTCGAGCGCATTCACCGTTGTTGCACTGGCGCTGCGTTCGCTGACCGCTCACAATGTGGGAAATCTGAAACAAACGCGCAACAAATGTGTTACTTACGAATATGAACGCAAGAAAATATGAAGTCTGTTTTTCTCTAGTTTTGACATTGTCTCCAAACTCTTGGTGCCACCTGGAAACGCTAACATATGAAATACCATATTTTGACCCAAAAATTAAATTCCTGCGGAAGCTTTATGGGCATTGCAGTAAAGGCCGCAATAAACATTCCTCCTCCTCCTGCTGTCCAAAGCTAAATCTTACACAGTGTCACTTTAAGAGGGTTGTATTTGTCTTGTATTTGAGGAATTACGGTAATCCTTAATATTGTTATATTTATTACGGATGCGTATTGTGTATCATAATGCAATACATGCAAAACAAAAGGCAAAACATCAAACATAACACATAAGCAGTACAAATGTTTCTTTTCAAATGGAGAGAAAACAAATTTGAACATGAAGCAACGTATGGTTAAGTTGTGTGGTAGTAAGTCTTTTGCATCATAAATCTCAAGTTTTATTCGCATGTGCGTTCTTATTAGTGACTCATAATTCCAGCAGATGAGCCAGAAATAAAATACAAAATGGAAGGATGCGTCGCTGAATGTATACCTCCACAAATCTATCTGAAATGTTATAAATCAAGACACGTATGGCAAAGCGCTCCCTTTTTGATTTTATTTGGAATCCGAAAATGCTTTACGCCGGTTCGGGTCTACTTGGCTGAAAAAAAATCTTGGGCGGATGGGACATAATTGAAAAAAGGTTGCAACCGCGGCTATAATTCAATTTGTACTCTGCCCCTTGCACAAGCGCGTTTCCTCCCCAATGCCACCAACGGGCCACTTGCGCCGCACCCAATCTCCACTGCGAACGCAAACAAAGCACTTCCACAGCTAGTCAAAGCTGATTGATTGCCGGTGAGGTTTTGCGCCGGGACTCCGGCTTTGCTATTTTTGGCCGCGCCTGAACGTTAATGCCGAAGAAATGTCGGAGGGATTTGGGAAGGGGGGAGCCCTCCAACGTTTGTCCGGGGAGACCGACTGGGCCGGCGTTGCCTCGCTGCGGTTTTGTTGTGAGCAGAAGTGCGGCATTGTTACCCGTTACCGCTAAAACAATATGCTACCCATTATGTGGATTCCGCGTAATCACACGTCCACATACTGGAGATTTTTAACCGCAGAATTTAGGGTGCAAGCACCTTAATGCCGTTGCTATGGTTCCGCAGTTTGCATCCGTGTGTCATGTAGGATTGATATCCCAGAGTCAAGTTTCTGAGGCACGGGGAAAAGTTTAGTTTCCGAGTCTAGTTTTCGGAGTTGAGTTTAAGTGGGATTTCTTGCAGGTAAACATGTTTCTACTTTTCTTATTCCGCCTCACGTTTGCGCCTAGCTGTTGGGTGTAACAAAACAGCAAGAAATCTTTGGTTTAACCCGGTCCTCGAGGGCCGGTATCCTACATGTTTTCCGATTGCCTCACCCCAACACGCCTGATTCGAATGATTAGTTCATTAACAAGCTCTGCGGGAGCTTGAAAACGATTCTTATCATTTGAATCAGGTGTGTATGAGAGAGCGGGTTGGAAAACGTGCAGGACCTTGAGGACTGGAGTTCAACGTCTGTGGTTTAACCCTTTCCTTACGCATATATTACCACACTTTGAGAACCGCTGGCACCACTTGTGTTTGGAAAAAAAAACTCTCTGTGTAGCTAGAATGAAACGACCTCGACAGTTGAGTTCAACTCGCACATATATTATTGTGTGTGTAAAATGAAGCCTACTTCAAACCCAGCAAATCGTTTACTTTTAAATTAGCAGTCAAAATCTCCTTTTCGGTCATTTCAAACCGAATTTTTTTGCCAGTCTGTCAAAATGGGTCTCAATCGACAGCTAGCGCGGTACATAGGAATCGGGTGAGAAACTCAACGCCATTTCACACTGGTAAATAATATATTAGGGTGAGAAAAGCATAAGCTTTTGTTATCCAAAAATTGGGGAACAATGCCCCCTGGTGGTACGATAACAAAGTGCTTGGCTTGACACGTAAGGTAGACGGCTTTTAAAGTAAACATCGCCGATGATCATCTAATTAATCGTGGCAGCCAATATCGCGATCAGAATCCGATGAATTGCGCAGCCCTACTTCAAAATGCGTCTTTGAAGCCTCAAATTAAAGACACCCAAAAATGACCATTTGTTCACCGATCTATGAGATGTAATTGGAAAGGCCGGGACGTCCTCTACGTTTGACTCCAAAGAGTCAAAAGATCTGACCCACACGTCCACGACCGTGGACACAAATAACTAGGTGGGCTCTCGGGATGATACGCGACCATACGTTGCAGGTTTTCGGAGGCGCTAGCTCCGAGCCATCTGTCAATCAAGCTAGCTTAGCATCCATTTGATAAATGGATGGTAAGCGTTTAAGGAATTCACGTGTTTCTCCTCTCCCACCACCGCCTTTGGAACGCGGCCTCCAAACGACACGCGGCATCGCCTGTACGCTTTGGGTCCGGACCGCCACAATATCATAAAAACTGTTTTTTTCCCCGCCGCCGATCAGGTTATCCTCTCCTGGATCCGGTGCCACGAAATAATTTCGAAGTTTTGCTTGGCCGGCACCGGAGACCCACGCTGGTACACTTTGCGGTAATCTCATCTTTCAGGTTGTAATCAGAGTCTTGAAATAGCGCGAAAATGTGACGGGACGTGAAAAGCAATACGGCTTATTTTGTCTGGCCTGTCACCGTCGCGTGCGGCCAAGGTTTTCTCACCAGCGCGTTATCGAGATGTTTTCCAGCGTCGTTTCAAAGACGACGACAACGAGCAGACCGCCGGGAACCGTAAACCTTTTTTGTTGTTTTAAAAAGACTTTGATGAGAAGAACCCCGGCTCGCGTCCGACCGCGGTTTGAAAGGCGCACGCAACCTCGGTTGGCAGCGTCCGACATTATCCTGAACGCCGTCCAAAAAGAGACGAGCCGGAGACGGGACGGAAGACGGAACGCTTTGCGTTTTGCATCGCGGTAAGACGAGCGGAGGGACATCAATCGCGCCGGCCCGCGTTGTCAACGTGATGAAATGGCGAGGAGGAGCTAGCCCAGCCCGGGTCGACTCGGGTCGCGCCGAGCCACCCCGTCCCCGAGAAAAACGCCAAATACAACTCGAACGCAGGAGGTCCGGCTTTGGGAGCGAACGCGACCTCATACGAACACAAGCCGGGCGGATCCGTAGCGCGTGAAAGTCACCGAAGCGTGTAATTGTCTTTTTTTTTTTTTCCAGCAGGCTGCTCGTGTAGATGGGGAAAAAGCAAATGTGTGTTAAAAAAAAAAGGAGTCTATGGGTAAACAAAGCTTTTGAAGTGAACAGATTAACTTCCACTTTGCCTTTGTGGCATTAGATAACCCTTGTGTGTTTTTTTGACCATTTTTGGAGACCATTTTTGGATCATTCCACATCATTCTTGCAGTATTTTAGCCAAGGGAATACACACTCCTAATAGTGTAACTAAATGCCCCTGCCGTGTTGCTTTGACATGTTGTCACCCTCTGGGTGAAATTTCACCTCACTGGTGTCTTTACATTGTGGGGGTCGAATACCTCCACATCATTCTCACAGTATTTTAGCCAAAGGATGGCACTCTCCTGGTAGTGTGGTAACTAAGTGGTCATGCAATGTTGAACTTTGACATGTTGTCAACATTTAGGTGAAATTTCAGCTCCCTGTGTCTTTGTTGACATTTTTGAGTCAAATACGTCCACATCATTCTCACAGTATTTTAGCCAAAGGATTGCACACCTCTAGTAGTGTGATAACTAAGTGGTCATGCAATGTTGAACTTGACATGTTGTCAACACTTGGGTGAAATTTCAGCTCCCTAGTGTCCGTTGACATTTTATATAATGATTTTTTTTTTTTCTTTTTAGTTTAAAATTGCTCCAGAATTTCAGCTCGGCAACAATTCAAATGTGACTCATAAAAGCAGATCAAACATTTTGCCTATTTTCCAATTTTTCATAAACCAAAGATTTAACTTTAGTTAGGCTGATGTTTTGTTTAGTTGTTTGTTTGATTTTTCCCCCCTGGGCTTGTATGACACAACTCATTAGCAGCCAAAGAAAACTGGAATGGAACTAAAAACCTGTTTGTTCACCCATTCCTCAGGGAAGAAAAGAAAAAAAATCCTGGGTCGCCATGACAACCAACTAGCCTGTGTACCATGCTTTAATTTCAATTTGAGAATTCTGAAAAAAAGGAAAGCATTCACCAAAATGTGTCCGTTTTTCTCTCATGCAGGACCTCCAGGGAAGCGAGGAAGGCGAGGCCGCAACGGAGAACCCGGTATGTGTGTGTGTGTGTGTTTCAGTTTGTGTGTGTGTGTGTGTGTGTGTGGCCAGGGCTGGCCCAATCCACGATCATTTGAGGAATGATTTGGGAGGACACGGGCAATCCATGCTGTATTTTACAATCATGTAAAAGTTCCGTGTATATCTTTGGAGGCCAAAAAGGTTGGAAGATGTGCAATTAGTGGTTTGACTGTTGCCGTTTGGGTCGCCATAGGAACGTGAGATTTTCATTGGAATAGCAGCCCACTGGGCCGTCTTCACAAGCGACGAGAAAGTTAAAACGTCTGTCAGCTTTTGAGGGGGGGAAAGAAAAAAAAAAGGGCTATCCCGAGCTGACTCGTTAAAATATCCCGCCTGGAAGCGAGAGGTGATGTCCTCCTGAGACACAGCCTATTCATTTGTGTCCACTGTAGCGGACTTTTGGTTTTTGGTCTAAATCTTTTGACTCATTGGAGTGTCCCGACTAAGTCCTAGTGTACTCAAAAGAGGACATCCTGGCCTTTGAAATCATGTCATGTGTCTGGGTGGGAGGCAATTAGTTTTTCTGTCTTGTTGGGACAAAATGGACACCACAGTGGAGTGGACACAAATGAATAGTTTGACTCCCAGATGGATTTGTAGGCTTTTTGTTAACCACCACAACACACACCATCACAAAACCCTTGTGGGATATTCTCTCCGATCATTTGATCTTCACATCAAAAACAAAGCATTGAAAAAAGCCACCAGGGAGCTGAAATTTCACCCCGAAGTGTGCCATCCCTTGAATAAAATACTGAGAGAGTGCTGTGGAAGAAAATGACCCAAAAATGGTCAAAATACAACATGGGGTATAGAAATTCAGCAGCAAAATATTAACTCTTTCCTTGCCAGCGACAAGTATTATTGTCATGTAAAATAATTGTGAACTGCCTGTGACTACGTTTATTTTTCATTTATAAAAGGAGTGATAACACTCGTGGCCGGTGCTCCTCTTAATTCTAATCTTATTCATCGCTGTAGTAATTAAATTTGACCATTAGATGGAGGTGTTGCTCTCGAAAGATGTGATCACCTTTTCCGATAACGCTTGGCACCGAAAGAGTTAATATTTAGTCTATAATTCATTTGATAACTATACTATCTTTTACGTGTACATTTAAAACACATTTTTCGAGTGAAAATGACATCCCTTGAACTCAACAACCAATCACGACTCAAGCTGAGCTGTGATGTCATTTTTATTTGGGCTAGGGTTGTGGTACATGAAAAATAATGATTAATCTTCGACAAAATGTAACATAAGCAGCTGTTATTCCAACAGCAAGTTCTCAAAAAGTTCTGCAATGCACAAGATGTGTTTTTTTTTTAACTTTGGATGACTTTGAAGCTTTTCATTCGATATGGAATCAAGAGGCGGGAATCTGAGCGACAAACAGACAATAGCGTTCCGCTTCGCTCGGCCGCAGCGCTGAAATCCCGCCAGGCGTTGTTTACGCAGTAATGTCTCAATAAACAAGCCGCCCCCTGGCCGGCCTGCCGCTCGGCCTCCTTTCAATGGCGCCGTTGTTCGGCGCTTCCTTTTCGACCGCCGCTTCGTTTCGACGAAAACGGCCGGACAAACAATTGCGGCCATTCAATGCGGCGGGGCTGAGCGGAAGCGATCGGAATGAAATGGAATGCGGCCATCCATCCATTTTCTATAGTATCTGTTGGAGTGCTACAATATGGTGTCGTAATATTCTGTTTTTTCATTTATTTTAACTGTTCATTAATTCTAAGATGGATACTTTACTCGTTGAGCCATTTCAGAAGTAAAACAATATAATTTTTCAACTAGAATTACACCAAAAAGACTCTGGTAGTTCATGACCAATCACAGCTCACCTCTTGGTCATGTGCTGTTTGCAAGATAAGCAATGATTGAATGTTTCCTGAGCCTGCATTCAAAGCAAGTGGAAAAATGTGTTTTAACCCTAGTGTGGTATTTTGACCATTTTGGGCATTTTGGGGTCATTTTCTTCCACAACATTCTCACAGTTTTTTTAGCCAAGGGATGATAACAATGCGATTGTCATGTTGATGTTTTAAATGTTAACACAAACTGGGTGAAATTTCAGCTTTCTCGTGTTTTACTTTGATGCTTTCCTTTGATGTGAAATGCCTTTGATGTAAAGATGAAGGAAGTGGACAAAATACCGCACAAGGATTCATCTAAACAGTCTTTGAACGTAATGGAGAGGTATTTTTTTTCCATTTTCAGGTAGCATTTTCCACGAATCATCTTTATTCTTCATTTCTGATTGTCTATTATTAAAAACTGACTGATTGATCTGATGGTTTTGTTGACATTCCCCTTAGTGCGGCTCCCTCTAGTGGATCCAAAATGCAACCCCATCTAGCTTCTATTCTATGTTCCTTATAATGCGGTGCGTGTTATGTATGAAAACTGTTTTAAAATAGGCCATTCAGTGAATACGCGCCTTATAATCTGGTGCACTTTATAGTGCAGGATAATTATGGTAATGGTACATGAAAAAATTTACCAGATTAATTACAGATCAAATAGAATTTTACTGCTGATAATGACTAAATAAGTGGACTATTCCTTTAATCGGGATTTTTAGATTCATGTCACAGCGTGGCACATGTTTTTTATAAGGTAAGTGGGCTACTTTGACCCAAACGGCAAGAAGTGCAGCCTGGCAAGCTTCACACATGCGTGCACAGCCATCAATGGCAAATTTTATGAGAACACTTCAAGGTCATAGTAATCCAAAACGCCCTTCTTTCTTTAGGCACTTTTAACAAGAAGTCATTCCAGGTGTGGTAATAAGGGGACTTACATGACTGTCACCTCACAAAAAAAACATTGATTGGGCGGGAGGGGTATTTTTTTTTTTTTTTTTTTTTTAACAAGCGTGCATTCCCTTGTAATTGTAAAAGTAGAGCCAGCTACAAATGTTTCAACGGATTTTTGCTCCAAAAACACATTTCCTGACACTTGGTACATCATACTGCTCATGCTGACTTTCCATTAACAATGATCCTTTTTCTTTTTTTTTTGTCTTTCAGGACCTCCTGTAAGTATGCCTGTTTTGCATCTTCCACTTCAAGATATATCGAGGTAAAAAAAAGAAAAAAGAAAACACACACATGTATGCAAATCCAGAGGCTGAACAGTCACAAAAGTGCAGCTGATCCTCATTTCCCGCAACAAATCTACAGATAATGAGGCTGCGCTGGCAAAACAGGAAGTAAAAGCCAGACTTCTCTTGAAAAGCAACATTTTGGGGGGGTATTCTGGTCCAGCCAGGTTCAGCATCTCTTCTCATGTTGTGAGCCACTATAAATTTTCTGGCCACCCCACTTGTTATACATTGCACTACTTTTCACCGTAGTTGTTTTTTTAACACTATATGTACACATTCTCACGCTAATGAGCCATATCTTGTTTATTCGGTGCTACAATGGTTACTTTTTGATTAAGGTAAAATTACGTCTTATTTTGAAAAGCAAAACGGATGTTGTTGCGTTGGCACTTCCTGTTTAGGGACTTGCGAGAAACCTATGCTAGAGTGACTGCAATTCCGTGTTCTGATCCAAACACAGTCATTGATTTGTGTAATATGTAGAATCAGTACAGATTAATACCGTTTTTAATAGTAAGTATTTTTCAGAGAGATGTTAGAAATGCTTATTTACAATTAGCTTATGAGATAACTCGGGATTTGTTATGTATTAGCGATTAGCATTTTGCTAGCGATTAGCGCTTCATATCGCCAATGTTAGCATGCTAGCTTTTAAGGTATACTCTATTGCAGGGGTAGGCCACCTTTTAAAATTAATATATATATATATATATATATATATATATATATATATATATATATATATATATATATAAGGGGGGAGTGGGACAGTGGAAGCGGAAGGAATCCGTCTGAATCCAACCGTGTACAGTGACATTAAGATGAGATTTATTCTTTGTTTGTATTGTTTACTTACCTGTGTTATTGTAATTTTGAAATACGTACTTTTAATCTGGAAGGCCGCTCTGTATTTCCTTTTTACGTTGTGCGTACTAGTGCACTAATCATCACCAGGTGCTATCATTGATATAGCTAATGTAGCAGCGTAGCGAGAGAAGGATCGTACGATTTATACCTTGCATATTCATCACATAACTCAAAATGTCAACAGTGTTCTTTAGTCTCAGCAGTTTAGATTAGTAGTAATTAAAATCATTTCAGTTTTAGTGGGCATTTTCTTTCTGATCATTTTCTACTCGCTGATTTACTACTATAATGACACGGAATTATGGCTTTGAGTTTTGACGTGCCACCCCCAAGGTTTTAGGTGGCCACGCCTTTGACGAAATTCCGGAGGCGCCACGGCACAGTTAGAACTTCAAGCTCGCGGCCTAAGATGTGCGCGAAATAAAAGCTCGATCTTGACTTTTCTTCGAACAAATTTGGTGGCAGAATGTGAAGTTCTCGGCCAGTGGCGCCCGCGGCCGTTTTCTCACCTCATTTCACATCCGGCAAATCGTAGATTCCCTCCCTCGAGCAGATGGAAAATTTTCTTCAAAGATGAAGACAAATCCATCCGTAGAAAAGCGGCAGAAGTTATGACGGTGACTCCTCATAGCTCAGGGGAATTTTGTGCGTGCGGATCGTCGCTATTATTTATCGTCAGCAGGCGAAGTGTGATTGAAGGCGTCGAATTGGCATGTGCTGACTTGGCTATAAAAGTCGTAAGTTAATCCTGGGAGCTTTTGCGTACGCTCGCTCCCGGGGTCCTGGGAAGTAAGTGAGCCCAGGTGGTCTCGCCTCTCAGCCCCGCTCGCCCGGATTCGGGATCTGACAAATAAAATTAGACGAGGACATCACTCACGGGCTGCTACTTCACCGAAGCTTGGTTTTTCCACTTTTATGTTTTTTATAAGTGCGCGTGTGACATTTTTGGGAGGAATAAAATGATCAAATTCTATAAACAGATGCTGAGCGCGTGTCGCTAAAACCTGGATGCTTCGTGATTATTACATCATTGGATGTTGGTACACCTGCAAATCGTAATGGGGCCCCTATATGGGGTCTTATTAGGAATCTTTGATGTTACGCTCGAAAAAATAAAAATACGAATAAAAATGATAACAAATACTAATCTGTGAAGTAGAGATTGATTTTTTTTTCATTTTTGTCCACTAAATGTTTATTTATTATACAGTGGTAGCTCTACTTTCGAACGCCTCTTGTTCCGAAAAATTCAGCTTACGAAACGCCACAGTGGAAAAATATTGTCCCTAGTAACGAGAGGAAGTTCAAGGTACGAAAAGCGACGTTGTTGGCATATGAGACGTTTGCGCCAACATGACAGTGATGTAATGCGTTATAATGTAATATCATAAAATTGACATTGGCTACATGACAGTTTCACTGTGACGCTATCAGTAGTGTGCCATTTTTTGGCTGAAATACTGTGATAATGACGTGGAAGAAAATGACCCAATAATGGTAAAAAAAAAAAAACCCACAAGGGACTAAAGATATTTTAACATTTGGCCGTCGACTGAAAATGACATCACATGTGCTAAGGTAATCACAGCTCAGCTTGTGAATGTCACATGACCAAATACGGGAAACCAGTTAGAAGTTAGGTTAAAAAAACAATCTCACCCCCCAAAAAATCCATGAAACAAAAGTGAGCCACATTATAGCTCGTGAACGCTGTCCTCCTGATCAATATAGATGCTTGCACAGCATCTGTTTGCACCTGCATTTTATTTTGCATGCCCTGAACCTGTGAGCGGGAAGTCCAACCCCCAACGCGTTTAGCATATAAAGACTGGCAACGAACCTGGTTCGAAATTTCCATCGCGGCGCGTTCCAACTCGCACAATACCGTATATTGTCATTTTGGACGGGCTAATTGTGACACACTGTGGATATGGGAACCAGATGCAATTCCAAGTCGCTTTTCCAGTGCGGTTTCCCCATTCGGGTCTAACCTCTCCGTCCAAATTGGAGCGACGAGCACCAGCCGCTTGTGGTCGTCCGCCTGTGCCCGTTTGGCTCTGATTGCTTGCGTGCGTGTCCTCCAACAGTTATATAAAAAAAAAAAAAAAGGTCTCAGGGGCTCGTGGGCTGCACCAGTAACAGATGGAGGTGTATAAATTCCCTTTGTTTTGTTTTTACGGCACGGCTTGGAGCCCTTTCCAACATTGAGCACTTTCTCCACTAATGATGCCCGCAGCAGCCTTTTATATGCAAAACTTAACCCCGGCGCGGCCCCGACGGATCCGCCTTTGCCGCATCCAGATGGGAGCTTTTCCTTTCGAAAATCATGGCAATTCTAGAAGATTGCACTTTCGTCTTTGCGTGTGTGGAGAAATAGTTTGATACTCTGGGAAAGAAGCTAATTCCCCGGTTCTTGCCAAGAGGTAGACCAGAAGGTGGATGGAGCTCAAATGGCTCCATGGGAGATAGCCAGTAGCTGCTTAGCCCTGTGGCATGAAGATTGGAAACAGGTGCCAAGCGCCTCCATTGTGTCAAAGCGCGACGGCGCTTGGAATAACTCGTGGACAAATTTGGCCGCACCTCCCAAGCCATTTGCTAGCTACGGAACGGAATAGGCCCCGGTGAAAGAAAAAGGTTGGCATTATTCGCACTTTTATCTCCGGATTTTGACCGGAACTCTTTCAGTACCGAGCGCGAGCTGAAAATTGGAAGCCCTGGAACAGTGGTTCTCAAATGGGGTTACTTGAAGGAACTTCATGGGGTCCTCGAGACTTTAAATCAAACATACAAACATGCAAAAATCCATCAAATTCATTATTGTAAAAACACAGATTGTCCCCCATACTAGAATGGTTCGAACCATCTTGTGATGTGCCGCCTCTCGTTACCTGTCAAGGTAATGATTTATTTTTGTGAACAGATCTCTAATGTAACCCCAAAAGAGGATGTTTTAAGTTGAATAGTTTTCTGTGGACAGATATTTAAATATAATGATTTATTTTTGAGAACAGTTCTGACACTTTATGTTGGTTATCTATAGGGACAAATATTTATTAATAATTAAGTTAATGGTTCATTTTTGTGAAAAGATCTCTACTGTAACCCCAAAACTGGACAAGTTATTTAATATTTGTCTGTGAACAAATATTTACTTATTTCTTAATTTATTGAGAACAGGTTTGACACTTTTAATGATTGATTTTTTTTCCGAAAAATATTTATTAAAAATTAAGTAATTCCTTTCCCCTTTTAGAGGATTAAAAAAAAAAAAAAGTCACATCTTTATATTGTTTTTTACTTATGTATAGTTCAACCCTTGTGGCATTATGTTACAAATTATGGAAATTCTTAGATTTTTTTTAATGATATCATGAAAGACTCAAGTCGAAAAAAAGGCTGAAATATCCAGTAGATATTTAAAACATGTTAATTTTCAACATGCAACGATTGTGACATTTTTATGTGATTACAGCTGGATGTGTGAGATTTTGTGTACAAAAATAATAACTGTCCAAATTTTGGACCATGTAAAACCATTATAGTTCCAATTTTTGAGATGCATTTTAACAGGATTTATGACATTAATTTTCCTGCGATTTTTGCGACATTCCGTTGAGCGGCGGTCAAACTATGTCAGCAAACGGAAAATTATTCGCTGACTTGCGTTTCACCTCAAGACAGTAGGTGGCGGTAGAGACCAGCTAATGGCTATGTCTTCTTGTCATCATCACATCACTGAACAATTTGATTTGAAAGAAAAAAAACTCATAAACTGTAATTATCACGCCTTTTAAACCATTAACAAAATTAGGGGAAAAAAATGCAATGTGTATCGCTTGCAAAGTTTGTGCACAAGAGCTAAGCATTCGAGTGTCCCCCTAGTGGCCGGAGGACGCATAACTTTTCGCCGGGAAGAAAGTCAGGTGACATCCACATGTTGCGTGCGGATGACCGGCGAGCCAAACGTTGCGGCGGGACACGACGAGCGACTTCCTCCTCCTCCGTTTCCAACCGCAAGCTTCACATGTTGACTCCATGGTCTCCTAACCTTAACCATGTGCTCATTATTGCTAGCATGACAGCCAGCGAAGGTCACCTTTGCATCGGGGAGTAATTATCTCAGCCCAAAATATGATATTTCCCTAAACTGTAACCGTGGCGTTGACATGTCATAAAACGCAATCATTTTTACAGAGCTTTCTAGTGTTCGCCAGGCACAGTCTGAATTTGACGCACGGCGGATCCCCCGCCGCCGTCGGGAGTTCCGGTTTACGCTCCGGCGGTCGGACCCTCGATCCAAACGTCTACTTGATGGATTGAGAATCGATGAAATTGCTTTTTCGTTGGGACGTACGGAAAGAAAGTGGGGCCGGTTGACGGTGTGGGTCTCGGGCCGGGATCGCGCCGATCCTCCACGTTGTCGCTTTTCGACGGCGGCTTTGCGCCGCTTCCTGTGTACGCGCATGCTTATTAATGTTGTGGAGCTGCTCGCGCCTGTAAAGACGAGGCCGTAAAACGCGCTCCACGGTGAGCTGATTGGAACCATGTGCCGGCAAGACGCTTTGCCCCCCCCCCACCCCCGACCCAGAAGCATCCAGGCTCGCATTTGATTGATTGTATTCTCCGGACCTGGGTCTAGGACTACAAACCGGGTCCGGCCGGGTCCCCGGCGCCATCCCGCTCCTGATGTTTCTGCATCTCGTCGGATCGGGCGGACAAACGCGCAAGAACGATTTTGCCGGTGTCCACGACGACTGCAGCAACACTGCTTGAGTTAGTGCAAAAAATGTGATTTGCAGTTGGGATCCAGCAAAAAAAAAAAAAAAAAAACTGTAGGCTAGTGGTTCTCAAGCTTTTTTTTTCAGTGATTCAGAAAAGTTTTATAAAAAATAACTTCTGAATGGAAAGAAAAACGACACAGAGATAAACTACATTTAAGAAGAATTTGCTCTTATTTAGAAAAGAAAAATCCTGCTCCTATCACAGCCTTAAAATGCACTAAATTAATTTACGGATGTACTATTACATAAACGAGCAATAAGTTGCGAATGAATTTGCTCTTATTTTGAAAATGAAAAATCCTGTTCCTATCACAGCCTTAAAATGCACTACATTAGATTCACAGTCTGACTGTAATACAAATAAGCAATAAGTGGCCTCATGTTCCAATGAATTTGCTGTTAATTTGAAAAGAAAACTACTGTTCCTGTCACAGCCTTCGGTATATACATGTGGATATAGATCAGGCGTTTGAATTTAGTTTTTTATTTTTGCTTTTGCCGGCAACATTAAAAGAGAAGAAAAGGAGGCTGCTGGGATAGATCCCGGACCGTTAGTCGCATCACGCTTCACATGGCTGACTTTCATGCAGCTGCTAGTTTAAATCAATAATTTAGTCTTCCTCCGCATCAACGCCGCGTTCGTTTCCAGCCGCAAAATTGACTGAAGTCGACTTTGGCTATTGGGTCTGTAGTTAGCCCCCTTTTTGAGCGACGGCTTGGACACATCAAATTCCACCCGCTTGTCGATATAAAATCATCTCTCCTCACCAAAATGTAATGCAAACAGCATGAAAGGTCAGGCTGAAACAAGATTTTCTTTTTTTTTCCACCCGAGCTGTGATAAAAACGCTCGTATTAACGTTTGGTTTCCAGACAAGTGGTTCTAATATGTTTTTTTGAAATGCGTTTGTGATGAGGCAAAGTACCAAAGCACACAAAACGAAAGTAAAAGCAGATTCTTATTAATAAAAAAGGTAAACAGACGCATCGCGTATAAAAATGTTCTTCGCCGTCTCGCTCAAACCCGCCAGGAGCTTTTCGCTAGGCCTGGTTTACTCCCTGCCAGTAATACGAAGTCGAGTAAGTTATATTGTGTGCTTCAAGCACCCGTGCTCTCCATCTTGCTTGCGGCTTTGGACCCCGCTAACTTTTTTGCCTTTCATATTTTCCTCCTTGCTTTTTTTTTTTTTTTTCAAGATGGTAAAGTTTTTGAACGTCAACATCTCCTTCGGTCCAGCGCGGGAGACGGTGGTCACGGTTTGGCCGCAAGAGAGCCAAGAAGCGAGATTTGTATCTGGATAAGAAAAGGAGTATCGTCGGCATCCAAGGCCGTAAAATCCGACGATATGCACACGGGAAATTCTGTTACAAATCTTCTTGTGGTTTCCCAGCATTAAGTGGCAAAAGATGTGTTATGCGCACGTCACTCTTTTGTGTGTTGCAGCAAAATCGGGACTTTTGGAACGCCTTGGAAATACTTTTTCCACCGCTGAGGTCAAAGGTCACATTTTTGGAACGAATAGCCTCTTAAAAATTTTCCGCTCATCAAAATAATGGTAATATAACATCGGGTTTGATGCAAATTAGCGACGACCGGCAACAGTGGTAAAAAGGACAAAAGAATCAGTTGGGGGTTACATTTTTTTAGGGGGGGGGGGTAGGAGAGGCTGCGGAAAAGGACTTCCGGACAGCTTTGAATAAATTTGTCGATTATAAGGTCCGAGGTGGGCTATTTTTTGTGTCAATGTGTTTTTTGGCCAATAAACAGTATCATTTGCACAGCCTTGAAGTTAGCTACTTGTTACCGTGGCGACCGCTCTCCAGCAAATCACACACCGGTGCGTAACGTCGTTCTGGGTGTGAGATGACTTGGTGCAGTAAAAAAAAAAAATGCGAGCAACGCTCACAGGTGGTGATCAGGAAGCTTCCTGCGTCGAGAGAGAAAAACACAAGCTACGTTTTTACCAAAATACATTTTGAAACAATCTTTGCGGGGGGGGGGGGCTGCGGGGGCTTGTCTATTAGTCTTTAAACAGGCCGTACTTGCTCCAGGGCTTGGTCGTTTGCACTAAGTGATGGCCAAACGTGACGGGTCCGAGGCAGGTGCAGGCCGATTGCTTCCGCATGATGATAATACGAAAACGAGCACAGGAAGCGCCGACTCACATTCTCGGCGTGGACACTTTTGACTTGACTTTCATCTTGCGAACTGCAGACAAAGCCAAACAAAATGGCTTTTCCAAAGTTGCAACAAGCTGTTACGTTCCGGGTGGTGTTTTGTTGCCTTTCAGATGGTGTCTGGGTTTCCTGTTTTCTGTTCTGGCTTTTCTTCCGGTTTGATTTTTCTTTACACATTCTGGGTTGTTTTTGCATGTTGGTTCATGTTTCTGTTTATTGTTAGTGGGATTATGTCCTCCTGTTCGCGTTAACCTGCTTCCCGTGTGTTGGACAATCAGCTCCGTGTTCCAATTGTGTCTTGTCCAGGTGCTCCCTGTTGTTTTGTTAGTTTTTATTGTTTAGTTTCTTGCATTTACACATTCTGGGTTGTTTATGCATGTTAGTTCATGTTTCTGTTTCCCGTTAGTGAGATTGTGTCCTCCTGTCCGGGTAAACCTGCTTCCCTTGTTTTGGCCAATCAGCTCTGTGTTCCAATTGTGTCTTGTCCAGGTGCTCCTTGTTGTCTCGTCGGTTTTAAGTCAGTTTAGTTTCTTGTTTCCTTTCGGTTCTTGTCAGGTCATTGTCTTCCGCGTCAATTGTTTCTTTCCCTTCAAGCTCCTTTGGTTTTTCTTGGTCATTTGTATATTCAATTTTTTTTTCGGAGCGCACAACTTTCCACCGCATGGCCCTCGTCTCTGAATCACGACACAAGCAAAGCAATTCCAACGTGCCGGTTGTTATTTTTTTTTCAATTTCAGCTTCAATCAGTGAAGCGGGCTGAAATTGTTGACGTTGTCGCTCATGTTTGCAGCACATCAATAGCATTTTCCCCATTGTCCAAGCTGCGGAAAGCCACACCGGCATGATTTTTTTTTTTTTTTCTTCACGTATTGAATGGCTCTGCATCTTGCGAGGTTTTGATTGCAGTTTCAGAATGACATCCCTCAGGCGCATGCCTTCAAGCTGTTGAGTCAAAAAAAATGGATTTATTTCAATCCATAGTGGAATAAGGGAGCAACAAATTCACACGTATATGCCTGGAAGCCTATAGCATTTTTTTTTTCTTTCTGTCTTTTTTTTTTTTTTAAACCACAGACTTTGCCGCTCGTGCGCTCAATTTATTAGCATGTCAGAGTGAAGCCGAATTTCAAATAATACGTTGGTGACTGCCTACACGGCATTCTTGTTTCTAAGTGGGTGGTCAATTAGTCAGCTCGCTGTTCCCTAATCCTGCTCTAATACCCCCCCATGTAAGATTTTCCAAAACCTCAAAGTCAGCAAAGAGAGGCAATCATACTTGTATTATTATTGACTATGTTAACAGTGGGCTCGGGCAAAAACATGACTTCACAAAATCCTCTTGTTTGTGCACTTTGCAGTCTGTTTACTGCCGCCAAACAACAATCCACTAAAAGAAAGTTCGCTGGCCAGCCATCAAATATGAAAACTAACATGAGTACATGCGTTGCCCTGTACTGTCATTTGGATTTTGGATTTTCGGTCATTTTGATGTTTTATTTTAATGATGGTTTTTTTTTCTTTCACAGGGTCCTCCAGGTCCAAAGGGTGAAAAGGTACAGTACAAATTTGATATAGTCAGTCAATGCTGTTATGCTAGCTCAGGGGTCAGCGGGGGGTCACAACGTTTTGACATTTAAAATGATGATAGTACTGATTATAAAATAATAACATGTAAATTAAAAAAAAAAAACAACAAAGCCAAAATTAAATGATAAAACGAGAACTCTCCAAATAATATCTTCTGTATTTTCACCATATTATAGAATTTAGATCATGCTGGCAATCCAATTAAATATCATATATATGCTGTAAAACACAATACATAGAGAAGCTATAAATGCTTCATGTTGCATAGTTGTGAACTGAAAGTCATTCCAGATCATAAAGCATCATCCACATCATAAAACCCACTGAGATTTGCAAAGCTGTCTTTGTACAAAAAAAGTTGCCAACTATTATAGAATCCAAATGTTAATGATTCCTTGCCTGTTACTGATTAATCTGGATGAATTCATTATTAGTTTACAATGTAAAAAATAAATAAATAAAAGAAATACCTTTGAATTTGGTGGCTTTTCAAAACATTGTGACTACTACTGCTTTCCAAAATTGTTTTATTTTAATGTTACAACAAAACAAACAATGATCATTTATATTTATATGAAGCGCCGGCGTTGCGCGGCTCGAAAAAGCCGGACAAACAGACTCAGAGAGAGATTTTTTTCTTTTCTTTATTAAACAGCTTTCCTTTATTTATTTAGTTTGCATCAATCAAAGTCAGCACCCCCACTGTCGTTATACTGGCTAGACATTCTATTCTCTTCTAGTCATTTTCCAAAATCAACAGGACCAAAAGAATGAAAGTACCACATCAGGGCCGGGACCCGTGTCTTGCAGACCCCAATGTCTGGTTATGTCCACATTGTTTATCCATCCTTATTCTGTGCGCCTCGTGAAAAATGACACAAGTCATTTTCCTATCTCACAAATGTATGCAGTTGTCTTTTCAGATTTTCAAATCGAAAACGCTCTTCACACATCCACACGAGAATTCTGAAACACGACTCGGCGAGCTAAATATTTGGCCAAACAAAGATCCTGATTTTACCCATTTAGGTAAATGGCTAAAATATCAATTGGATTATCAATGCCTTCACGTAGGCCGCTGACGATCATTTTATGGATCCAATTAAGCGACGCAAACCCAAAGCGTAAGAAAGGCGCGCATCTTGCTCTGTTTGACGACTTCTGGCGGTTTGAAGCGATTGGCAAAGCAGAAGCGAGAGACGCTCGCCGCCGGTCGCCGGCGTTTGCACGGCATCCGGAATGAGCCGCCTCTCGCGTGAACCTCTTTATCTGCGGCGAAATGAAATGAGAAACAACTGCGCGCCGTCTCCCACCCAAGAAGCGTTTCAGCAGCGTGGCCGTCCTGCGCCGCTTTTCCCTGAAATCTGGCTCCAATGAAGCGGAGGATTCCGGGAGCTATTTTCTTTGAATTCGCTCAGGCGCTGAATAGATCTCCGTGTAAAAGTCCTGTCCAGAACTGACACCTTGCTTGGTTGATTCTGGCTGAACGCTACCAGAGAAATGCGGTCGTTACAAGGTGTTAAAGTCAGTGGCGGGTGCGATTGGTCTTTAAAACACTGGGGGAAAACCCTTTTTTTTTTTTTTTTTTTTTGTTGAATCAGGTCCGACAGACGTTTTGAACTCGATTTTTGAGTGCCGGATCCAAGACTGATCTCAGTTTTTCTCTATTATGTCAAAGTTTTGAGCTATGGGGTTTTCTTAAAAGTACCGTCTTTTCTGCACTATAAGGCGCACGGACTATAAGGGCCCCTCATTAATAAGTCCTTAATTTTTTTTGAAAAAGCTGATGGTTCGGCCTTATAATCAGTGCGCCATAGAGTTATGGATCAATACTTTTTCATTCGGATTTAGTAATACTGAAGTAATCGAACCAATAAACTCAATAAGGGCTTACCTGATTAATGACGCATTTCTAATGTTTGCAATATAAGGGCACAGATTTAGGGCTCATAATGAATTATGATGCTTTTGAGAGTTTAGAGTTATTATTTGAGTTATTATTGTCATAACCTTGAGTATTACTATATCGTGACAATAATAACTCAAATAATAACTCTAAACTCTCAAAAGCATCATAACTCAATATGAGCAACCTTGTTCAACTGCAAACACACAAAAGAAACAGGTAAAGCTTACTTTATTGGTTCGTTCCCCATCTACAAATCCCAATGTCAATATTGATCCATATATAAGGCGCACCTGATTATAAGGCGAACCATCAGCTTTTTCAAAAAATTAAGGATTTTAAGTGTGCCTTATAGTGCGGAAAATACGGTACAAAAGAAGTTCAAGCTTTGAAAAAAAAAACACCGATCTGGAGGGTAACCTGTTGAGAAAAACCTCAGTGGGCTTCAAATAAACCAGACCAAAGATTCCGGCGTTTCAATTGTAGTTTTAATCAGAAAAAAACCTCAAACGCAAGATTTTTTGGATTTCAATTTGCTACCCAGTGTCATCACTCACATTTCAAGTGAAGTCCAAACGGGTGTGAATCTAATGCGTAACATTTGGCCTGGCAACGCTTAGCTACGCCGCTCCCTTTCCAAAGCCATCAAAGCTCCCTACGCAGCAACTTGTCTTTGTCTCGCATACCCGCCGCCCGTCACCTTCCCTTATCATAACACTCTCGGCCGCAATAAATACTTGTGGGCTCCCGCCTTATTTCGCTTCTTCAATGTGTTCCGACTTAGTCGGCTGTTAGTCTTGGCTTCTTAATGAGCTTTATTGCACCGGAGTTGAAATTGTCTTTCTTGTCATCTTGCAGGGGGATCAAGGCGACCAGGGACCACGGGTATGTGCCTCCAGCTGATGATGCGCCTCCCCCGGCACACAAATGCGGGCAACGGCTTTGAGATGCATGAAATTCTTGGGATAGCGCCCGCTGCCAAATACAATAAGACCGACCGGTCTGCTTATTTTAAAACCCAAAAGGTTAGAAAACATGCGGATGACCTTAAAAGACCAGTCTTTACGACCAGCGACGTAATCATTCCCGGTTCTGCGGTTTGATATCGCTACCCGAGTCGAGCGTGTAAATTCCTGTCAAACTCCCGGTGCGCGAGCGGCATCAAGCCTGGGGCGCGGAACCGCTTGATAAGAAGCGTGGAATTGAGCGCATGGCAAGTGTGTGAGGACTGTAAAGTAGTATCGATACCAGGCTTTGGTATCGGACTGATACAGGCTTACCTGAAGATACAAGGTACTAATGATGGCTGCCGATACCAGGCTTTTGTATCGGACTGATACAGATCTACTTGAAGATATAAGGTACTAATGATGGCTGCCGATACCAGGCTTTGGTATCGGACTGATACAGGCTTACTTGAAGATACACGGTATTAATGATGGCTGCCGATACCAGGCTTTGGTATCGGACTGATGCAGGCCTACTTGAAGATATAAGGTACTAATGATGGCTGCCGATACCAGGCCTTGGTATCGGACTGATACAGGCTTACTTGAAGACACAAGGTACTAATGATGACTGCCGATACCAGCCACCAATACTGAAATTTTAAAAAGTTGGCATCCTCATTGGGTATACTGTGACAAATCAACAAAGTGATGTGTGAATGTTATACATTAAAATTTCAAAAGTACCGCAGGTATTGTTTATACTCTGAGGCAGAGGTATCAAACTCATTTTTAGCATGGGCCGTATTTTAGCTTTTGGTATGCTAAGGTTATGGTTAAGGTAAGGCAGCCAACAATGTTAATGACATTGTTAAAAAAAACTAAACAAAAGAAAAACACCCACAGATATTTTTTTATTGATATGTCTGTCACATGTGTAACTGGTATACAGTACCACGAAAAAACACTACTATGAACTATAAAAACACACATATACACAAACTCAAGTTTATTTAGCTTTACTTCCGCTCAGTTTGACTGTCCTTTGTGTGGCTCGTGATCATGTGACTTCAAAAAGCCGTTCTGGCTGACTGTCGTCAATTAGCGTCAAACTCAACCTGTCAAATTTCTTCCCAAAATACTTGTCGTCGGTCTGCAGTCCAAAAATGGTGCTTCGGTTGATCTTAGTGCTCCAAAAAAAGGTTTTTACGTCAACGGCATTTTGCGTCAAAAGGAAAGCGTTGGGAGTAGGGAGCTGAAATTTGACCCAGATGGTGACAACATGTCAAAGTTCAACATGGCGCCAACACTAACTTTTCACTTTACCAGGAGTGTGCCATCCTTTGGCTAAAATATTCCGAGACGGATATGGAATTGAAACAACCCAAAAATGGTCAAAATATCACATGAGGGTTAATAATCTCATATACGTTCAAAAACTAAGTATTAACCAAAAAAAAAAACCACCAGCACTATTTGAGATGTACTGTAAGCTCCTCTTGAGATGCTTTGAAATGAACGTCATTTTTTTGAAACAACGGTCACAAATGTCACCGCTCGCCAGCGATCCAGCTTTTGTTTACACTAGTCTCCCCTGACTCAAGTGGAGTTCCAATTATTCACTTCCTCATGGGAATGCTCCTAATTGGAGGCACAAGGGAACAGCCCACAGAAGCAGCCATCTCCCCAACGGATCTGACTCCAATCCCTTGCTGGCGCCCAATCAGACGTCGCCGATAACTTTGCCGGGTCGCTTGTACAAGCATTGCGAGTCATTGCGTTTCATACCGACGGGAAGCGCGTACGAAGGGTCTCCCCCGCGAAAGTGAATTAGCATCCTCAGTACGACGCGCGTCTCGGATTACACAGACGCGGCGATTCTCCTCGGACTTCGCACGTTTACCAGCGATCGTGGTCGTAATGGCCGTTGTCTTCGGTTGACTTCAATTTGAAGGCGACCACTACAAAAGAGTGTAACGGGGGGAGAAAAAGTTTTGCTCTCCAGACCAGCCGACCGGAGTGAACCGCGTCCTTTCGGCTAGGGTTTCACGCTCGCCCATAATTTGTCCCCTTTTAACCTCGGAAATGGAGCCATCCGTCTCTATCGGTTAAATGATTCATACCTCCGAGCCGGCGGCGCGTCTGACGGCTCGGTAACAAGGAGCGGCCAAAGCCTATTTGTCTTCCAGAGTCAATAAATAAACTGTCCGCTTCCAGATAGTATTTCATTAACGTCCAATTTGCAGCCGCATAGTTCTCAAATGGGTACAAACGAACATCCAGTCGCATCTGAAGGACAACACGAGCTATTATCCAAAATCGGATTACCTCCCCAGAGTGGGGCCTATTGATTGTGCCGTGTTAAATGAGCTGCTAGATGTAGCTAGAGGGACAAAAAAAAAATTGGCGTGAAATACAGACGGAATAGGACAAGGGCTGTCTGACCTTGCGTCAAAGTGGCCGTCGTGTAACGCGGGGGTCGGCCGGAGCCCCCGTGGAGGCGGATCGGCGAGGCGCTGCCCGTCCGAGTTTTCAGGTCGAAACGAAGAGGAGGTTCAGTGAACACTCTTGATTGCTTTCTGGGATACTTTGAACAAAAGGAAAAACAGCATAAACCAGCTAGTGTTGAAGTCGAGACCACCCTAACTGAGACCGGAACATTATCAAAACCAGAGAGTATCGAGACTGACAAGAGGTTTTGGAGGTCGGGACGGAGACAAGACTAAAAGCTGCATATGTCAAAAGAGAAATTTAAATATATGCAAGCAGAATGGTTGGCACACCTGCCTCCAGCTTGGCCTTCCTGTGAGGAGTTTGCATGTTTTCCCGTGCCTGCTTGGAGCTTCTCCAGGCACTCCCTCTCCACCCAGAATCCCAATAACATGATTGCCTTTGGGTGTCGTTGTGATTGTGGATGACTGAAGACTGCCTGAAGACGGTCAGGATAGGCACCAGCAAGCCAGTGACCCTAGTGAGGTTAAGTGGTTCAAGAAGTGAACTGGATGTTTGCGATGAAAACAGTTTATGCTATGTTGTTTTTTGAAGTAGTACAACAATAGAACAGTTCTCATGAACAAATAGTAGTCGTAGTTGTGGTGATCTCCACTGGTCTTGATTAAAATCCCGTGTCCCCCCTGTCCAAGACAAGATAACATATCTCGACTGGTCTTGATAAAAATCCCGTGTCCTCCCTGTCCAAGACCCAGACAAGATAACGTATCTGGTCTAGGCTCGATAAAAATCCCGTGACCGCTCTGTGTAAAAATCCCTTCAATTCTGAGATGAGATCCGTAAAATGTGGTCCTGAAACCAAGAATGATCTGGACTACTAAATCACTTAGACTGGCATTGTTTTCTTGTTTGTGCTGGTCCCGCTAGCAGCAAAACAAAACAGCTACGGTTCCAACTGTCAAACCTTCAGCCATTTGGCATCCCGCAACAGTATTTAGCATGTGTGTTAGTTTTGGCTCGGTTAGTAGAGCCGTTTTTTCTAGCGACCGAAGCTTCGTGTGCTCTTGTTGTGTTTTTGCCGCTGTTGGTGACACCAGCAAGACCGCCACAAAACCGCAACAAAATGCTGATCGTTTCCGTTTTGATTCTTTTCTGCCAAGTATGGTATCAGGTATTACCAAGTCAATCTTTCCAATCAGGAAGGTTATTTAAGGTCACTCGCCATCTGTGCCAAACAGTCCGAGAATCAGCGCACGGGCTGCGGTTTCCGCAGTGGCTGCTGCCCACATGTCAGGTCCACCATTTGTTGGTTCCAAAGGTTAAAGGCCAAGATCTAAATCAAAGGCTAAGCAAACAAAGCAGTCACAAATTTTCCCAAACAAGCATGCAGCCAGTGTTCAAATTGAACGCGTGGATGTGTGGTCCGTCCGAGGCATGACCACCGGCTTCCGTTTCCTTCCTGTGTGGCATTTGGCTTGGCGGCGGCACGATACCTGAGACTCCCGAATCTGAAGAATTTTGTCTCTTTCCCGCTTAATTTGGAGTCTGCTGTTATGTCACTTCCACGTGGGTTTGAACTGGGCCGCAGATAAAAACGCAGCGACGGATCCATGTCAAAATGCGAGGCCGTCGCATGCTCTTCTCTTAAAACGTATTGAAGCCATCTGTGCGCGTTGCTGCTAATGGCGGCCACAGATGCAGACAAGCCTCGCCGCCTGTAAGTAGGCTTGCGCTCTTTGTGCTGTGGTTGAAAGGATGCGTGTTCTGGCCGGCGTCCGATGTGGCGGCTGTTGCCGATTGTCCTTGTAGCGGCTTTTTCGTCGGCTTCCGTTGGATCCAGATCAGCGAATAACCAACATCCGTTTTGCTTGTTCTTTATGTTGTTATTTTCTTCAAGGAGATCTGCGAATAGTTAGGACTTGCCCATTGTCCTGGTAGGGCAGGATTATCGCATCTCATAAAGGTTTTGTTTTCTCGTCAAGAAAAAAAGCAACAAGCGAAAAACAATAATGCAGTTCTAGCCTCACTTTAAATCAAAGATGTCAAAGTCTAGTCCTCAGGGGCCGGTATTCTGCACACCTTGTTCAAATGATTAAGATAATTTTCCATTTGAATCAGGTGTTCAGGGGAGAGGAACCCGAAAACACGAAGGGTTCCGGCCCTCGAGGACTGGAGCTTGACACTTGTGCTCTAAATAGTAAGACTAATCTTGTACTTCTCCTGGTCTTGAGACTGGCATCGAATAAAGGCGAATCAAAGGCATTTTTACTCCGTCTTGTCTCGGTCTTAGATAAAGCTGCCTCTGGATTTTTTTATTAAGATTTTTGGTTATCTTTGGTCAAGACCAGGTCAGGACTATTATTATCAATGAGGCGCACAACCAGCTACTGCGTTGACTTTGTAGATGAGGTGAAACCAGTGATTTTTCTTTGATATGTACAAATTTTGTCTTGTCTTGGCGTTGACCTCCAAAAGCCTCGGTCTTGTCTCGCTCACTACCTCCAAAAGTCTTGGTCTTGTTTCTCAGTTTGTACCTCCAAAAGTGGTTTTGTCTCTGTCCCTGCGTTCAGGAGTATTGGTTGCGTCTGTACTCACAAAAGTCTTGGTCTCATCTTGGCCCTCACCTATAAAAATCTTGGTCTCGGTTCAGTCTCAACATGCAAAAGAGTTGGTTGTTGTCTCTCCTGGACCGCCAACGCTCTTGGTCTTGTCTCGAACTCTACCTCCAAAAGTCTCGGTCTTCTGTGTGACTCTACCTAGAAAAGTCTCAGTCTTCTGTGTGTCTCTAATTCCAAATGTCTTGGGTCTTGTGTCTGTATCAACATTCAAGTCATTATCTTGTCTCCATTTCTACCTACAAAAGTCTTGATCTCTACCTCCAAAGTCTTGGTCTTGTCTCTGTGTCTAACTCCAAAAATCTTGGTCTCCTCCCACCTTGGTCCTCCTCCTCCTCTCCTCCTTGGTCTGTATTTACAAAAGTTTGGTCTCGTCTTGTCTCCTCTTAATGTCTTGGTCTCGTTTCAGTGTCGGGAAGTATAAGTCATTGTTTTGTCATGGTTTCGTCTCTGTCCCTACACCCAAAAGTCCCAGTCTTGTCTCTGTCTCAACCTCCAAAAGTCTTTGTCTTGTCTCATTCTCGACATTCAAAAGACTTGGTCGTGTCTCTGCCTAGACCTCCGAAAGTATTTGTCTAGTCTCAGTCACAACAGTCAAAAGTGTTTTTCGTGTCCAGTCACGACCTCCAAAAGTCTTGGTCTCATCTTGGTCTTGAACTTAATGTGTTGGTCATCTCTTGCTCTTAATACTCTCGAATGTCAAACGTCTCTCTGTAATGTCCTGCTGGTGTCAGCAGCTACTAGTACAGCTGGACAGGAAGCTATTTGGGCTGGTGCCACTAGCAAGAGCGGCGGCAAAAGCACAAAGCCAAGGTTCAGTTGTTTGATTTGTTGTCTTGCTCTTGCTGCTGGACCGACGCGAAAACACAGCGGAACTCGGCTGGTCCGTGCTTTTTTTTTTGGGGGGGGGGGTGGTAGCAGCATACGACTGGACCATAATCCGGTTTTCCTTTTCTGTCTTCAAGATGTTTGAGGTTGTCAATAACTTGAAAGATATTTGCACTTCAATCCCAGTTATGGTTATTGTGTATTCCGTACATCCGGGCTGTGTTCTTTTTGCTGCGGGGCCTCAATACAAGCAGCCCGCATGCCCTTGAAAGGCCGGCGCAGAAATGAGCCATGCGTTTCGAATTATCTTTGCAAAACCAGAATGATGGCACCAAAGACATGTTTGGATTGGCCAGATTTGATCTCCGCTCGAGATGTATGGGAAGATCAATGGCTAAATGAAAGTAAAATAACTGAAAACCGCAGATGTGATTCCTGATTTGGATTTTTTTTCAGCCGTTTGCGGTCAGATGTGCTCACAGGACCTAAATGGCGACGCCCCATTGACAAAATCACGTCGCCGTTCTCGAGAATAAGAATTTCGAAGCGTTAGCGCTTTTTGTTCCTGAATCTCAGCTTTGCAGATGTCACGTTTGCCTTCATTTAAAGGGCGCAGTTGCCCTCGAAAAGAAGGAAGAGCGCTGGCACGTAAACCTCGGTGAACTTTTAGTTCCAACAAAGCATGTCAACCTCAAATGTTTTAAACACTGCTGGACGGAGATTAAAGTTTGTTTCCACTTATAAACTACAAACCCAATGTTTTCCTTCTTTATTCCGTTGTCATGAGTGCGTCGTGTCTGTCATGAGGATTGTTGACCGGGTAATTTGGGAAGCGTTTGCTCGAATTTCCTTGATGTCGGAACAACAGCGCGTCTCAATTTACCACCGAGTCGGACTTCAAAGTTACTCGTGTGATAATCATGTCAACAAACGCCCCATCTGTTTAGAGCATGTGGCACAAACAACAGGGAATGATTACTTGGTAATTTCATTGTAGCGCCACGGGACACCATTTAATGCAAAAAAGAAAAATTAAATGGCGCGTGTCTGAAATCCAATACGTCGATCCTGCAGCCCCCAAGACTAAAAGAAAAATGATCAGCATCACACCCTCTTCCTTGTCATTTTGGCCGACCTGTTCAATTTCAGACGTAGGTCCCGAAAACATTTTGTTTACGTCCGTCTGGACGTAAATCTAAGGATGCGTAGACTTGCCGCAATAAAGTTTTTCAACGGTAAAATACGTTCAAATATACTTGCAAATGCATTGCAACAAACTTGCAAATACTTTGAAAACTACTTGTCGCCGTAATGCTGGAAATTTATCAAATTTTCCTCATAATTCTACGGGCTTCTAAATAACTGTGTAAAGAAATACGAGAAAAATCGGCCTACCTTATGCAAATACTTTTGAAAATTTGAAAACTATCTGTAATTCTTATGATTTCCATGCAGATTTTTTTTCCGAAAACGCCACAGTTTATGGACTTGTGCATGTGTATGACCTGGAAATCATACGGGTTTTAAACGTAATAATAACTAGTGAAAAATTACAAATAAACAATGGTTGCATATTTCATTTATTAGTATTACATGGACCAAATGCTAAAAATTGGCTTCTTTTTTATACTTCTGCATGAAAAAAGTCGACATATTGGGCATTATGTGAAAAATGTTGTTTTTGGCATTTAGTCAGAAATAAGTTCAATATTATTTGCAACTTATGAATACATTTGAACGTACTTGCAAATACATTCAAACCCACACAAGTAGGTTTGAATGTATTTGCAAGCCTAAATTCTAGATACCTTTTTCCTGTAATGCCATAGGGTACTAACGAGCGACTAAGTAAATACATAACATTAAAAAAACAAAGTAAATGGCTGAATACTTTTGAAAATGTTTTTGCCCTGTTGTGTGAAGGTCAAAGTGACATTACGTGAAAGTTTCTCGCGCTTAGCCTCCACGTAATTTCAAATCTATTTGCACCTTGCAAGGCCTACAAAAGCAATGCATTTGAAAATGTGCGTGGCTTAATTAGTAAATTTTACGATTTATTCTGTCTCCAATGCATGATTTCCATCTGCCATTTTGTTGTATCACATCCCGGGGTATTGCCTTGTGCATGTGCATCACCTGGAAATCATCCATTGCATACATAATAACAATTACTGGTAAACAATGTTGACGTATTTAATGTATAGGTATCATGTTGACCAAATTGTAAAAAATGACATTATTTATACTTCCACATGCAAGAGTCAACACGCTATGTGAAAAATGCTACATTTTTAGCATTTAGCCTCAGTTATTCATAAGGTATTTGTAAATACATCGGTCGAAATTGTCAGGCCCACATGGGGAGTTCCGTATCGGTCATTTTGCACCCCTCCGCACGTGACGTGGTCCTCCGTGACTCGCGTTCCTTGAATGTGTGCATTGTACCATGTTTACCCCTTTAGGGATTGCCCGGCCTCCCCACGCTAGCCGCTTTGCACAGCAATCAGATCCTGACCGTCAAGGTTTGTCGGCGGCGGCGGCGTGGCCCGAATGCTCAGCGGCATCCCTCCGCTGCACCCGCCAGGACCGTGTCCGTATTTTGCACGAGTTGCCCTTCGTACCAAAACGCCCCCGCTTTGAAAGCAGCGATGGCCGGCAGCCCAATTAGATGCGGCCTTCTGGAACGGGAAGCACGATCCCCAAAACTGAATCTGGTTTGTGTCCGTCGACGCTGAAACGTCCAGAGGAAAGGCCAAGAAAAATACGATGCCGGTCAACCCATGTGGCAAAAGTGCTGTTTTAAAGCTGGTGCCAAGGGTTCACCACAAATCCTTAAATCCATCAATCTGGCCTCCTGCGCTGTTTCAGTGGAGGTTTTCTAATCCATCTGGGTGCAGCTCCTGGGGTTCCACTTTGCAGCAGGGACACCAGTAATGATGATGGTGGAATTTTCACAGAAACAGAGAAATTCCCATTCCGTCCGCAGACTTACACATAATTATAGCTTTTAAGCTCCCAAAAGTTAGCAAACACTTCCGAATTTTTCCTGGTGTGGGCCAAATAATTTTATCCTTCTCTGATGGGGGTGGGGGTGAGTTTGTAACAAAAAGTATGACGATCTCAGAGGCGTCTAATTGTAATCGTTTTGTTGGTTTCCGGAAAGAGAACGTAACCAAATATTGATAACTCTTTCAGTGTGGATTTCTCTGAACATCTGCGGAGATGCTCCTCAAACGTTCAAGAACGTAGATCTCTGACGCAATATTTTTGTTTCTGCATTGGCTTTCCCGCCGCCTCTCCTTCCTCTTCTTCCTGGATCTCAACCTTCTCCGATCTTCTCTCGCCTCTGACGTGCTCACCTGCTCAGATGGTCTTCCCTAAGATCAATCACGGCTTTCTTTCCGCCGACCAGCAGCTCATAAAGCGACGCCTCATTAAGGTAGCGGCTGCAAGCTCTCAGACTCTGATTTGTTTCTGCTCCTTTATTGAATGCTCTGTGTTTCTGTTTCCGCCTCGCTTGTTAGCCTGTCAGAAAAGTTATGAGAATTAAGTAGCGTTATTTTTAGGGACGCTTCTGTAGAACCTGCTAGATGTTAACTATGTCTGAATGTGTAGTGCATGAGAAAAACTAGAAATCAAAAAGTAGGGTCTTTAAAGCGCATTTCACAATATTGCAAATTGACATTTTCCTTTGGCTGGACAGGGGGACCAGGGGCAAGCAGGACCACCTGGGCCCCCGGGGCCACCGGGACCTCCGGGCCCACGGGGGCCCCCGGGGGACACGGGCAAAGATGGGCCAAGGGGCATTCCAGGCCTACCGGTGAGTATTGACATTCTCTTTTTCATGATTTCAAAAGGTCCTGTGTGTTTTAAGTGGTAAATGGAGTGTGCTTCTCTGGGCTCTCAAAGTGCTTTAAAAAGATGTGGAACATGACTTGGAATGACTTTCAGATCACAACTATGCATACAAGGGATAAAAGCTTGAACGTACTGATCTCTTTCGGTGTTAGATTTCAGTTTGAAGCAAACCTTTGACCCATGATGTGGATTATGCTTTATGACTTGGAATGACTTTCAGATCACAGTGTGTGTTTTCAAGAGTTAATAGCTTGAACCCGTTAACTGTTTAAGGTGTTTGATCTCAGTTTGAAGCTGTATCCAAACTTTTGACCTATGATGTGGATGATGCTTTATGACAAGAAATGACTTTCAATTCACAGCTGTGTTTTCAGGAGTTAACAGTATGAATTTGTTGACCGTTAATGGTGCTTGATTTCAGTTTGAAGCTGTATCTAAACCTTCAACTGATGATGTGGATGATCCATTATGACCTGGAATGACTTTTCAATCACAGCTGTGCGTTTTCAAGAGTTAATAGTATGAACTTGTTGACCGTTAATGGTGTTTGATTTCGGTTTGAAGTTGTATCCAAACTTTTGACCTATGATGTGGATGATGCTTTATGACATGGAATGACTTTCAATTCACAGCTGTGTTTTCAGGAGTTAACAGTTTCAATTTGTTGATTGTTAATGGTGTTTGATTTCGGTTTGAAGCTGTATCTAAACCTTCGATTGATGATGTGGATAATGCTTTATGACTTGGAATGACTTTCAAATCACAGCTGTGTGTTTTCGAGAGTTAATAGCTTGAACCTGCTGACGACGATGTGTATGATGCATTATGACCTGGAATGACTTTTCAATCACAGCTGTGCCTTTTCAAGAGTTAATCGTATGAACTCGTTGGCCGTTTAAGGTGTTTGAAGCTGTATCCAAACCTTCACTTTGCGGCGTGGACGACGCTTTATGACATGGAATGACTTTCAAATCACAGCTGTGCATTTTCAAGAGTTAACAGCCTGAATCTCCTGACCTCCTAATGCGTTTGAGACCATTTGAATTTAAAGCCGTTTCCAAATTTGACTGGTAATGTATATGCTATGATTAAATCTGAAAATGTAGATCCCGCCGCACTTTTTTTTTTTGGTTTTGTTTTTATTGTGTTCCAGCTTCATTGCTCGTCATATTTAATTTGAATCGGGCCGCGCCGGCAAGCTTTGTTCCAAGACATACCACCCTAATGAACACTCGACAAGCGCAACATGATTGTGCTTCCCACGAGAATCCTTCCTTGTATAGATTTACATACGCTTGGCCGTGTTTGGTTTGAGCGCAACATTTTCCACGTCCGCGTCACCGGCATCACACTAATTGATTTGCGCTCTCTCTGAGACAAAGACGAAGCAGAAAGGCCCGTCAATTACGCCGGGCCAACATTTTTCCCGGGAGCTCCGCATGATCTTTGTTGCGCCGCCGGTGGGAGCGCGGAGAAATTAAGTGTCGGTAGCTGCCGCTTTCCAACTTTCTGATGATTATTGTCAGCTCTTCCACTCACAGTTGCGATAGTTTTGTTTTTCCAAGAAATTAAGCCTTCCTTGGCTTGCCGTGCTTTCTGTTCTCTCCTCATTGGTTTTAGAGGGAGAAGAATTGGAGTTTTCCCTTATGAATGTAAAAGGGACTGACTTAGCAATATGCTAGGTCATTACGCGTGTTGTTTTTGATTTTTTGTTTTTTTTGCACCGGTTGGAAAGAACAGTCAGTAAACTCCATGTATGATAATAGGTGTCTTCTAGAATATGAGAGAAACATGAATCCCATCAACTCTTTCTTTCAGGGTGATCAAGGGAATCCAGGAGAAATTGGACCTATGGTAAGAACAAGATTTTAACAAGTTTTCATTTATTATATAATTCAGCTCATTTTTATCATTTACAAAATCATTTAGTGGGCCTGATTAAACCTATTTATGGACCAGAACCGGCCCGCGGGTCATATGTTTAATACCCTTGGCTTCGTCAAAACTTTAAAGGGACAGTGTGTCAGATTTAGACCGTTTTTCATGAAAAAGGATTAAATTAAATGATTACAAATTTTAAAAACTTGCAAATAAATGTGTAACGACCTACAGTATTTTTTAAATACAATCGTGGGTCGACTTATCATAAAATAAATAAAATAAAATTACAGGGGGGGTGGCACCCCTCCGAAGGCTGCTATGTCTGTTCTAGCTACGGACAATGGTAAACGCAGCACCTCCGGCACCTCCTGCTGTCTGCAATGAAAAAAACGCTCTAAATTTTACACACTGTCCCTTTAACCTGTATAAATGTTAGAAAAAAGTCGTTGACAGTTGCTGAAAGTTTGTTTTAACATTGCTTTTTCCTTGTTTCAATGTTAAAAAAGGACACCATTTTAGGTATACTTATACAAAATGTATAGATATCTTATTTATGGTCGGCGTGGAAAGTGTGTGTGTGTCTGGGGGGGCGTGTTCTCTTTCCTAGGGGTGGGCTTTGCAAAATATAATTGAGAAGCACCGCTTTACAGGAAAGGGACAATCACAGTGTCACTCAATGTGGATATAAACACGCAGAAACGCTTTAGACGTAAATCTAACCGTGACTGCCGTCACTTAGCCGAAAGTATACACAGACTCTGCAGCTTTACGTCTCTAAATAGTCAAATAAAACCTAATACAGCTGTGTGATTAGCTTTGGCTTTGTAATGTAAACACGGGCGGCGGCAACTTCAGACCCATTCCGCAAGGCTCCCTTGAAATTTTCTTTTACGCACGCTCAAATCTAAAACACTATTTATACTACGGCTTGGCTGAGCACCATTTCCCGGCGTCTGCCAAAATTGGCCGCTAAATCATGTTTTTCAATTTAGTTGTTCGCGCAGGCAGCTGCGAGAATGCAATTAGCTTTCACTGCCGCGTCGCAAATTGCGATAAGCGTTTGGCTTTTCTGCACAAAAACATCTGTGAAAACACATTGATAATGAAACGATGTTCTCACGTAGCATCGGGTTAGAAAAAGTCCGAAATGAATCAGCGGGCTCCGCGCGAGCCTATTTTTACCCGAGCAGCGTCTCAAGCATCTCCTTTCTCACTAATTGAAACACGCTCGCTCGTTCCAGCTACGACCGTGCCCAAATGCCTCAACCGAAAATAATAAAGAAAAAAAAAACAAAAACGCTTTGACCACGTTAAACCAAAGCATCCAATTTTTCGACAAATGACGTGAAGCCTGAGATGCAAAATGAAAAACTGCGGCACTATTTGAAATGACATCAAATGGTGTGGAATGAAATAAAATCGCCCGAAATGAGCTGAACATGTTGAAATTGGAATGGTTTGAACTGGTGAAAGCAATATGTGTGAAAAGGGGAGGAAAAACAAGAAAAAGTGGCTATTTATTGGCTTCTGTTTTACAGTTTTTTATAAAACGGAAAGAATTTAACAGGGAAGGGCGGAAGGAATGAGACATTGAAACGAGGAAGCAATGAAACAAAGAAGGAAACGAAGAAACTAGGAATTAAGAAAACAAAGAGGCAAATCAAGGAGGAAAGATTGCAAAAAATAAAGGGGGAAGGAAATAAGGAAATTAGGTGGCAAACAAGGATGCAAGGAAACCATGAACCAAAAATGAAAGCAACCACTTTCAAGTAACCAATGAATGTAGAACAAATTCACATTTTTTTTCTCTTATTGGCTCTTGGCCTGGATATGCAAGATAGAAGTTTCTTAAGTCCCTAATTGGTGTATTTTAGCCAAGGGTTCAAACCCTTAGCTCGCTTTGTTTTCGTGTTACACTTTTATTACTGTGTTTCAATTGCTTCGTAACTGCAGAACCACAGACATGGTGTTAATTTTAAGCAAAAGTAATAAAACAATTCGTATGAGTGCAGACAGAAGTAGACCAGCGCCTGACGAATGACGGAGCAAAAAAAAATTGTTAAATGTTGCCCTCTGGTGGCAGAAGATTGGGCAAAAATACACCGGCAGACTGACAGACCAAGAAATACAATTTCGCTTCAAAATATGATGGCCCGACGATGACGGAAAGGGGGCGGGGCTCTGACGAATGTCAGACCAGCAGAAAAACAAGTTGCCCTGCTCCGCATTTGAATCCTTTTCGGCTAATATTACAAATTTTAGCCTGTGCTACATGTTGAAGCAACAAAATCAAGCGGCAGCTTCGTGCGAGCATGAAACGGCGCTCTGTCATTATTAAGTTGCATGAATAGTGACATAAATGGCGTTTTAAATCCTGTCGGGATTAAGACGACAAGCTGTGGAAAAGAACAGCGTGTGACGCCTGCAAACAGCAGCTTCCAACATGATTAATCTTACTTACAGTCCATTAAATATACAAGATATTTACACAGCGTTTAATGATTACCATGGTAAAAATGACTCATAGCGTGCGTTATAATTCTCTTACAAGAAGTTGGCGCCTTGATACAATGCAACACATTGTCCTAGTTAACGGCTACAAAAGTGAAACGCGCCATTGGTGTCCATGAGAGAACATGGAGATGATTTGACGGAAAGTAGGGCGAGGATGTAAATAATAATCATAAAAAGAAGGAACCGCTTCAGGATCATCAAAAATCCTCGTCTGTCAAATTTGAATGCGGACACGGGGAGCGGGACCTTGAAAAGCCATCAAAAATATGAGAAAAGAGCCACTTTGATCACCGGGTCCAAAACGGGAACCGCTCTTGGACCCGGAGCGTCCACTTGACGCTGCCTGGCATTTCTGATGGCGTGCTATTGTTGAAGAGCCGTGGAGGAGATTCCAGAGTTTTCCAGCAGCCTTCGAGGACATGTGGTGCTGGTTAAAAGGATTACAAGTTCTTGCAGGGCGGAGGTGGGAAGGGAAGGGGGACGAGGAAAAGGAGGGACTACTTTCAATCAAAATTAGCCGCGCCAATGAGGTTTTTCTCAGGAGGTCTTCAGCCACAGTCTTGTAATGTTACAAATGCATCAAATAGAAATTTTAGCTAAAAATCAAATATGTAATAAATTCTAACTGGGAACTATTCATTAAGAAAAAAAAAAACACTATCATCTGTTTACCATGAGCTACGGTATTATCTTAGCCAATGCTAACTGCTATCTCTGATGATAGCGGCGTTTTAAGTTTAGTTAATCAAAATTAAATAATAAAACTAAAATGGGTCCACGTATCCCCTGCTATGCGCTCACATCTATTTATTACTTTTTAGTTCATCGATTAAGTATTTCTACAGATCTTTGAAAAGTCCACTACCTGTGTGGTCATTAAACGCAACTCAAGACGTTCTTTTTGTATCCAAGCAGCTATCCATTGTTGACTCCCAAGCACTTTTATTGCCTGCAAAAGCTTGCTCATAAAACCGAAAATCATTTGACGCAAGATGCTTTTGGTGCTACAGTGGAAACGCGCCGCCAGAAATGCTCAGCTTGCATTCAGTCTGACTACATTTCCCATGATTCTTAGGCACGGGAGCCAGAAGTAGTTCAAGTAGCTGTATGCCTCAATATTAAATAAGACCGAAATTTAAGAGCAATTTATTCTTAATTGATTTATTGTCAGTATGAACTATGTGATTGAAAAATGGCTAACACTGGTCATTTGCCAATAAACAGATCTGTAACTTAACCGCTGAAGTAAATTAAATCCATACATCTATCTGTACATTGTCTTCCACGCAGTGAAACTTTCTACAAGTCCACAAAAGACATGCGAATACATACAAATGAAAAGAAAATAGAAACATAATCAAAGGTTCTTTTACCTACTATAGCTTGTAGCTAGCTAGCTTGTAGCTGACTAGCTCTGCTCTTTTCAATGGAACATGTGCGAAAGCAAGCGTCGCGCTTGTGGTGTCCCTCCGATAACTGAAAAACAAATCTGCCTTTTGGTGTTATTTCCATTTCACGCAACACCGTCCCTCGCCTTACATTCCGCTCATTCCAAAACGACCCACAACGCACCAGCGATCCACTTTCATTTTCTCCAGCCTGCAACACGTAAACACAATTCAGTGGCTTGACGGTAATTCGGCGTTTCGAAAAGCGCGACGTCGCCGCTAACTCGCCGGGCTGCCCTTTTGTTTACGCTTCTTGTAAATCTTTGCGATTGAAACGTTCAGCCTTTAAATAAAACAAACGGCGCCGTAAGCTCCCCGTTGCCGCGGCGAGGACGCTGTTATGCTAACCTACGGCTCCGTCGGCAAAACGTAAGACCTTAAGGCCAGTCGTCTAGGAAAGCATAAAATCGCCTTCTCATATCAAGTGAGAACATCAAATTGCTGAGATTTAGGGACGGGAAGAGAAAGTCTCAAGACAAGTTCATACGCCGCCGTTCGGGAACTTCCTGACACGCGGCTAATTTCCTCATTGTTTGTCATTTCCCGACCTCGAAGGAGAAGCGGAAAAGCACTCTGTTCAATTGCTTCCCATTTTGTGAACATTCATCCTACTTATGGTTTTGGAACAAAGGGGTTGTGCTGATCCTCAGTTTGGCAGGAACAAAGGGCGCAGGATTACCACGGGGAGTTCTCCGCCGCCTTTTCAGCCAGTAGCCCCTGAGTGTTCTCGGATGGAGCCAAGCTAATTAGCGCCGGGGCGAGTGGCGCATGTTCACATACCGAGTGGCTCGTAAAGATGTTTACCGAGGCCTGCTGAGGATGGCAAGCGGAGAAAAGTCTTTTCTGGAGATAATCTAAATTGTTCGACGAGGGTTTGGCTGAGGGAGTGGAGCGGATACAAGCTTATTGTAGGGACAATTGAAACATGACGCGGGTTTATTGAAACAAAGTAGCGGCCGTCTGCTCGGGTCGAAAGCGCGAAACGGAGCCCTCGCTTCTTCCTGCGATTGCGGTCGATAAGGCTGCCAAAAGTTTCGTTTTGTGGGCTTCTCCTCAGTAGCGTTAGGTTTCATTGAGGGGCTAGCAGCAGTTTGAATCACTCTTATAGAATACGTTGCCATATTTGCATTGATTCATGGACTGTATTTTCCGCACTATAAGGCGCACCGGATTACAAGACGCACCCTCAATTAATGACATATTTTCAACCTTTTTCCTCATATAAGGCGCACCGGATTATAAGGCGCACCCTCAATTAATGACATATTTGAAAACTTTTTCCATCACAATATAGTAATACTCAAAGTAATAACTATAATAACGCACCGTCAGCTTTTCAAAAAAAAATGAAGGCTTTTAGGTGTGCCTTATAGTGCGGAAAATACGGTATTTTAAGGCGGGGGTCCCCAAACATTTTATCCGAGACCCACATTTGTCTTCTCTTCTGAGATCTGTAACAAAAAGTTTGTTTCAAGGAGTGTGGCGATCGCAGAGATGCCTGAACGAGAACGTTTATTTCTTTCCAGAACGCCATGAAAAATATTATCTAAGATCTTGACTGGGAAAAAAAGAAAATGAATAACAATATTATGCCACACATGTTAATACCCTTTTCTTGGATCTTGGCGGGGGCGGGTGGCTGTAAATAGATAATATAAATCAAATAATCAAATAAAATATAACAATTAAATATTAATAGGCTTTTCTGGGATCTTGACAGGGAAAAATGTGAAAAAAATAACATTATTGCCACACGTAACCAAATATTGATACCCCTTTCTGTAAACTCAGGTGGAGTAAATGAAAATAAATAATATTAATGGCACACATCACCAAATATTAATACCATATACGACTCAATGATAGGTGGGATACAGGTTTGTTTTTGCCATGTGAAGTGCCATTGCACTTAAAAAAAGGATTGGCATCATTTGTTTGAATTTCAGGCACTTTGATACGTTTTTTTTTTTTTTTGCTTTAGACTAACCTGTAACCTATGTACACGCTGTAAAAAGTCGTCAACAGTTCCCCGAAAGTTGATTCAAATAGCTTTGTTTTGTTCAAACTGATACAGTTTTAGCTGTACATTTTTTACAGACACTAATCTGATTTATATCGCATGAGTGGGGGGGCACAAAAGGTTTTCTCTTTCCAGGGGGGGCTTTGCAACACATAATTGAGAAGCACTGCCGTATGATAAATGTTTTTTGCACAAATGAAGTCAAACCGGGAAACTGACAGCCACCTGCTTTCATATCAATGTCTTAAACTTACATATCTAACTCATAAATGCTGTAATAAAATTTCACCTACGGTGCGCAGGGATGGAACGTATCCCCCAGCATAAATGGGGCTTGACTGTATTATTTCACCTCCCTAGTGAAATTCTCTCTTTTTTTCCAGGGACCCGAGGGGCCTCCGGGCCTCAAGGTAAGTTTTTTTTTTTTAACTTACAACCAAACCTCAATAAATAATAGATCAGTGAAGTACGCTCAGGTATAGGCAGTCTATCAAGCTGCGTGATATGACACGCGGCATCGGCTCGAATATACACATTCAGGGTTGTAACTCGAACAGAATGGAGAGGGAAGAGAAGGAAAAGTGCGATACGGCGTGAGGGCCACTGATGTGAGGAGCAGATGTTGGCCGCCATCAGGTAGCGGCCAGTGTTTGTTCAGCGTAACCCAATCGGACGCTTCCTGTCTGCGCTGTCATGCGTCGGCAGGACCTCACCGCCGGCAAAGAGCGCGTGCGCGTGTACGCGGGGGGTCGGGGGGTCAACGATGACTCGCCGGCACGTTAATGACTGGCGAGGCCGGCCCCGAGGCTCGGCGGATTAGCTTTTCCCGTCGTGCGGCGTTTAGTAGTTTTTCAGGTGCCGCTCAGGCGATCGAGGTGACGGCAGGTCATTTCAAGCACTTTGGGTTGTATTAAAAGGCCTGTGACGTGAAATGTTAAACTTTTAACAGTTTGCAATAGGCATGTGCTGTACAGGATTATTTATTTGTTGGAATATGGCGATTTAATTTCTTATGAAATATGAGTGTTTTTGGTGACATTATTTCTAAAGTGAAGTAAGACACAGCTAGCTCCTTTATGACACGATCAAAAAGCCATCTGGTGCACGAGTTTATTGTTTCTCCTCAAATGAGGGGAACGTGAAGGCAGTTAAGGGGTTATGTGAGATTTTAAAAAGGTTTCTGCAAGTATCAATAAATCTAATTAAGTGCTTTCAAACGCTGTGAAAAACAGTACCGTATTTTTCAGACGTTAAGCCGCAACTTTTTTCTCATGATTTGAGCCCCGTGGCTTATAGTCCAGTGTGGCTAATGTGCATTTTTTGTTCTTTTGCTAGCCACCAGGAGGCAGTAGGCAGTAAAACAAATCCATCTGTCAATTGGTGGAAAAAAAACTATGAAACAAAGCACAAAATATGTGAATCAGTGGCTGTATTGAAAAAGAGTTATAAAAAAATACAACATTAAAAAGATAACATATGTATAAAATGAATAAGATTCAAGATCTTGTTCATTTTATGCATTTTATAATACACATTTTATCCATAAAAGTATGTGGTGTATAATTTGATATACATACTGTATGTTATTGTGTGTGTGTATATACACACTATATATATATATATATATATATATATATATATATATATATATATATATATATATATATATATATATAATGTACATTATACAGTATATAGCTAAGGGTGTGTTTATATGATGACTTTGTTGCTGTAAGTGGTCAATTAAAAAAAAATTCATATAAAAATGAAAAAAAACTGTGGACAAAAAAATTACCCAAGGATAGAAACACTTTAAAGAGCATGTGTAATCCGAACGGCCGTTGCCATGGCAGCAGTGTGTAGCAGTGTATAGCATTCTTTATTGCATTTTGATAGACTTAAATACACAGTGAGTACAATCATTTGTCATCCTGCTCAATGCTTTGCGCAGTGCAATTATAATATGCTTAAAGTCTTTTTCTAATCATTTTCCTAGGGTTCTTTGGGCCCTCCTGGTGTTCCAGGTGTTGATGGACTGAAGGTGAGTTCATTCCAGTAAAAACACATTTCAGCACTGCAGTTGTTGCTTCTCGGGCATTGGCTGCTTTTTATTGCAGATCTTATATGAGGAAAAAAATAATCTGCTGTCCAGAATATGTTGCCTCATAAAATGACAGGAGTCCGTTCCGCATCAAAATCCAAAAGTAAAGAGGACACGCTGCAGGTGTTTCTCAAAACGGGGGAAATGAGTGGAGGACTGATGGGGAATCGTTTAAGGGACGCCGTCTATCTAATCTCAATCTTTCATCAAGAATACGAGATCTCGTATGGTTTGAAGAAGAAACAGAAACGGGGCAAAGGTCGAATTGAATTTCAAGTCAGCTGCTTGTAAACCTTGAACGCGGCACATATACGAAACAACGCTATGGAATTAATCCCCTGTGGAGATTTAATGCTGATGCAGCACTTTGCATGTGTGTGTGTGTGTGTGTGTGTGTGTGTGCTGTCCATAGGGGGATCTTGGCATCCCGGGACTGGACGGCATCCCCGGAGCCAAGGTCTGGTGCACACGTATTCCGTGTCATCATGCCATCTCATTTTTTCCCCCCTCCTTCAATTGACCTTTCCAAGCTTTATTTTTCATTTCCGCCTTCTTTTTGGGGACAAATATGTGATTTGTTCTTCTGTGCATGGATATACTGTATTTTTATGACCATCGAGCGCAATATCAATGAACGTTTCTATCTGATTATGTTTTCATACAGATGAATATGTAATAGTTTCTTCTTAATCAGTGGTTCTCAAATGAGGGAACGTGAAGGTTCTTCAGGGCGCATGTGATGTTTTCAAAGAGTTTCTTCTAATATTTTCAAATTAAGATCAAATTAATTGGAACATGAAGTAATCAGTTGCTATTTTGTGTTAGTGACTTGTCTGTGGCAAGTTTTATACAGGTGGCCATTGTCATTAGTGGCATTAGCAGACAAGTCCAAAATAGCAATTTCTGAATAAAATACACCTACTACATATGTCGTATCAAAGTTGAAGAAATATTTGCTTAATGCCCTGGCGCGTGAGCAAGGATGGGGTCAGTTTGCGAGTTCTTTTCTTGAAACCCAGAAGCTAACAACCTTTGTTAACTCGAACACCGCTAAGTACTAAATGACAAGCGGAGAACGTAAACAGGAAACACAGCGCGGCCTTCAAGTTTAAAAGCAGAATTTCAAAATAAAATAACACAGGTAAACAAACAATACAAACTGGAGCGCTTGGAGAATTCTTAAAACAGAATAAATCTCATCTTAATGTGAACATTAATGGATTCAGACGTTGGTTCGGTCTGCTTGATTCTTTCAATGAAAATAATTTGGTATAACCTTGGTTAAGTAGAGCTGCTACGGTCAAAATGGCTCTTTGAATGTTAAAGGTTGCAACCGAGACTTATTGGTACATCCGTACGGCACATCATTTTTTCCATAGAGACACTAAATGTGAGAACGCTGAGGTGAGCTCAGTGAGGCAAGATGGCCACCGGGCAAGGAATTTCAATCAAAGACCAAGAACCGAAAAGCCAACATACGTACAATAAAGCATAGGGGATTACAAGGTGTTCTATCAACTTTTGAGCAAAATGAAAGGATTCTAAGTGCGCTTTATGGTCCTAAAAATACGGTGGCTATAATAATGTTCTTGTGATAAATGTTCCTCCCTGTTCTGACTGTGGGGAAATCTGATGCTGGATGTTCCGTCTGGCGATAAATGCTGCCATAACACAAGAGAATTGTCCTAATCCAAGATGAATTGAGCACCTTGGATACAATCGGACCCACTGCGGCCTCAGTAATCCCCTCTGCTTTCTTTGCCAACAGGGTGAAATGGGAGAGCGAGGTGAAAAGGTAAGCGTCTCCTTTAGATCTTTCACCGTGATTGTCCACTCCGGTTGATTCCGCCACCGGGGGTGTGACCATTGCTCCTCCGTTCTTACCATCTAGTAGAGGTCCATTTTTGGCTATTACCTTCCTGCATGCGGCCGGTCGGTCGGAGGTGGAACTTCGGTGACGACTTCATAAAAACTTACGAGGTTCCTCAAAGGCTCACCGTGACGTGATGTTTTGCGAGTCCTTGAAGAACCCCGTCCCCCGCTCCAACGCAATTTTGTAAACAACCACCCAGTAATACTTTGGACGCCTTAAAAGTGACGTTGCCTGACGCATTGGAAGCATGTGTGAAGCATGTGAGTGACAAAGTGGATTTAAGATGTCCATCAACTTCTCCCTCCCCCTCAGTTGCGCAACTTTTTATTAGCTGCTCCCGATTAATAAAGCAGAACACTCCTGTAAGGCTTATGTTATTCTGTCTGTATTGGAAAGCAATTCCTTGTTTTATTTGCCTGCAGGGCGATATGGGGGAAGAAGGACCCAAAGGTGAAATCGGAGAGAAGGTAAATCCGTTTGATTGTCTTCTATTCCCGTGCTTTCAAATAACTGAGAGCTTTCACGTCAATACTGCAAAGTGACCCCTGCCCAGTCACTACTGTGTTCTTTTCTATGTGCCTTATAATGCGGTGCGCCTTATGTATGAAACCTGTTTTAAAGTAGGCCATTCAATGAAGGCGCGCCTTATAAGTGGCTGCGCATTATAGTGCGGGAAATACAGTAGTGTCACACCAGCAAAAAGATTTGTGAGGTCCTCACAAATACAGTGGACTCCCGTGTTACAGTGTCCCTGGCTTACGTTTTTTTTCATGTTGAAATGAGGAATACTGAGTTTTTTCATCCCTTCTTTATGGTATTTTCCCGGTTTTGAGACAGAAACAACTGTCATGACCCTAGGGGCTTGGCTGTATTAGTGTTGTTTTGCCTCCATCTGCTGGCGTTTTTCCGTAATTGCACTTATTTGCTATTGCCGTCAAACTGCTTCCATGCAACAAACCACTACAATGCTGGTCTCCGATTGGTCAGCCTCACTCGTTTCATAATGGCGGAACGGTAAAGCTTTGTTCCATTGCGAGCGGTTACAAAAGCGTATTTATAGTGCATTTTACTGCTTAATTCAAATTTGGGTGGGTTATCCATGGGTCTCGAGATTGCTAGTGATGTTAAAGAGAGAAGTGAGAAGATGATTTAAACGGAAACAAAGCTGGAGATGATCAAGAAATACGAAGCTAGCCTAGCCTAGGCTACCCTTACGAGGGAATATGGGCATAACGAGCGCCAACCAAAGGTAAATAAATCCTTTCAATATTTTTTATTTACGATGTTTTCTGATTATATACATGCGTATTATATATACGTAGCACTTTGATCGCAATTTTGAATATGTATGTGCAATTTTGATGTTTTTACCTGGGCTTCTGAACGCATTAGCTATTTAAAATTCGTTTGGATCGCCCGCCATACGGTGAATTCGCCTTACGAGCCCAACCGCGGAACGGATTCATCTCGTAACTCGGGGGCCCTCCGTATCACGTTTCCCAATGGGCGCCGTGCATATTTGGTTTTTGAAAAGCAGTAGGTATGACTGACGGCAGGAGGGCTGCACTCAAAACCTCACTGTCAATTTAGCGCCGCTCAGCTCCGATTGTTTCTCACTTAAGGCGTCTGCCAAGAAGGACGGCGTTCACGGGAAACAGATGCGGAACGTCACGTGTGGAAAATGAGATAGCGGCTGGCCTCCTTGGAAGCAAAGCGAAATAGTTGGGGTACGGCTGGACAAACGCGGCGGAGATCATGTGTGCTCATTACGCCATGAGACCAGACAAGGTAGCGCGAAGAGGCAAAGTATTGGATTCCCACGGAATATTTGTCATTGTCGGAGCAGGAGCCCCATCCGTCAGCGCTCGTGTATGCGCGCGGCGGCAGAAGAGGGCACGCGCCCATGCCAAAGTTAACAATAGGCAGCACGCACTGCGGGGAAAATAGCTGAGGAAGAGCCAAAACCGCGGAGAATGAGCTCTCGTGTTATAAAAGGGGGAGGGGGGGACCCAGAAGAGAAAACAAATGACAAGATGACAGATATACCTTTACTTCGATGCCGATGATATGTCTTTCACTTTGAATTAAGTCCGAATTTTGACTTTAAAGTGTGATCTCACTCTCTGAATCCTGAGAATGAAGTTCTATTTCGAAGAACAAAGGCTCTCTACACTTTAAATGGAGAATCGGGACTTTAAAGTCACATCCGCGCTATGGCGTGAGAATTCTCACATTATTCTCAGTTCATTTTAGGAAATTTTAAAGTCTGTATTCTGAGATTAAAGACATACTTTTAAGAAGTCCGAATGTATTCTCAAAATTCTTAGAATAAAGTTAGATTATTTTGCAAATAAAATCAGAATTCTCACCTACCACAAAATTTCCCCTATGCTGCAAATTGAGAATTCGGACTTCAGATCCACACCATAGAGTGGGAATTCTTACTTTATTCTCAGTCTATTTTAGGAAACTTTAAAGACCGAATCTGAGGCTTTAAAGTGAGAATAGTCAGAATTCTCGCTTAAATCACAATTCTGATATTAAAGTCACTCAAAATTCTCAGATTTCTGACAGGAAAGTGAGACGTTTTAAGGATTGGAATCTGAGAATTCTGAATGATTTCAAGTCAGACTTCTGAGAATTGCCAGATTTCTCACTCGGGTCATAGTTCTGATTTAAGAGTCAGAATTGTGATTTTCACTCACAGAATTTTGACTTGATTCTCAGAGATCTGCAAATATTCAAAGATTTCTGAGAGACTTTAAAGTAAGAGATCTCAGAATAGCCAGAATTTTTACTTAGATCAGAATTCCGATTAGAAGTCGCTCAAAATTCTCAGATTTCTCACTTGATTCAGAATTCTGACTTTCGAGTCACTCAAAATTCTTAGATTTCTTACTTTAAAACTTTTGAGTCAGAATTCTAACTACAGTATTGTCTGAATTCTGAAAAGTCAGAATCCTCACTTCAACCAGAGTTCTAACTATTCTCAGGATTCCGACTTCATTCTTCCAATTCTGAGAATAGCCTGACTTCTCTCAAGTCCGAATTCCGACTCAAACCAGAAATCTGACTTCCTCCGAATTCTGAAGCCGGAATTCTTTTAGCCTTTTCTTCGCTGGCCCAATCTTCTTCTGTACTTTCACGAGCCATCAGCACCTCTCGTGATAAATGTTGCTGCAAAGCAACCATTGCCACGCTTCAAAGTCAAACCGCAGACTTCTTACAACGCTTAATTGTCTCAGCGGCGCAAAAGAGCTTCACAGTCTTGAGCAAGTGGCAACACATATGGTGACGCTTGAGTCTCGGCGCCTGATTCAAAAATTGGGCACAGACAGATGTGGAAGCTGATCTACCGACCGGGTGCACCATTTGGAAACGTCACAGAATCAAAATGACCGTTCATTTATTCGGTACGGTTAGCATGAAAGTGGAGTGAACATTTTTGTGTGCAAACCCGCCAAAACATACTTGCAAATACACTATATTTCAACTTGTTATAGCACTACATTGGAAAATTAAGCACCCTAATTCAATCTTGACTTTGGAGTATTTGGGAGGATTTTCAAACATGTTTACAAACAAAGGTATTCTAAAAATATGTTTCAACGTATCAAGCATATTTATAAGAACGTTTCAGTGTATTTGGAAGTATGTTCTAATGTGTTTGCATGGCTGTTGAACATATTTGCAAGTTTGTTCAAATGTATTTGGAAGTATGTTCAAGCATATATACAATCATATTTGCAAGTATAAATGGATATGAAAGAAGGTTTGAATGTGTTTGCAAATACATTCAAACGTTCTGTATTTGGAAGTATGTTCAAGCGTATTTGCAAGTACATTCAAGCATATTTCCACATTTATTCAAATTTATTTGGAAGTACAGTCAAACATATTTACAAACAAACATATTTGCAAGTATGTTTGAATGTGGAAGAAAGAACGTTTTAATGTGTTTCTTGCGAACAAAGTTTACCGTTCCGCCATTTTGAAACGAGTGAGGCCGACCGATGGCAGACCAGCATCTCCGTGGGGAGACGCTGACCAATAGCAGACCAGCAATGTAGTGACGTGTTGCATGGAGGCAGTTATGCAACAGAATAGAAAATAACCGCAATTACCTAAAAACGCCAGCAGATGGAGGCAAAACAATACAAATACAGCCAACCCCCTAGGGTCATGACAGTTGTTTTGTTGCAAATACGGGAAAATGCCAAAGAGAGGGGATGAAAAAACTCAGTATTCCAGGTCGCAACATGAAAATAATGTTAATCAGGGACGTTGTAACACGGGGGTCCACTGTACGTTCAAACGTATTTGTGTTTTCATTCAAAAATATTCATAAGAGTGTATAGTGTGTTTGCAAGAGAGAGAATGTGTTTGCAAGTGCATTTGAACGTTCTTAAAAATATGCTTTAGTTTGCCAGTCCAAAATGTTCTTTGGAGCAGCTGTTTTTTTGTTCTGTTGTTTTTTGTTCTTTTTTTTTTTTTTTTTTTTGGGGTCAAGCATATCACCCAAGACAAAACTCCGTAACATCCATTTCTCACACATTTGGGGCAAGTCAAAAGCAAGAAAAGCTGGCTTTTTCACGCTCGCTACGCTCACCGAAGCTATCATAGCAAAACAATAAAAGTGCAAAGTCCTGTAAAATGCTTTACAGCTACAAATCCTCGACTAGTCCTTCTTTTGAAATGAGCGCCACGGGGTGAAAGGTTGACCACTCGTATGCGGCCGCCACCATTCAGACTCCCCCGTTTAAGCAAATAGCTGGAAAATTGCCCAATTTAGCGAGCGGCAGTTGGGCTTTTATCTCCAAGTTGCAATCCTCAGCATGCGTCGCGGCTGCCCGTAAATTGAAGCTGTGGCGACAAGCTTTAATCGCAGGATGTAGCCTTAGCATGCTAATTGGCCCAGTCGGGACCTTTGGGTGCCACACGCCGTCGCGGTTTGGGCTGCGGGTCTTGCGGCTCAGATTGCAATATTTATCAAATCGGGAAGTCCCCATAAATTGTCCGCTGAAGGCCCCCCGGTGACGAAACGTTTGTGTAAAGTGCACGTGTTGCATCTTCTGGTAATTGTTCTCACGTGGGCCATGGCGGCATTTCAAAATAAAAGCAGACACGTAGCATAGCATTTTGATAACAGTGCTTTGACTTTTTGCAATATTTAAATTTAAAATTAAATCCCAAAGATACATTTGTACTTTTTTTCAAGAAACCACACATTCAATCCCAGGTACTTCTCCATCTTTTTTTCATGTTTTTTTCCAAGTGTTTGGCTAGAGGAGTGTTTGAAGATGGCAGATGCTAAATGAATTAATTCCTAAAGTAGTCGATTACTTTAGGAAATTCATTCGTTCATTTTTAAAGTAATCAATGTGTTATGTAATTAGGTTACTAAAGTAATCACTTTTTTCTGTATATACGGTAAATTTAGGACTATAAGCCGCACCTGTAAATAAGCCGCAGCAGCAAAAATTGAGGCAAAAGATTATTTCTGTCACGATATGCGGCGCCTGACTACAAGCCATAGGTCGTAACATTAGATATTTATGCAGAAAGATAATATATGGAAGATTTTTGTTTTGTTTTTTAAACTTTTTTAACTTCTTGCTTACAGCAATATCCTATCTTCAACTGAGTGAACATTTAGCATCAACATATTTTCACTATACACGGGAGAAAATACTTTTCATATTTTTTTTTGGTTGTTTTTTTTTTCTTTTTTTCAGGCATAGTTGATGCCCTTGAATATTTTTTTTCCTGTTTTGGAATAAGATTTAACGGTATAAACACTGTAAAAAATTTATATTGCTCTTTTTTTGTTTTGTTAATGTTTAATTAAAAGGATACAGGTTTAGGTATATGTATACAAGTTTTCTAGATAATCTTATTTATAGTCAGCGAAAAGTTTTCTCTGCTGGGGGGGGGGGGGGGGGGGGCACTGTACTAAGGGAATCAATTACTATTAATTTGAGTAATTAATATTGATTACTTAATTAATTTAGCAACTAAATCAAATGTTTAGTTTTTTTCTGAAAAAAAAGCCATTACTTTTGCACATTTTGTATCTAAAGTAATTACTTTTGTCCTTGAATACCGAAAATAATCAATTACATGAGTACTTAATTCGTTAATTACTTTTTTTGACATTTTTTGTTACACTTGAAATAAACCAAAAAAGATGTAAAAATACGTCTTTGGGGTGGAATGAGTTCAACTGCAGCTGCAGGTGGAAAATGTCTTTGAGTCGCTGAGGTCATCCCGCCCAAATGTTTTCAGTCGCAATTCCCCAGCAAATGCGCTGAAAGCATCCTTGTTGAGGGTTCAGACACGCTAATGCTCAAAGTCGTCAAAATCCTAATGTGTCCCATAAAAAGCTTGGAGCGCTCATTAATGTCTGAGCGGCGGGCGCATGTGGAGAAAACCGCAACGTCCTAAGCGAAACCGGCTCTCCTGCTCCACGCTCTCATTTTGATTTTTTTTTTTTTCTTTCTTTTTCTCCGGCGGCCGCACTTCATTAGACCCGTTGGGCGTTTGTTTGGTCTGCAAGGTGGCACATGGGAGCAGTTTGGCTTCTTCATGTCTACAATTAGTGGAAAGCTATTTGTTTTTTTTTTCTTTTTTGTTGTTGGTGCTCTAGTACGATCTTTGTCCTCGCAAGTAATAAAATTCAGAACGCTAGTAGGACTAGACGAGGTTGACGACCTTTAATCATTCAACTTTTAATTTTTCCCTCTGAAAAAAAACCCTGGGAGCCAACAAGCTCTTTTTGATCTCCAAAGAGAAGTTAGCACTGCATTAAAATTGATGATGATAGTAATACAAATAAAACACATTCTTAGCTAAGCCTCTATTCGTGAAATTAAAGGCAAATTTAAACCTAAACTTAAAGGGGATGTCAAGCCCGAGATTTTATTACCATTATATGTTCTAGACACCCCAAATAGTCTTAACAAGTCGGCCTGATTAATATTGCATTTGTGAAATATGATTAAAGTGGCCATTATGTCAATTTCTGTTGACTGAAAATGACAGCACAGTAGCTCACCGACAACCAATCGCGGCTCACGTGTTTTCGGAGTTTACTCATGTGACATTCACCAGCTGAGCCGTGATTGGTCGATACTGAGATGGAGCGACTGTGATGTCATTTTCAGGTAGACAAGTGCAAAATGGCTGCCCCCTCAGATGGATGAAAGCAAATTCCAAAATTCTAATTCCATCAACATAATATCAATCATGATACTGTTTAGACTGGAGGGCTTGCATAGAACATATAACATGAATTTGGGGGTGTTACTTCCCCTTTAAATAAGATTTTAACAGCTGTCTGCAAGTATTAGCAAATGTTATTTAATGCTTTTCAACACTGTGGTAAAGCAGAACTACTTTTTTTTTTCAAATTACGAGCAAATTATTTTGAACAAAAAAAGACATTGATAAATTGTGTTATAGTGACCCCAAAACATATACCTTTTTATATTAATTTTACAAGAATTAGCGTAGCCATTAGCGACACAATTTTCCAAAAATACTTTACCAAGGTCAGGGGGTACTTAAAATATCTCAAAGTGGGACATTCTGTACACTGAATGTTCTCACTGAGGGAACAAAGTGTTTTATTTTGTATTAGCAAAGATGGCCTCTCTCTCTCTCTCTCTCTCTCTCTCTCTCTCTCTCTCTCTCGCTCTCTCTCTCTCTCTCGCTCTCTCTCTCTCTCTCTCTCTCTCTCTCTCTTTCTATGTCACTTGTGGTGTCCCTCAAGGCTCAATCTTTAGCCCTATTCGGTTTTTTTTTTCTGCCTTGCAGGGGGACGCAGGATCTTCTGCGGCAGGCATCAAGGTAAACCACGTGGAGAACTCTTTCTGGCACGTTCTCACTCCAAAACAACATTCACACACGTTGTTTTTGCTTTTGTTCCAGGGCGAACCCGGAGAGCCTGGAAGAAGCGGACACAAGGTAATAATGGCTTTGCTGCACCTGAAGCTAAAAAAGCAAATTGACAGGCACATCCATCTTACAGCAGCTATTTGAATCCGCTTTCTGAAGTCCTAGAGCTAGCGCAGCTAGCGTCGGTGTTGCGCAAGATCAAATAGCTCAGGATCGAGTTTTGATGAGGGAATTCCAATCTCAGTCGAGCCTTTGTGTTCAAAGTGCAGAAAGAGGACCAAGGTCCACGGGAGGCCCGCCGAGCAGAACCCGACGCTTGACTTGTGGCTCTGTGGAGCATCGCGCGCTCTCACTTTTCATTTTCTTTGGCTCGGGGCGCCTTAAGATTCCAGGATCAATACAAGTCAATGCTTGTGGATCTACCAAAAAAAATCTCGTTTGGGGTTGAAACAAGGAAGTTGCACATTTCTGCAAATATATTCACATTCGTACTGTGTTTTTTAAAGAAAAATAAAGCCGACAAATCCATCTGTTTTTGTTTATGTCAGGAGATTTCCATTTTGCCATTTGCTGGCGACTAAAAATGACAACACAGCCTTTCAGGGCTCTGATAATGACCAATCATGGTTGAGCTTGCGAATGTCACATGATTTGGTCATTACCTGAACCCTGAGTAACGGTGGTGTCGTTTTCGGTGGACAAACCCTACAAAGTCCTCATGTACTCAATGGAGGACATCATGGCTTATTCTAACATGTCTCACATGTTCGGGTGGTATGGATTTAACTTTGCTGTCTCGCCCAGACAAAATGGACACAACAGTGGACACAACTGAACAGGCAGAGCCTCAGAACGTCAAGTAAAATTGTCCTCTGATGTCCTCACATGCTGCAATTGTGACATGACCAAATCAGAAAAAGATGTTCATAGGGTCTCGGATGCTAGGTTAATTAGCATCATGCTATCATGTCACGATATTGTCTCTACTTTATTTGGCACATATAATTCAATTTTTGTTACATTTTGCACCGCCTCCTTTCCGTCATTGTTGGTCCGTCGCTTTTTCAAGCCAAACCAAATTGTAATCGTCGGTGCGTCAGTCCGTCTGTGTATATTTGCCCAACCTTCCGCTACCACTAGAGGGTGACATTTGACTTTTTTTTTTTTTTTTACACCTTTTATAATACGCCATCATGTTTACTTGTTTACGTCAACTATGGAAGACGGTTTCATTAACATTTGTCTAAATTTGTCTACATTTCATCTGTCACATACACTACGAGTGAAAATAAGTATTGCTGAGGTTGAATTTACTAAAAAAGCATTTAAAATTTGGGAATTTTAAAAAAACTTCTGTCTTGCATTTCCTGACCAAGAGCCAATCAGAGAAAAAATGCAAATTTTGGTCTGCAACTACAAATAATCTCTGATAAACAGTCCATCAGCGAAGACCAAAAGCCCACCTCTGATAATTTTGCAGGAAAAAAAAATGTTTGGTTGACCCTGTATGTCGCACAATGCCGCAGCACATGAATAAGTTCTCTTGAGCGCGCTCTGCGAGAGCTTTTAGCAAACGCCCTTCTCCTCGCAGCGAACAATTTACGGCCGCCGCATTTCTGCTGACGAACGTTTATCCCTGACTTGGCGTCACATGAAGTTATTGTCAGGCATTAAACGCCGCAGTCCCACAGCCTTACGAGATATGTCGCTAATGCTCAAGATGCAGCTTTTGTTCCTGACTTTTACGGCGCCACAGTGTAAATTTACAGCTGTCGCCCTGATCCCCCGAGTGGCGTTATAGCTGATCACTTTCACACGCCACTAATCCTCCCATCCCGCGCGCCGTAAATATGGACGTTCGAACAAAGTCGTAGATCATTCCCAGTCTGAGATGTTGTTTGGAAAGTCTCTCTGAAACCTCGAGAGAAAACTCGATTGTCGGTGTATTACACTGTGGAACAGCCCCCCCCCACCCAATTTTAGAATTTTATGTTTTTTAAAATTAAAATTGGTGTCCTTATTTCAAAAATGTCAAGTTGTTTGGACGTATCTACGGCGACATGGCAACTTGCCTGCGCAGTCACAAATGAGGCAGTGTGGTGAGAGGTGTGCGAAGCTCCCAATTGGACAGTACTGGTAATGTCCTCCGAAGACGCGACCGATTCAAATGTGTCCCCTGTTGTGTCCATTTGATCTCATAGCAAGTCAGCAAAGTCAATTGCATCCCACTCAAACATATGAGACATCATAAAAGACCAGGATGTTCCATATTGAGCACACTTGGGTTTAGTGGAGTAGCTCGACTGAGTCCAAATATATCGACTAAAACCAAATGTCCATTTAAGTGGACATAAATAGGCTGGGTTTGACAGGGATTTCTTCAAGCAGAAGCTACGGGCAAAATCTTGCTCGATATACAGTATTTCATTTTTTGTTTTTTTGTTTTTTTCAGGGCTTGTAAATGTTCTATCTTTGTGCTTTATTTACGTACATATTTATTTGTTGAAGAAAACCAGAATCCTGTAGCTTAGCTGGTCTCAAAAGGGGGTTTGAGTGTCCCCAGGAGGACATGAGGGCACTTTGTTGGATATGTGAGATTTTTAACATGATTACTGTAGCTGGTGTAAGGAAATGTAACTTAATGCCATGACAAGAACAACACATTCTTCTTTTCAAATTCAGAGCAAATTAATTGGAACGTGAAGCTATTTTTAAGTCTTAATTTTTGGGGTTTATTTGTTGTTTTACACTGTTTAGACAGAAGAAATATTTCACAGGGGCTACATAATTGAAAAAAGATTGAGAGCCACTGCTATAGCCCAGAAACTTGACATAATAGAGAAAAACTGGGACCAGCTTTGGATCCTGGACCCAAAAATGAGCTAAAAAGCGCTGTCAAGCTTAAGTTTAGAAAAATGGCGTTCCACAGCAGTTAGTCAACGCTTTGAGCAACCTTCACATGATCTCCAAGCCACGGCTGCTTCCGCAAATGCAAAAATGGCGCCTTGCAACTGTGCAGTGTGTGACAGCTGAAGCTTTTTTCCAGCGAAGATGAAAGCTAATCGCATTGCAAGTTGCGGGTTGAGTGACTTAACAAACTAATCCACAAAGACGGCATGGTCTGGTGTGAAAGTGCATGCGCGGTACCTTCTGCTGGCGGCGGACGACGAGGCACCGCCGCTCCACCAGATCGGATGAGATGCGATAGAAGCCCGAAAATCTGGGCCGATGTCACTCCATCTGTTTGTTTGCAATTGGCAATCCAAAATCAAATAAGGAAAAAGTGACTTTTTATGTTTTGACGCTAGAAAAGCTAAACTAGGCAAGACCAGATTTCTCAACTCGTATATGTTTTGTTTTTGTTTTTTCGGCACAAGACAATGTTTTTTTTTTTTTCATATGTACCTGGTGTTAAATAAAATGTAAAGCGTGTAGAGTCTCCGTAGCAGAAATATTTGAGCGTTGTCAATGAATGAGCCAGAACTTTTTTCATATTGCCACCTAGTAAGATCTAAGTCTGTAAAGAAAAAAAAAACAAAAAAAAACAACAACAACAAAAAAAGAAAATAACAAAGGCTATGCTGTACTGTTTAATAAATGGGAAAAATATACAGTAAACAATAACAACTAAAAAAATATTAATATACGGAATAAAAGACATTAAAAAATAAATATAACAAAAACAAGAAAATTGACAGTGTAATTCGAGAAAATATATACAAACATAAAGAACAATCCATGACAAAATGAGGGTTAAAAGAATAAATATAAGAAATAAAAGAAAAAATACAAAATCATAAAGAACAATAAATAAAAAATCTTAAAAAAAATGAAATGACATCCAGTTAGTAAATGAAACTACTATAAACACAGTATAATAAATAAAAACTAAAAAGATAGAAATAAAGGCTAAGCAAATGAAATAAAATGACATCCAGTTTAGTAAATGAAAAACGAAGTAAAAACACAGTATAATAAATGAAACGTGTAAACAAAATTACAGACAAATGGAAAAACCGAAGACTGCGTAATAAATTTAAAAAACAAATGAAAAAACATTCAACCCAATAAGCATTCATCACACACTGCACTAGAAAACAAATAGCAAAAAAAAAAAAAAGTCACTTCCCGGTTTTGCGATTTCCGATTGCCAGTCGAAGAATGAAGAGAAGGAATGTTCTGTGGATTCCCACAGAACGTGCGTCTTAGCTTAGCTTGGCTGTAACATGTGGCAACTCTTCCTGTGTAGGGAGAGCCAGGACTTCCAGGGCTGCCTGGACTGCCAGGGATTAAGGTAAATTCTGCCGTTTCCACCCCGAGCCTGTCGCACCCTCTCCCGACCCGCTTTCCATCCGCTTCGGCCCGCCGCGGCAAAAACTCCACCGGCCTTGCCTTCAAAATAAAGCGTTAGCTTTTTTTGGTTGGGTGGCTCCATCTGCATACGTCGTTTGCAAGCAATCATCTGTGTAAGATCGATAATCGTTTTTTTTGGGTGTCTGGAACGCATCAAGCGGAGATGCATTGTTTTCTGTGGGGATTATTACTTTGGTTTTGGCACGATGTGTGCAAGCGCGCAGATAAGTTGATCACAGCTACAATAATGTCACATCGAATCGCAGTGCTCATCGTATCAACCTTATTACGTGTTTTTCCTTGCACTTTTTCGACGTGCTTCTCCTTCCACATTTTTGGACCGATTCTCACCATTCCAGCTTTAACGTATTCTAAATATGTACGCTAAATGTGCTTCTATTTTTCTCGTTCGAAAAATTCACGGATTTCCCCAAATTCAAATATTTTCATTCCCAAAATTGTCCATTTTCTGTGAGGCACAATTTTCTCTATTTACCATTCGTTTCAATGGACACGCACTTTGTTTCTGTTTGAAATGCATAACTTTTAGCTCATTCCATTCACCTTGGTTACAGTTTTCAATTCAATACAATTCAGATTCGCCAAATTCAACATTTTTTACTGTCCAAAATTGTTTAAAATTACTTATGCCCCTCCAGTTCCCACATCACCAAGTAACCCAACCAACATATTCACTTCACTCAAAATCATTCCATATAATTTTTTCATTCCATATAATTCCACATCATTTAATATATATATATATATATATATATATATATATATATATATATATATATATACTTTTTTTTTTTTTTAATTCAGCCTTCACATGCATTTTCTCCAGGAATTACTTTCTTATTAGCATTAATTTACTTTCTGTTCTGTATGTATTATTGAAACTCCTGGCTGATTTTGTCATAAATAGGAAAAAAAAAACACATGCAAACTATTTGTCAACAATGCACTGAATGCACAAGTGATGACGGTGCTTTTTTTTTTGCTTGTTCAAGCTTAATCTTCCATGTTCTCCTCCTTTTTTTTTTTTTTTCACTTAAGAGGCTTGAATGCTTGATGGCTCTAACAGCATTTTGCTAACGTAGCACTCACCAATTTCCGAGCTTGCACTTTTGCCGTGTCGCAGATGGTTTGGCGATACGTCGCCGTCGAGCTCCCTTGAAAATCAGACGGCCGCGCCTCATAGCATCTACCGGCTCCTGATAAGTTAAAGACCAGAATTTCCACAGGTTTTCCAAATGGGTCGGTACCATCGGTGCACTTGGCGGCGCGGTCTGGGAATGGATGAGGAATTAGCGCACGTGCGCATGCGGTTTCTTATTTATTTTCCGGTGTTTGTCTGTGCATGTTAAACTGGGAACGGGATTCCACTTAGCATGTTAAAGACGCTGGTTTTCTTTTTGGTTAATTTAGGGAGAGCCAGGATTCCTCGGACCCCAGGGGGAACCAGGCCTTCCGGGCCTTCCTGGAACCAAGGTGGGTGAGCTCCAATTTTTTTTTTTTTTTTTTTTTTATAAAAATGTAAAAATGTGATAGTAACAAAAGTAAGCTATTTATGAAATTGAAATAGGAATATTTATTGTGTCATAATTACAGGAATATGACTTTTGATGACTTTTGCATCATGGGAGTCCAGGTTAAGCCAATCATCAAAGTCACTGAGAGGCTTGCAAATGTCATAAGTTGGCCACTAATGCCACCTAGTGGTTTTGGGGTGTCAACACAAAAAATGTCTATTGCGCCTCCTTAGCGAGTTGTTGTTGAAAGGATTAATTCAAAAAACGGGGGAAATGCAAGACAATACATGGGGTTTTCAATTTGTCCAAAACTGAACAATATCTCCCAATTTTGAATGGCAGTAAATGAGTTCAACATGGGCTAAATTTGACACCTATAGAGTGTACCTCTCCACCTCCCGTTTGCGAGCATTTCGGAGGGACGGCAGCGTGGCATATTGAAAGTCTTCATGTTTTGACTATCTATGCAATATTTTAGCCTCCTAGTGATTTTTTTGTATGCTTTTCCTTTGATATCAAACATCAATAAGCCTGAGTTGGGTCAAAATTTTCCCCAGTAGACAAAATGGCAAAGAGCTCAGCACCTCTAAATCTCTGACCCTAAAATGGCTCCTGGGTGGCCCACAGCAGAATCTCCAAATTCAGAACCAAAGCAAGAGTAATTAGTTATAAGTTGAGGAAAGTAGTTATTTATTGATATTTACAAATTAGACCATACTACAGCAGAAAGTAGTAAAAAAAAAATAGCTTCTGAAACTGACATCTTAATAAACTAGGCGTTATACAGAAAATTGTTACTATTTGGGTATTCGCCAATCCGAGGGGACTACTTTGTGAAAAGGCATATTTTGCAAGGCAGCGAAAAAATGATGAAAAACCAAGAAACCGTGTCGAACACAGCGAAGCCATGTCGTTTCATTTTTCACACAATTGTTTATGAAATTCGCTGTTATGAAGTGATGTATGGAATAAGACTATACATATATATATATATATATATATATATATATATATATATATATATATATATATATATATATATATATATATAAAATATCATAATGAAAATCTATTATCTGGAAAAGATCAATTTGTAAAGGGGGGGGGAAAATCCCCCCCCCCCCCTTTTTTACAAATTGATAACACACAAACACGCACACACACGGTTTCAATTTCCAGCACCCAGTGGGGCTTTCAGAAGTTTTTTTTGTTTGTTTTATAAGCTGAGGCCTGCCAGAAAATGTATGGTGAGCCACAAATGGAGCCGTCGAATGACTACTGTGACACCATCCAACTACTACATGCGCTTCCAACAAACAAGTTCATTATATACGGAGAGCTTTTTTGTTTTTTTCACTATTTAAGGTCCCAAACTACTATACCACCTTTTTTTTCCTTGATCATTTGTACTCTTTTCAAACCGACTCCTATATTATTGATATGTAGCTGTAATTCTGCATGTTGCAATATTATGCGTTTTATTTCTTGCTTGCGTTGCTTCGAAAATATCAGCGGGAATGGAGCCGATCTGTGTGCTGTCTTTGAGCCGTGACATTATCACACTGAGAAGCCGGCTGTGATGCTCCGCACGCGCACGCGCAGGCGCACGCGCGGCAGACTCATTAATATTGTGCTTGAGAATGCACATTAATCCGAGAATATAAACAGGTGACTGAAAACGCCTTTATGGTGATGGAGTCGTGTGTTTTGTTCGGGAGGACGTCACATAAAACGTTGATGATGAGTTGAGGTAAACTGACGCTGGCTCGAAGCGTCACACTTGCACCACAGCGCTATCTATTGGCCGTCTTTGCTCACTTCACTTCAAAGCTCAAGTAGGACTAATGCGGAAATAAAAATCAGACGTAAATGTGGGCTTGATGCTGATTAGATGATGACAACTAATCACTTCTTGTCGTTTGTGTGTAAAGGGTGAGAGGGGCGAGCACGGACCGCCCGGAAAAGGCGAGCGAGGCGATCTGGGACCCGTTGGACCAAAGGTGCGTCAACTGATTTTTGCCGCCCTCTAGCGGCGCGACTGTACAAGCTCAATGGTGGTCTGCACACATGTCCGTTTTGTCTACATTTATTTGGGTCGTTTTCAGAGGACATTTGAGCTTCGAAAATTCTTTAAAAATAAAACATTCACTTTATTTCATTAAGAAATAAACTATCAAAGGCTTCAATGGTAGAATGGTAATTACGTCATTTAATACTATGTGCAAATTTAAATATGAAAATAAGAAAGAAAAACTGTAAAAAAAAGGGAAAAAAATTATATATATATATATATATATATATATATATATATATATATATATATATATATATATATATATATATATATATATATATATAGTGTTATATGTAGATTATTTAACTTTTGATGAGTGGGATTTAAAATGTCGTCGTCCACTTTTGGAGGTTTATCTTTTAGCTGAAATAATTCTCTAATTGTGATTGAAAGTTGAGTATGTTAGCAGCATCGGAATCAAAATGGTCATCTTGACTTGACGTGGCGTCAACTCGATCGAAACGACTCAGCCGTTGTTTATGTCTGGCTGGGATCCGGCAGGTAGCTTTAATAAACTCCGGTCTCAACTCAGATGACCCGCACAGGTGTTTCACATGCTAATAAAAAAAAAAAAGCAAAACGTGAAACCTCGCCTTAATCGGTGACAGACTTCAAATAAACACGGCGGGTTATTTTAGTGAACGCCGACGGCTTGCGCGGCTCCCCGGGGAGGCGCGGGTGCGATTCTTTGAAATGGGACCTCCGGCGCGGAGCTCATGTTTTCGCCGGCATCCCAGCGGGGTGACATACAAACCTGACGGCCAATTTCACTACCCTGTGAATGAGCAAAACATAAGGCGTCCGTTTGTCATCACAGGTGGCAAACGTGCTCACAAGATGGATGGAAAAGTACAGAAATTACATGACATTTATTATATAAATTGTTGTCGTTTTATTAGTCATATGATTATAACTCCTCATGACCTTCCCTACATTCCTATACACATTTTTAGTCGAGCTTGGACTAGTGAATAATTTTAAAAATTTAAATCTCTTATTTGTCAGGGGCAAAGCTAGAGCATGTTCAGTTTCAGGAAGTGCATGGACTAGAAAAAAAACATTCTTATGGTAGTATCAGTGACTTTAAAAGTGCATGGTCTTAAAAGATAGGGCACTGAAAAACAACATTTATATGAATGTTTAACTTTTCATAGTCCGCAAAATGAGTCATATAAAAGAAGCTAATTAGTTCACGATCACATCTGAAAGCTGTATACTTTGTACTTGTGTGTTTTTTTTTCGTTGTTGTTTGTCTGTTTTGTTTTTGTCTATCAGAAGCTGCTGGCACAAAGTATACAGCATTCACCACCAAAAAACAAAAAAAAACTATTTTCTCTCTCTATTTCCATCTCTTGTTTACATCATGTTTTCATCTAGGAAAGTTGAAAAAAACAACAACAAATGAGCCTATTAAGAAATAGTAAAACATAGTAATCGCAAAATCAAAGTCAAAGTCAAGTTTATTGCCAATTTCTTCACATGTGCTTAACATACAAAGGAATCGAAATAGCGTTTTAAGTGATGTTCAGATACTTGAAAAATAAAATGTATTTTGTTCCTGCCAGCACTGCAAAATGATTGGCTCGAAAATAAAATTATTTGGGTGAGAGTTGTAACCCAAAAAGTTGGGTCACATAAAAAATAAACATTTGAGGGTCGTTTTGTACAAATAACACAAATTTGCATTTGGTAAACAAAAAGTAAATTGTCCATAACCCAGGGAGTATTCATTTGGACCCCAAAAATTTGTGATAACTGAATAACCCAATAAGTGGTGTCTATTTAACTCAATTTGGGTTATTTTGGACCCAACAGTTTCTAGAGTGTAGGCGCTCACTCTAAAAAGGGTTGGGTTAAAAATAACCCAATTATGGGTCAAAAATGTACCACCTCATAATTTGGGTCTATTTTACTCAATATTATGGGTTGGTTTATCAAAAACAATCCAATTGAGGTTGTGTTGTACAAAATAACACATTTTTGAGGTAGTACAACAACGCAGAATGTTGGGTCATACCAACCAAAGTATTGGGTTGGTCCTATTTTTATCAACTTTTTGAGTTTATTGGTTTATTGATATTATTAATAAAAAAGAAACAATACAATCTTTGGTTTGTTTCATACCAAATGACCCAAGTTGGGATTCAGCCCAATTTCTTATATAGCCCAAAAAATTGAGTCAAAGTAAATTACCCATAATCCTTTTTTTTTTTTTTTTTTTACTAATTTTGACCCAGCTTTTCCAAAACAACCAATTTTTGAGAGGTGTCTTGTACAATATGACCTATATTTGGGGTCTTTTAATATACAGCAACCCAGAAAGTTGGGTTAATTGGACCTAAATATTGGGTCAGTCCTTTTTGACTAATGATTGTGTTCTTTTTAACCCAAGTGGTTATAGTGTGAAGCCCCCTCAATGTTTTTTCAAAAATGTTGGCTTGTGTGTTATTCCTTTTGATTCAACCCCAAAAAGTTCCTTTTTTTTGACCCAACTGTTTCTACAGTGCACCATTGTTTGTCATGCGCTTGTCATGTGTGTTTCAGGGTTCGCAAGGAGAAGCGGGCACACCCGGTCCCAAAGGGTCAAAGGTAAGCCGAGCATACTCGGGGTCTCGTTTTACATTTTTTTCGTTGCAATCAATCGGAGCTTAAGAGATCAAATAATTCTCATTTTCTCCATCCTGAATTAGGGGGAAAGTGGAGAGAAAGGAGATTTTGGGCCCGCGGGGCCAAAGGTCAGTCTTGTCTTTGCGTGACATCATCCACGGTGACTTCATTTCCTCCCGTGTGACTGAATGTGTCAAACGTCCACATGCAGGGTCCGCCTGGGCAAAAAGGAGACCGGGGCGCCACTGAAATTATCGACTACAATGGGAATATTCAGGAAGCGTTGCAGGTCGGACCCGCCGTGAGATCTTAACAATTGTTGAAATTTGCATCTCTGAAAATTCATTTCTTAAGATGCGCAAAATAGAAAAAAAAATGTGATTTCTCTCCTTTTCTTGTTGCGCTCGTTTGGTGTGCTGCAGAAGATTACCACTCTTACAGTGACGGTAATTATTTGTCTGTACTAAAAACTGCCATCAGTTTGTTGATGTTTTTTTTTCTTTTAAATCGCATGAGCATAATCCTAATTTTGGTTTTGTCAACCATTCTTTTAAACGGTCTACGTATTTCTATTTTAAATCCAAAAGATTAATGCTATAATTCCATCACCAGTCATTAATTGACTGTCGGTCATTTTCAAAACTTTTAAAACACCCAAAAAATACTGAGTGCCAAGTACAACCCTAATGACTGACATCAAAATACTTATATATATTTTTTTTTAATTTTTAATAATGACATTAAGTTATTGCTTCAGTCATTATCCATATGGTACTAATTTGTTATATTCAACATCGGCATGTTCTCATCAAAATTTTGGTTAATTTGTACCTTGACTTATGAGTTGAATTCATTGTGACCACGCTCCTAATTCAAAGCTTTCCTATCGCATTCCTGTCATATTCTCTATTGAAACATATTCAAATGCCATGAACCCATTCTAGCCTCAAAAGAATGCACAAAGAATGTATTTTTTTAAGTAATAGAAAAATAGGGGTATCCCCATTCACTTATTTTGCATCCGAGTCTGAGTTTGAGTCACTGGATTTTGAGAATCTGCAGATGCGTTTCTTTAATTGGTTTTCACCTAATCCCATATATATATATATATATATATATATATATATATATATATATATATATATATATATATATATATATATATATATATATATATATATATATATATACGTGAATGCTTTTTTCCATTCCCCCACAAGCTGTGCCAACTATAAATAAAATTATTATTTATAAAAACTGTATAAGTACTTAAAAATGTATCATTTTTAATATCAAAGAAAAAAAACTATTTAAATCAATTTTCTACAACTGTTAACCACTTTTTACAGGCAGGTTACAGGTTAGTCTAAAACTGAAAAAAGTGCATCAAAGTGCCTGAGATGAAAAAGAAAAACGATGCCAGTCTTTATTTTATTGCAATTACATTTCACATGGCTAAAAACAAAAGTTTTTCCCTGAAGTCATTCGGGTCCCCTTCCCTGGCTTTGCCTCGTGCCCCCCTCCTACTTGAGAAGGACTTCTGTAACGTGCTAAAATAGAATGTATAAGAGGGGAAAATGTTTTCATTGGAAATTCACTTTCCTTAAAAAGAGGAAAGTGGAAAGAAACATTGCGGGTTTGAGCATGGTCACGGAACAAATCAAATTTGTAAGTCAATGGACTCGGTGTGTTCCGGCTAACACGTTGTAGTCCCCCTCGGCATGCGTTCCGTTCTTCTCTTCCTCCAAATTGTCACCTAACGTAACGTATAGGCAGCTTTGATTTTTGTGATGGCGTCCTTGTAAACATGAGGACTTTGCTTGTTTGCAGGGCCCGCCAGGTCCTCCTGGGCCTGTAGGACCGCACGGTATGAAGGTACATGGTGGACACTTTCCAATGAGTGCTTATCGTGATGTTGAAAAAGATAAAAAAAAGTGAGGAGCCATCGTGGTTTTGTTTTGTTTTTTCCGGCAGGGCGACCGCGGTATGCCTGGTCTCCCCGGACTTGACGGTGAACGTGTAAGTGAACATGGCGTACTCATGAAACCGTTAAAAAAGAAGAAATCTTTTAAGCATCAGAGCTTATTATTTGGCAGGGCTACAAGGGTTCCAAGGGAGACATGGGAATGCCCGGCGCATCGGGAGACAAAGGAGCAACTGGTCTACCTGGCTTACCTGTAAGAATGTGACGACATTCCTTCGGTCCACCTTGGAGGATTGCGACTTGATGCCGCTCGTTTTGTTTCGCAGGGTGTCAACGGTGTGAAGGGAGACAAGGGAGATTCGGGTTTGCCGGGTCCTCAAGGCTCTTCGGTGAGTTCGACGTCCACATGGTGATAAGAACGTTGAACGAAATGAAAGAAGATGATAGGGAGCTGAAAGTCCTTAGCTAAAATACTGCAATGAAAATGGAAGAATTTGACCCCAAAATGGTCAAAATAGACACTATAGAGCTGAAATTTCGCCCAAATGGTGGCAACGTGTCAAAGTTTAACATGGCACAACCACTTAGTTATCACACTACCAGGAGTGTGCCGCCCTTTGGCTGAATTACTCCCAGAACGATACAGAATAATTTGACCCAAAAGTGGTCAAAATAGACACTGGGAAGCTGAAATTTCACCCAGATGGTGGCATCATGTCAACGTTCAACATGGCACCAGCCACTTATCACACTACAAGAAGTATGCAATCATTTGGCAAAAATATTGCCAGAATGATGCGGAAGAGTTTGACCCAAAAATGGTCAAAATAGACACTAGAGAGCTGAAATTTCACCCGGATGGTGACAACGTGTCACAGTTCAACATGACACAACCGCTTAGTTATCACACTCCAAGAAGTATGCAATCCCTTTGCTAAAATTTTGCCAGAATGAAACGGAAGAGTTTGATCGGAAAATGGTCAAAATAGACACTTAGAGAGCTGAAAGTTCACCCAGATGGTGACAATATGTCAAATTTCATCGTGCCACCCCTTAGCTAAAATACCGCCAGACTGATATGAAGAATTTGACTCAATTTGGCCAAAATACTGCACATGGATGAAACCCTCAGGTGTCACCTATTTGTGTTTCTTTAGATTATTGGTCCTCCAGGGGCGCCAGGACCTCACGGGCCCCCGGGACCTATGGTAAGTCTCAACGGTACATACTCTAGATTTGATGAGCTTCCAAATACGGGATGTAACCATCAAACGTCAAAACGGACGTCAAACCCAACGGACGTCAAACGGACGCCAGTAGATGGCAGCTTTGCAGCACTTGCGTTTTTTAGGAAGTCCTACAACTTAAAACCTTTACGTGAATTATCGCAAAATCACGTCAGACCATTTTCACTTCAGTTACATCCGGGTCGTTAGCAGAAGTGGATGTTGGTCTGCGTCACGAACACGCTAAAGTACAACACCTATCATGCATGTACTCTGACGCGTTCCTTGTTTTGTCTTTCAGGGACCTCACGGTTTCCCCGGACCGAAGGTAAATAAGACCCACATTGGAGAAGTTGATTTTGAGTTGTGTCATCAGCAGGGTTGGAATAGTTTGGAATTTTTTTTTTTTTTTTGACTTTTGTTTTGATTTTATTTTCAAATGAAGTTAGATTTTACGTGGTTCTGGGGCCTGGGTTTCTTTATTTTTTTATTATTTACGATTATTATATTTTATATTTTATTTTTATTTTTTTTACAAAGTAATGTGTATTAAACTTACCTACACTTGCCATCGAACTTTTTGACCTTACTTTTTCTGCACAGACAAACAGCAATATGTAAATAAATACATTTAAAATCAGGGGTAGGCAACTCCGATCCTCAAGAGCTGCGATCCTGCACGTTTTGGATGTGTCCCCCATCACACACCTCATTTAAATGATCAGGATTGTTATCAGGGTTATTCCTGTTCTCGGCTGAGCTGATTATTTGAAGCAGGTGTGTTGCAGAAGGGAGACATCAAATACACGCAGGATCCGCGGCTCTCGCGGATCGGAGTTGCCCAGGCCTGATTTTAAATGTATTTATTTCCATTTTGCTGTTTGTCGGTACAGAAAAGGAAGGTCAAACGGTTCTATGGCAAGTGTAGTTTAGTTCAATACACATTAATGTTTGATTTATTTTTATATTGCTCTCAACAAAAACTCATAACAAAAACAATCAGGAAGTACTAAAATAAACATTTTTAAAAATCACAACCCTGTAGTTACCTACCCGTTATTTTAAATGACCCCCGAAAGGTCAATTTCGTCATCGGCAAAGGCAAAAGAAAACGCCGCTTTATTTTAGCATAAGATGTCCATTTTTAGTCAAATTGTTGATTTTACTTACACGCGCTCACATCTTTACGACGCAGGGTGAACCCGGTCTCCACGGTACAAAGGGGACACGCGGAGAACCAGGCCACAAGGGAGACCGAGGACCATTAGGTCTCCCTGTAAGTCCGGCGAATCCTCATTTCGCTTCCCATTTGTGCACTCAAGTGTGTGTATGTGTTTTATATGGAGCGTGCGCTCTCATTCATTCGCCTGATGAGTTGGCTAAATCCCAGTAACCCGGCGTGAAATTTGCAAGTAAGAATACGCAGGAATAACGGAGTTCATCTGGTTACTAATCCCGCCTTGTCCATGTCCATGTCACTCATACGTCCGTAACGCCGCAGGGAGCCTCCGGCTTGGACGGCAAGCCCGGCATGAGGGTGAGTAACAACCAAAACGCTCACTGTCCTGTCCCCGCCTCTCATCCGGAACCCCGATCCGCTTGACTCACTTCTGTGTTTTGCAAAACACCTTAGCTAGTTCAGTGGTTCCTTGACGTGCAAGTGCGTTTTGGGAGTTAGCGGCTGTCGCGCGCTTTACCGTATTCCCCGCACTATAAGGCACACCGAAAAGCCTTTGATTTTCTCAGAACCTGACCGCCCGCTTTATAATCCGCCTTGTGCAGCGCGTAAACCTCGAGTTTTCGTTTTTGGGGGATGAAAAAAATCAAATAATCAGCATGTCAATTTTTTCCGTTTTTACCCCTGTATTTTAGCTGTAAATGCGCTTTTTACCATTAAAATTTTAACCAACAAAACAGCACGTTTTAAAGTTTTTGGTTGCAATTTGATTGAAAAAGATTTAAGTTTAGTATTTCATTGAATCACAATGATATATGGCATTGGTTTAAACAGTCTCTTAATGGAATCAAGAAGTATTTTTTACCCCATTCTTCAGATAGTACCCACAAATCCTCTCGATTCTTCATTTCTGATTTTCTTAATCATAATGTCTTTGACTGATTTATCCGATTGTTGACATTCCCTTTGGCGTAGCTCCATCTAGTGGATGCTTCTATCCCGTGCGCCTTATAATGCGGTGCTTCTGATCTTTGAAAAATATTTTAAAATAGGCCATTCATTGAAAGTGTGCCTTATAGTTATTGAGATGCATTTTAATAGGATTTATTACATGGATTTTCCGCCGATTTTTGCAACATTCCGTTGAGCGGCGGTCAGACTATGTCAGCAAAGAGAAAATTCTTTGTTGACCGGTGTTTCACTTCAAGACAGTAGGTGGCGGTAGAGACCACTTAATGGCTATATCTTAAAGCTTCCAAAGACAGACCATACCATTTTTCATTTTGAAGTGGATGTTAATAAATTTCACCTACAATTGTATGGATAGCACTGATGCCACTGAACAATACGAGTGGTTGAAGGAAAAAAATATCAATAAATGTATTTATTACACCTTTAAAAGCATTTGCTGAGTCATAACTGGCCCAACTGATTGGAAAAACAACGTATTACTGCTGAAAATCTCAGTCTAAATCAGAGATTCTCTCAGTGTGTTTAAATAAATTAAGTTACAAGCTCGGACACAGCACAGATGAAACTCTTATGTCAAGGTGCCACTGTCCCATCAAACTAATGTGGCGGAGCATTTTCAGCATGAGCACGCACTCATTCGTCAACCGCAGAAATGCGCTCGGGTCCAAACGCGTTTAAGCGCCACCGATTCTGAGTCACCCGGACTTCTCCTCGCAGGGTACCGACGGGCCTTCGGGTCCAGCTGGTCCGGCCGGCCCAAAGGGGGACAGAGTAAGAAGGCCTCGGCCGCGCTCGCCTCACTTTTCCGGCCCGGCCTGATTTTGTTGTTGTTGGCGGATCAGGGCGAGAGAGGGGCGACGGGGGACCCGGGACCCAGGGGCCCCTACGGCTTGCCCGTGAGTTGGGGACGGACCCGAAATGGAGATTGGGATTCCCTCGCTCGGTACTGATCCGTGTCCTTCCTTCTTCGCAGGGGGCGGCGGGAACACCCGGCTTGGATGTAAGTAACGGAGAAAAACAGTCAACTGCGTCAAACGGTTCGCAAGTATCCGACGCGTCCTCATTCCACACGTCTCATCCACATCCATTGACAATTATTTTGGATTTATTTTCATTTTTCCATTCCATCCGAATCAGCAAGTGCCACTACTTCAAACGGGGTTCCACAAAATTTAAAGATTTGCCTGGATTTCGGATCGCAAGTAGGGACCGTTGTTCAAAAGGTCAGGACTGGATTCTTGATTTTGGATTGGACTATATCCTAAAAATAGCTTTTTTCAAAAAGGAAAGCAATTCTTTTGAAATCGGATTGAGTCCTTCTTTTCATCCGGATCAAACCTTCAGTTCGGTTATTCAAAATGTTTTTTGTTACCTCTGGTTAACTTGGACCTTAAAAAAAACAACAACAACAAGGGGTAGGATTTCGAGGAGGAAAATTTGTTAAGCTTTAAAATTGTCAAATTATGCTGTATCATTTTCTGCATATTTTTGAAAGAATTTTGCTAATGAGTTCATCAACTGTTTAACTAATGAAGTTGATCAAGTACATTTGGGTCACCGATTAAGCGCCCTTATTGCTCTATTACTGTTTTATTCATTGCCTACTTTATTATTTGCTCCATTTTGGAATGTAGTCTGCCCGGGGAAGTGAACTGAAGAATGCATATGACAATTAAAAACTATTGAAGCCTAAATATTAAAATAAAAATTAAGTAATAATTAGCTTGTCACAATTTCAGTAACAACCAAAATAATCGTTTTGTTATCCATCAATATATAAATAATTTGTTTTAGTTCAATGGACTTTTGGCCGTGTTTTAATTTTTTCACGTACATTCCCTGTCAAATGTTTATTATTGATTTTTTTTCTGAATTGTAGATTAGTACAGTTTTAAAGGGATTGTCCACTTTAGCCATTTCCACAATAAAAAATTAGTATTCGAAATTTAACGACTTATTTTTCACCTACAATTAATAGCTTTAAAAGGCAATTTCTCCACTTGATTGAAATTGCTGTCACCTGTGTTCAAGGCTAACAACCAAAACAAAGTTAACAACCAATCATGGCTTGTCTTTAGGTCATGTGACAGTCCCACGCTAAACTGTGATTGGTTGTTACCTGAGCCTTGAGCGCATGTGATATCAAGTGTGAAATTGTGTTTACAAAAGTATTATTGCAAAAATAATATTCATCAAAAAAAACGTTTTATTGTTTGTTTATTTGTTGTTAAATAAGTAAACTATGACTTTAAATCTTCATCTTGAATTTTGACAACATCAGGACGTTTTTCTGTAATTATTTGGAAAACAAAAACATATCAAGTAAAATCTGTTTTAATTTTATTCGGGTGACTTAAACATGGCCGCAACCTGTCTGTCTGTCTTGTTGCCATTAATAAAGTTGCCCTCTTCCAGGGGTTGCCGGGTTTGAGAGGAGAGAAAGGCGACCTGGGGGAAAGAGGCGAGAAGGTAGATGTAGAAGTAGATGTCCCGCGGCCAATCTAACACGAGACGACTGGTGTCAATGGACAGGAGCGCTGTTTGCTTTTTGTTAGCGTCACGGCTAGCTAATCGCCACGTCATCGTGTCAAACCGCGTCTACCAATCATAAGTCGGCTCCCATCGTCATTCTCACCGAGGTCCATTGACAACAGGCTCTTGACGTCCATCTTTGCATCTCACCCGCTCCGCTCACGGACAAACGACTAATGAATGGCTTGCTTGCTCGAACGCAGTGGTGCCCAAACCGTTTCCTTCAAGGGCCGCGTAAACAAATGACCAATGAGTCAATTATGCATGATTGTTATTCTCCCCTTGCAAAACCGTTAAATCCACCCGAAAATATACCATGAAACAAACAATCCCCTCCACAAACACTACATTCCGATACAGGGCTCAGCAACCAATCACGGCTCAGCTGTTTTCTGAGTTTGGCCATGTGACCTTGGCTGAGCTGTGATTGCTTGTCACCCGAACCACGCGCAACTATGATGTCATCTTCAGTTGCCAGCAAATGGCCGCCTCTTGAGATGTATCTTATGTCGCATTCGAGGAAGGTGGGATGTCAGATTAAGACCCAACTTTGGATATTTTTGATGTGTGATATAGGAAAAGCAGAGAAAAAACACATAGAAGACTAAAATATTGTATAGACTGTCAAAACATGTCAACTTTTAAAATGCCGTCCTACCAAAGGCTTACAAATGGGAGGTTGAGAGGTACACCCTATAGGTGTCAAATTTAGCCCATGTCAGGCTCAGTTACTGCCATTAAATGTTGGCAACAGTACATCTTTGAAAACCCGCTTTTATCACGCATTTCCCCCATTTTTTTATTAATCCTTTCAAAAGCAACTTGCGAACAGGGTGCAATAGAAATTTTGAGACCCCAAAATCACCGGGGGGGCGCTAGCGGACACCTTCTGACATTTGCAAGCCTTTTAATGACTTCATTGAGTGGCTTAGCCTGACTCCCATAAATGCAATGTTCTTACTATGCATCGTGGGACTTGTAGTGGACAAAAAGCTCCAATCCAAGAAGTAAATATATGCCGAGGGGCCGCTTTAAAACAAATAACGGGTCACAAATGGCTCCCGGACCACAGTTTGGACACCACTGCTCTAACACTAGCTAGGAATGTGGTTTGAACTTACCGACCCCAAAAAAAAGTATCGTTTTGCCAATTTGAGATGTGACATCCGCAGAGTAAACGCATGATCGGAGTACTTGTCAAGAACAATTCCCCGGTCGCCGCTTGTTTTCCCTGCTACTCTTTCTCATCCTTTGTGCCCTTGCAGCCTTCAAAAGTGGCGAGCTTCACTCCCTTCCGACCGTAATATTTCCCCTTTCCTTTTTCCCCGAGAGATCAATCTAACCTCTCCCCCGTGGCGGGCTCCCCTTTTAATCACTCCCCACTTCCTAATCCCTCAGCCGCTCCGCCGAAGTGATTTTTAACGTGACCCAATGGTTGTATTCACAGGGGGAGAAGGGAAAGAAGGGCAAAAAAGGGCCTAAGGGCGAGAAAGGAGAACAGGGTGCCCCTGGATTAGATGCACCCTGCCCATTGGTATGTCACCACTGTCAGCTAGCCGGAAGTCTCTTTGTAGCCGCGTAGGGAGGTCTCCTCGAATGTGGGGGGCCGCCTTGTGGCCACGCCGACGCCCAGTCGTCAGCCTTCCCTCAAAAATACATGTTGTTTTTTTTTTTACCGGTAAACTTATTCGAGCCTACTTGCAAATACCTTTGAACATGCTAGCAGGCTAAATGTAAAACACGTAGCATTTTTCCCCCCATAATGCCACGGGGTAATAACCAAATAAAAAACTGCTCTTTTGCCATGAGGCCGACGTTATACCAATATGTTTGAAATTTAAGGAAACGTTGTTTAATGCTGGCTTTTATGATTTTTGTATTAGAAAAACTTCCCTCGTATAAGACGCGCTTGTGCAATTTTTGCGTGTGCGTAAAAATGATGCTTTTTTTGCAAGTGAGCATACATGTTGGATAAACATTAAACAGATTGCACTTTTTCTCATAATGACATAGGATATTCACTGGTGCATGTGCAAATTAAAAAAAAAAAGAATATTTCGGTATTTGATCTACATTATACCGAAACCTTTGAAAAGTAAGTAATACATAAGTAAGGCATACATTAGACAAAAATGTCACAAAATCAGCTAACCAAGCAGGGTTTTTTTCTACGTCCATTTGACATTTTTATCCCCGTGATGTCACGGGGTAAACACTCGGCATTATGGGAAAAAATGCTATGTTTTTTAGCATTCAGCCTACAAGTATTTTCAAATGTATTTGAAATTGGCCTACATTATACTATAATGTCACAAAATTAGGTAACCAAGCAGGGAGTTTTTTTACGTCCATTTGACATTTTTACCCCTGTAATGTTGCGGGGTAAACACTCTGCATCATGGGAAAAAATGCTATGTTTTTTAGCATTCAGCCTACAAGTATTTTCAAATGTATTTGCAACATATTTAAGAATAGTTTCCAGTGCGAATGTTGACAGCGCATTGGCATATGCACCAAAAAATCCCCCAAACCCAAACGAAGGCTGAATCGCGGCTTGGGCAAGGTCACGGGGCGACCCGGCCTTGTCCGGCGTAAAGACGGCCCGGTCCACTTGTGTCCCAGTAACACTGCGAGGTCATCTTTGCAAACAGGGTTTCCGGGGATTTAAGGGTGAAAAGGGGGAACCAGGGCAGCCAGGTCTGGACGGGCTGGATGCCCCGTGCCAATTGGTACAGTATTCCTCTCTTTCCTCCACCACTCACCCTTCTGCATGCCTTCCGCTCACCTTCAGCCATCAAGCGCACACGCAATTGGTTTTCTCGCATATGTGCACAACACACACTGCATCGCGCTAACCTCTTGACTGCACGCAGCCTTTTTCCAAACAGCACAAGTCCAACGTGACCCCCCCCCCCCCCCCAAAAAAAAATACAAGCTAGCATCAGATCCCTTGATTAACGCACCCCTTTCACGCCCGATTAAAAATCCCAATCCTATTGTCCTCTATCTCATAGGTGTGGAACTCCAGTCCTGGAGGGCCGGCATCCTGCATGTTTTCCGGTTTTCTTTCCCCAACACACCAGATTCAAATAATTAGCTCATTAGCAAGCTCTGCGGGAGCTTCGAAGTGATCCCAATCATTTGAATCAGGTGTTTTTGAGGGAATAGGTTTGAAAACATGGAGGATACCGGCCCTCCAGGACTGGAGTTCCACACCTGTGCTCTATCTGATCCCTCCAAGTTCCCCTTTTAACACCACGCTAACGGACTTCTCTACGCCATTAACTCGTTCCTCCCTGTTCTTGTACCAATTGGGCCAGACCGAGACGAGAGGGGGTACAGTCCAATGTTCCGTGATGTTTCTGGTCAAATTTGACAAAAATACCGTAAGTCAGGAGCGCTCGTATTCACTTGCGCACAATGAGCGTCTCCACCAAAACAAAAGGACAGACTTGAATCACTGCATCAGCTTGCATGATATTCGGTTCATTTATGTGTATTTGCACGAATAACGTAGCGAGGTTATTATAGTCGGCAAAAACTCACAAGATAACGTACAACTAATATTTAAAAATGTGTTTTGGAAGCTAATGCAAATAAATAACCAAAGACACATCTTGGTTTAATTCAGTGCTTCTCAAAATAGTGGGGTAAGGGTTAGGGTTGAGGGGTAGGTGATCACAGGGGAAAAGGCCAAGTGTAGTAAAAAGAAAAATTTTCATCGTTTTTTTTGTTTGTTTCAGGCACTTTGAAGGACTTGGTTATTTTTTTCAGTTTTAGACAAATCCGTAACCCATATAAACTGCTGTAAAAAGAATGAATAGTTGTCGAAAGTTGATCCAAACCGTTTTTGTCTTTTGTTAATGTTAAAGAGGATACCAGTTTAGGTATACTTGTACAATTTTTGTAGATAATAATCTTATTTATTATCAGCGCATCAGTGGGGGGGCTTGGCGAAATCTAATTGAGAAGCACTGCTTTAATAAGACTAACAAATCCTAACTGTAATTGTTTTCATCTTTGTCAATTAAGATCATACATGAGCTTTCAGGGTAAAATTTGGAATGTTTTTATTTTGGTATTACTTTATGTTCCTGCAGAAGAAAGAAAGTTGTTTGGAATTAATAGTTTTCGTTGTTATGCAATGCTTAGTAACCTTTTTTTAATCTCATTTGAAATCTACATATTGAGACAACTAATACTGAAACTAACAAGGCTAAAGTGATGCATTTTCAAATAAGAAAAAAATAAAAACAAAAGCTTAAAACCTGTTTTAAGAAATTAATTAAAACTAACTGAATAATTAAAAAAATAGTCAAAATGAAGTGAATTAAATTGAATCTTTCCACCCCTGTTCAAACGTCTGGTTGTGAGAAAAAAAAAAAAAAAAGTGAAGCCAAGGCCCAGTCCCAATTCCCACACTTGTGCCCCTCAACTGCTCTTCAATTGAGACCGCATCCAATGGCACTCAGCCAAGACCCACAATTCATTGCGTTTTTAACCAAAGTGGCTGGAATATAAAATTGGAAAAATTGGCAACCTTTCAACAGACCGTCTTCTTCCCGCCGTTTCAACAGGGGTGTGCCGACTTTTAATATCATCTTGTCGGTCCGTTTGTGCTCATTTGTAATTGGTGCGTTTGCCGGACAAACTTCCAGCGCCGGTTCAGTCTAATTGTTTGTTTGTGATGGCGGCAGGGTCCCGATGGCTTACCGATGCCTGGCTGCTGGCAGAAGGTAAGGGCGCCCAACCCGAGATGAAGACTCGCGACCCAGACTCACTTGAGACAACTCGTTGTATTTTGGGACTTGCAAATTGACTTTGACTCGTCCGCTGAAGACTCGAGACTTGACTTTGGTGGGTGGGTTAAAGTACTAATACAAACATCTACTTGAGTTCCGTCAGTAATAACTATAAGCGTTGTCGATTAGATTATGTTTCCGTTGTGACGTGGTAAACAAAACTATAAAATACTATACTGTAAAAATCCTCACATTTCTAGGGAAAATCCATTAAGTATGAGACAAAAAAATACAACCCCATTTGATTTGGATTCATAGTAAAGGACTCAGACTCGGTTTTGACTCATGCTCAGGGACTATGACTCAACTTGGACTCGTGGGCAAGACTTGGACTTGACTTGACGTCATCTCAGGATCTTAGACTTGACTTGGACTCATAGGTCAGGGTCTTGGACTTAACTTGGACTTATTGTCATGGTCTTGGACTTGATTTGGACTCATGATCAGGGTCTTGGACTCATCATCGTGATCTTGGACTTGATTTGGACTCATAAGGGACTTGGACTTGACTTAGACTCATAGGTCAGGGTCTTGGATTTAACTTGGACATATTGCCATGGTCTTGGACTTGATTTGGACTCATGATTCAGGACATGGATTTAACAAGGATTCTTCTTCAGGGTCTTGGACTTCACTTGGACTACTGGTCAGTGACTTGAGACTTGACTTGGATTTGGGGGTCTAAGACTTGAAACTTGACTCTGACTTGTCCTTGGAGACTTGTGCCCATATCTGGCACAAACATTGACGAGTTTTGGCAAAGAGTAAACATATCATTTTGTTTGGCCTCTGTAAGTTTGTTCATGTCATCCTCGCTTTTGTTTGCATGAGCCAAAAACCAAAAACAAATCTAAATGCGAGCACCATTCATATGGTTTTCTCTGTTTTTTTTTTCTTGCAGTGATCACTCTAACCTGAAACGCATGGAGTTTGTAAATAATTATTCATTTTTTGATATTTATATTTTTTTTAATGGGATGAAAAAAAAAAGTCTATGTGTATGAGGATGCAAAACCAACACCGACAACAAAAGAAACCCTGGGATGCATCACGCCCCAAAAGCTGCTTCTACTCACATCACATCAGTGTGTGGAGAAAAAAAAAACACGCCCGCTCTCTCACATCCGCATTCGTGTGCGCGCGTTGGTCGGTTGCTTTGTTTGGAGTTTGAGCCGGAACTGGAGTGCCGCAGGGCTCTGAACTCAGCCCACTTGGACTCACAGGTTAGAAGCAGAACTGACTCCCCTAACAGCAAAATCATGTGTTTTGTGCTGTCACCTCCCACCCGCTCACGCGGCATCCAAAAAAAAAAAAAGACAAAACCTCGCAAAAGCATGCTGATATGTCTTGTGCGCACACTGTTTTGGCTTCTGCAGAGGAAAAACTAACAACAAAAAGAGAGAGAAAGAGAGGTCCTGATTTTTGTTTTTTTTAATTTCCACTTGTGCTGAATCTTCCCAAGGGAGTCACCCCATGGCTGGTCGCCTGAAAAAAATCCCGAAAGTCAAAGGTATTTGTTGCTTTAACGCGTCCGCCCGCCCGCCCGCCGGGCCTGCAAGAGGCGCTGGTGGGCGCCGCCCCGACGGGTCCGGGGGAGCCCGCACCTCCTTCGGCTGCACTGATAACAATCCGCAAAGGGTTTTTGTCGGGACGGGCGCCCCCTCTGCGCCGGGGACGGTCTCCGCCGACGCGGCTGAGGATCTACTGAGTGTTGATGGAATGCAATCATGGTTTTTGCTTTTATTGTATTTTTTTCTATTTTGCCAAAGCGTAAGAGACCTGGGGTTTGTTGCGTCGCCGTACAGGAAAAAAATTGCGGTTAAACCTTGACTCACAAGTCGAGAAGTAGCAAAACAACATTTGCGTCTGGACAAAAATCATTTTTTTGTAAATAATTCAGAACTTATCTCCATAACAGATTTATTTATTTTTTTTTGTTACAAAAGCTCATACCAACTTTAATTAGTTAAATAGGCTTAAAACCAATATTGGGAGTTGATATATTTGAATAAATATTTTTTTTAAGTCTGGTTTGACTTCAAACTACAACTACAACAAAATGTCTTTATCCATTTGTTTAATTAGTACATTTTTAAAATTGTCCTCGAATTCTATCGAATTCCATCGACAGGTCTTAAAACAAGTTAAATGAAAACATATATTTATATATTAATTCACACACACTAAACTGAACCAAAATTGATGCAACAAGATGTCAGGTGTGGGGGCGCTTTGGCAAAGTGACACAACGGTATTTTCTTATTCTGCGAATTTATTGTTTTTTTTGTTTGTTTTTTACATATTTGTTGTATGATAGCCTTTGGTGCCTGAAGCTTTTATTCATTCCTTTACCACAGACTTTCTAGCATCTTTTCATTTATTGTGTTTATTGGAGAGGAAATCGTTTGGTGAAATGTGTTATTTTTTTCTCTCTCGGTCACAATTGTTCAGCTCCAAGTGCAAAGAAAAACACGAGCAATGCAAGTCGAAAGTGTCAATTCACTGCATGCGCACTCGAACGTTTTATACCGCAAGAACGCCCACATCGTCGCACAGTCTCTATGCGAGCTTTTTTTTTTATTGTTTTCTATTCACCGGTTTCTTCGTCGTATGCTTTTTTATCGTATACGATTTCTTTGCATATTCGATGTATTTGTATTTGATGAGGTAATTTATTTTTCTTGGATCGCTTGGATTACGCAAGCGGCATTCCTCCCCCGTCGCCATGACGACACATCCGCTTTTTATCCGCTATAGGAATACCTCTGAGTCGAAATGTTTTGATTCGGGTGAGCCGAATGTCGTCGGGCCGATGCCACGCCTTTTGCTTTTCTTTCTTTCCCTCGTTTGCGTTGAATGTAGTTTGGTCTGGAAATCTCTCTCGATATATATAAATATATAAATCTGTGTGTATACGTGTTGTGTATAGTGAATGAGTTCATGTACTTTTGAGATGTGTGCTCATTTGACAAAAAGTGCAATTTTATGATCACCTCGAGTGTGCGTGAAATGAAGCAAGAACGTCTGAGTGGTTCTTGTGACCCCCCCCCCCCCCCTCCTTTTAAATATACCACTTTTTTTTGGAGGGGGGGTGGAAAAACTGGACTCTGTCTCAATTTCAAACGCTCGACTATGTTATTGTTTTTCTTTGATTTGCTGTTTGTCCTCACATGGTGCTGTGTCATTAGCATGTGCAGCTACTTTTTTTTTCTCTGTATTTTTGTTTTAAATCGTGCACAAGTGCCAAAGTAATCCAATCCGATATTTTGCCGTTTGATATTCTACAAAAAAAGAGGACAAACAGACATGTGAGTTGAAATATATTTGTATTCTTTTTGGTTGTGTTTTACTTTGTGTTCTGCATTTGTAATATTTTTGTTAGGTTGTTGTTTTTTTTTTTTTTTTACCCATTTGATTGACTTTTCTTATGAAACAAAAAATGGAAATAAAATCCACGTGTTAAAACTCATGTGACTGTACTGTTGGAGTTAAATAAACAGTCTTTCAAATGTGTCGTTTTCTACTAAGCCAACCTGCGCAATACAAATAATATCGACTATTAGGTCCTGGTGTCCACATTAGAGGACATCCTAAACTTGTGTGTTTGGATGGGATGCAATTCACTATGCTGTTTTGCTGAGACAAAATGGACAAAACAGTAGACTCTGGATGGAGGATATTACTCTTTTTTTTTTAAAATGTGAAGCAAGTCCAAACCTGGACCAAGGAATGTTTTTGTTTTTGGTTTTTGTTTTCCCGGGACACATTGCACTTGTCGGTGTCTCGGCCTATTCATTCGTCCACTGTTGTGTCCATTTTGTCCCAGCAAATAAGCAAAGTAAATTGCATCGCACACAATGAGAGGACAGTTTTGGGCAGGACAGGACGTCCTCTGGGTGACTTAAATGGTAGTCCATGAAGTCTCTAAAGTAGTCTCTAAAGTCCATGAATATTTTTTTCTTGCTGATTTTCAGGGTTGTTGTTTTTTTTGACAGATTGTGTTTATTATTCTTTTCATTTATTATACTGCATGTTTTTCATGAGGTCGATGTTCAATCGAAATGTTTTCTTGTGTTTTTTTTTATTTGCATTTTTCTCACTAATCATACTGAATATTTTTGTATTTTTTTAGTTTTATTTTTTGTGTTTTCATTTATTAGAATTATCATAAATATTTTTGTTTGATCTATTTTATCTGTCTTTGGGTGTTGTGCTGGGTTTTTTGGTTTGTTTTTGGTTCGTTGGGGACATTTTTGAATTGTACTGTTTGTGTTCAAATGTTTTTATTTGTTCATGTTTTAAATTGACAATATGTAAGATTTTTTTCATTAAAAATGAATGCATTACATTATTAGCAATGTCAAAAACTTGCAAATAAATATGTTCTTAACGACCAACGGTATATTTTAAATACAATCGTTGGTCTAGTTATCATTGAATTATATTACATGGGGGGTGGCACTCCTCTGAAGGTCGCCATGTCCCTTTAAAACCCTCAACACACACTTTTCTCGGACAGGCGTTAACATTTTCCCACGTTTCTTTCTTCAAACTCTGACAATGTTCAACCCTTCATAGAAGGTACTTTGAGTAAATTCAATGCAATACTTTTTTTCGTCAAGTGGTTACACAGAGACATATGTTTTCATCGAAGTAAAAACTACACCTGGATCCGAAATCCCCAATGATTTTAATTTGACAAAATAAAATGAAGTCAATGTAATCACCTTTTTTCGGTAAAACGGCACAAAAAACTGTTGAGCAGCAATGCAATCAATGGCAAGCCGCGTTATAGCGAGGGAACGTTACATTATTTTAGTACGTACCCGAATGAACAAACTGCAAGGGTTCTGTGTGATGCACACAAGTGGCCAGCAGATGGCAGCAGGGAAGCGCGGGCAGGTTTGCCCCTACAAATGGGCGGCGCGCACTGCCAGGCCCAAAAAGTGCTTGTCGTCCTCCCCCCGCGGGACACTTGCACGATGTGCGCCGAGAAGTTGGCCAAAACAGAGACGATCGACCTGAGGCGGAAGCTCATTGGGTACGAGCAAGGCCTATTGACTTTTTTTTTCATTTATTTTGCCTACTTTGGCTGAGTTGTTTGTTCTTTGCAGGCCGTCATGTAAAATCTTCTTCAGCGATGACCCCATCAAGATGGTGCGTGCCAGGGGTCAGTACATGTTTGACGAGAGGGGTCAGCGCTACCTGGACTGCATCAATAATGTGGCGCACGGTAACGAATGACGTCATCGGTCCTCAGCACTTTAAAAGGCAAATTGCAAGTACAACAAAAGTGGAGTGGAAATCGTTGAAGCGCAGACCAGACTTGAATTTGCATTGGTTTGAAATAATAACGTTTTTAAGGGTAGAAATATAGATGTATACGTATATTTTGTTGGCATTGTGAAAATGTGTGAATTCTGGTTATATTCAGTCATTTTTTACACACATATATACATATATACGATGTAAATATATGTGTGCGCGCAAGCATGGGTGCGTGTATAATTTTCAAGTGACTAAGGTAATGTAATAATTTACTTGAGGTAAATAAATACTAAGGTAATTGATTACTTAGGGTAGTAAAGTAGTTCAGTAGATTAGCTATTTATTTAAGTGCTTAGGTCAGCAATTACTTTAGGTAGTTAAGTATTTTGGTAAGCAGTTATTTCGGGTAATTCAGTACTAAAATACTCGATTACTCTAGGTAATACTGTATGAAGGTAAACAATCGCTTTAGGTGATTAAGAACTAAAAAAAATCAATTACATCGGATAGAATCTGTAGTACAAAAGTATTTAATTTAGATGATTAAGCACGAAAGTAAACAATTACTTTATAAAAGTAAGTACTAAAAATTGCTTACTTTACATAATGAAGTACTAGCGCAGTCAATTACTTTACTTTAGACACTAAGGTAATAAATTAGCTAATCTAGAACTGATCAATAATATGAAGTACTGAGGTTATCAATTACTTGAGGTAATAAAGTACCAAGGTCAATAGATTACTTTAGACGATTAAGTAGGAATGTAACTGATGACTTCAGATGATAAGGTACGAAAATAACTGATTAATTTGGATAATGATACTAAAAAAAAAAAATCGCTACTTTAGGTGATAAAGCACTCAGGTAAACGATTACTTTAGGTAGTTAAGCACTAAAATAATTGATTACTTAAGATAGTAAAGTACTAAAGCAGTCAGTCACTATCGGTGATTAGACGCTAAAATAAGCGATTACTTTAGGTGTTAATTTAATAATGTAACTGATTACTTCAGGTGATTTAGTCCAAAAATAACCAATTACTTTATATATGGAAGTACTGAAGTAATGCATTACTGTAAGTAGGTAGGCACTAATGTAATCAAATACTTTGGATAAGTGTATACTAAGTGTACGAGGGTAATCAATTACCGTGAAGTACCGAGGTAATCTGTAACTTTAGTTTATAAAAAACTAAGGTTATCGGTTATTTTAGGTGATTAAGTACAAAGGTAATCGATTACTTCAAATGACTAAGTACTGAATTAATTGATTACTTTGGATAGTAAAGTACGATAGGCACTAATGTAATCAAATACTTTAGATTATAAAGTACTATGGTAATTAATTTTTTAAGCTATATAGGCACTAATGTAATCATTTACTTTAGATAATGTACTAAAATAATAAACTACATGAAGTACTGAGGTATTCAATTACTTTAGTTAATTAAAAAAACTATGGTTATAGATTATTTTAGGTGATTAATTACAAATGTAAGCAATTACTTCAGATGACTAAGTACTGAGTTAATCGATTACTTTGGATAGTAAGGTACTATAGGCACTAATGCAATCAAATACTTTAGATAGTAAAGTACTATGGTCATTAATTTTTTAAGCTGTATAGGCGCTAGTGTACTCAAATACTTTAAATATTGTACTTAGTAATCAATCACATGAAGTACCGAGGTAATCAATTACTCAGAAAAGTTAAGGTTATAGATAATTATAGGTGATTAACTCATTCAATGCCAGGGACGTTTTTTTACGTTTTTTTTTCAGAGTCTGCACAATAAATCCCAGATACTTAAGTATTAAATCAATACTTAAGTACGAAAAATGTACTAAAGCAATCAATTAATTGAAATACTGAGGTAATCAACTACGCAGAAAAATTAAGGGTATAGATAATTTTAGGTGATTAACTCATTCAATGCCAGCGACGTTTTTTTTAATGTTTTTTTTAAGAGTCTGCACAATAAATCCCAGATACTTAAGTATTAAATCGATACTTAAGTACAAAAAATGTACTAAAGCAATCAATTAAATGAAGTACTGAAGTAATCAATTACTTATAGGTCATAAAAAACTAAGGTTATAGATAATTTGGGGTAATTAAGTCATTCAATGCCGGGGACATTTTTTTTTACCTTTTTTTAAGAGTCTGGACAATAAATCCCAGATACTTAAGTAATAAATTGATACTTAAGTACTAAATATGTACTAAAGCAATCAATTAAATGAAATACTGAGGTAATCAATTACTTTAGGACTCATAGGTGTCGAACTCCAGTCCTCGAGGGCCGGCATCCTGCGTGTTTTCCGGGTTTCTTTCCCCAACACACCTGATTCAAATAATTAGCTCAATAGCAAGCTCTGCAGGAGCTTCGAAATGATCCCAATCATTTGAATCAGGTGTTTTTGAGAGAAAGGGTTTGAAAACATGTAGGATACCGGCCCTCGAGGACTGGAGTTCGACACCTGTGCTTTAGGTGATAAAAACTAAGGGATTGGACTCTAAAAAAAAACGTAAAAATGTGTCTTTGGCACTGAACGAGTTGGAGACCCTGAAACACACTCGGCGTCACCGTATTTTTTTTGTTTTTTTTCTCTTAACCAATCAGTGGGTCACTGCCATCCGGACGTGGTTTCGGCCGGAGCGCGGCAGATGGAAACGCTGAACACCAACTCGCGCTTCCTGCACGACAACCTGGTGCTGTACGCCCAGCGGCTGCAGGCCACCTTGCCCTCGGGGCTCTCCGTCTTCTACTTTGTCAATTCCGGGTGAGTTGGGCGCGGCGCGGACGGCTCGCGGCCGCGGCGCATTCCGCAAAACTCGTCCGACTCGGAAAACAAAGGCGGAATCGGCGCTTGTCACACGATGGACCGCACAAAGAAATATGACTTGAGATTATTACATACTGTAGCTTTAAGTTCGGGGACATCAAATGGCACGATTATTATTATATCCCCCTGAGTCCCGGTCTGTTCGTTTGTGTCCACTGTTGTGTCCGCTTTGTCTCCGGATGACAGCGAACACACCAGATGTCATTGGAAAAGCAAGGATGTCCTCTGTTGAAGACACCAGGACTTGGGAGGCTAACTCGAATGAGTCAAACAATTTAGACCAAAAACAGATGTCCACGACAATGGACACAAATGAATAGGCTGGGTGTCAAAGTTATAACGGTGCTTTATTTGAGGAACCTGAGATGATCGCATACTGTGGAGTTTACGTTGCAAAAAAACAAACAAACACACAATTTAACGTTCATTTTGCTTCATGTTCCAATTAATTTTGCTCTTGCTTTGAAAAGAAGCCTGTAATGTTCCTGTCACAGCATTAACAAGTATTAGATTAAAGCTTCACAAAATAACGGCATACAACATTCTACAAATGAGCCACAATTGAACAATAATGTCCTTCAAGTTCCAATTGATTTGCTCTTAATTCGAAAAGAAACATAGTTATTCTGTCACAGTGTTAAAAACCATGAACACTTAAAATGAAGGCATTCAACGTTTCATTATAATACAAATTAGCAGAGTGGCTTCATGTTCAAATTAATTTTCTCTTAGTTTGAGAAAAAAACACAGTGTTCTTGTCATGGCATTCCAAGGATTAAATAAGATTTGAACTTAACAAAATAAAGGCATGCAAAGTTTGCAGAGGAGTCACTAGCACAATTTAGCAATGAGTTGCTTCATGGACCAATGAATTTGCTCTCATGTTGAAAAGAAATTGTTCCTGTCAGTGGCTTTAGTCTTCGATTTATTTACTCTTAATTTGAAAGGAAAATATAGCCTATCTGCTGCTGCATTCAAATGAATTGAGACTTAAAAATATGTATACAATGTTTCGCTGTTGAATCAGGTTCTAATTAATTTGTTCCTAATTTGAAAATAAACATGTAGCACTCCTGTGAGAGTATTTAAAATGTGATCAAAACTGCACAAAATAAAGACATGAAACCTTTTAAAAGGGAGAAAGAGGCCAATCTAACAGTTTAACAACAGGTTTCTTCAGATTCTAATTCATTTCCTCTTAATTTGAAAAATTCATGGCATTCCTGTCCCAGTAATAAAAAAAATCAGATAAAAACGCAACAAAATAAAGACACACGTTTTGCAAAGGAAAAAAGATGTACTATAACAGAATTTAGCTACAAGTTGCTTCACGTTCTAATTAATTTTCTCCTCATTTGAAAAGAAAGCTGTAACATTCCTCTCACAGTAGTAAAAATCAGATCGCTGCATTAATAAACTTTAGATTAAAACGTAACAAAATGGAGGCATACTGTATCACACAATTGCATAAAGTTGCTTTAAGTGGAGGAAGGTCACTATTGAGTCAGCACATTTACATGATACATGATAAAGAATGTCATCGATGTCCCTAAGAAAGTCATAAATCGCCATGTTATGACATTTGCTCAGATACTGTAATTCAAAGGTCACATGGCAGCGAGACGCGTCAATAAGTAACCACGCCGACCATCACAAACATCACCCTCAAGCGTTGCGTTTGCCAACAGCTCGTGGAAAACGTGTCGTTTAATCGAGTCCTCAAACAAAACATTTTGCATTTGAATAACGCGCCGTCATCTCTGGGAGCTTTTGGTGTCTTGCTCCTAAGCAGGAATACAGTACGAGTGAGACGCGGGCGCGTTTGACGGCGACTCATTAACTGGACGCCAAATGAGCGGCAAACTCCCACTGACCTTGGCGACCTTTTCTACTCCAGATCGGAGGCCAACGACCTGGCGCTCCGCCTCGCTCGCCAGTACTCGGGCTGCCAAGATATCATCACCCTGGACAAGTGAGTCAAAACGTGACACCCCCCCCCCCCCCCCCCCCCACTCCGTGACCCCGCCCCCGCAACGGCCCCTTTGTGTTATCTCGCAGCGCCTATCACGGCCACGTGACGTCTCTCATTGAAATCAGCCCCTACAAGTTCCACCATATGGCGGACGCGCCGCTCAATCCATTTGTCCACGTGGTGAGTAGCGTTCAAACGCCATGACTCGACTGGACCCGTCGTGCCCGCGTAGTAACCTGGAACTAACCGGTTCTGTACACAATACCTGCTGGGGAAAGTTATTCGTTAAAGGAGGAATCAACCCAGAAATGTCCTCCAGCACCGCGAGTCTAAAAACGATGTTCCACGGAATATGAGTGTTTTCAAGGAACAAGGTTTTCAAGGTTTATAATATACGTAATAGGTTCATTATGAAAACACGCTAAACCAATTTGAGTAAATGCAAATGCATATATCATCTTAAAGGTCACGTGTACGAAAAATCTTGTTCTGTTAGTGACATACTTTACTAAGCTTTTGTTTGGGAGCTTTGAGGCTGTCATCTTTCTTTCGAAGCGCAACCACAAAGTAAACAGCTCTGGTCATGTGACAATATTCTCTAAACATGTGACAGTCTAGTGTTTCAGTACTTTATGAAAAATCATTTATAGAGGCTCATAAATAGACCATTTGTGACCGATGGTTTGAAATGGGTTAAGCAGAAAATCCACTGCTTTATAACCATTTTTGGAGGCAGCCATTTTCCCACTTGCTGTCGACTGAAAATGACATCACAGTTTCTCATTTTGCCACTTGCTGTCGACTGAAAATGACATCACAGTTTCTCATTTTGTCACTTGCTGTCGACTGAAAATGACATCACAGTTTATCATTTTAACACTTGCTGTCAGCTGGAAATGACATCACAGTTGCTCAAGGCTTGGATAACAACCAATCACAACTTACCTGTTTTATGAATTCGGTCATGTGATGCTCATAAGTTAAGCCAGGATTGGTCATTGACTGAATTATTAGCAACTGTAATGTCATTTTTGGGCGGCAAAATGGCTGACCCCTGAGATGAGAAAGGGTTCATTTTGTTGCTTACCATATTTTGCGTACCTTTCCACAAATTTGTAAAATGAACCAATCATAGAATATTAGCTACATTCCCTTTTTCAATTATAAACATGAAATGTTATGCTGCCGAAAAGTAAGTTCATGAATCGGTGCGACGGAAATATTTTTGTTTTCCGCGTCAGGCCCCGAGCCCGGACGTGTACAGAGGCAAATACAGAAGAGAGCACCCGGACCCGGCCAAAGCGTACGCCGACGACGTCCGAGATATCATCCGGCGAGTGCAAAGTCAAGGAGGCAAGGTGCTGCGGCGGGCGTCAAGCCTTCTTTCGGACCGACTCGCTTTAGGAGACGAACGACGCGCCGACGTGTCCGTTTTCCCGCAGATCGCCGCGTTTATTGCCGAGTCGCTGCAGAGTTGCGGCGGGCAGGTCATCCCGCCCGAGGGCTACTTTCAGCAAGTGGCCGAGTACGTGGGAGAACGAGACGGTACCTCGGTCTTTGCGCTGGACTGAGCGCCTCTTTGTCGCCCCCCGCAGGCACGTTCGCGAAGCGGGCGGGCTTTTCATCGCCGACGAAGTGCAGGTGGGCTTCGGCCGGGTGGGCAGCCACTTCTGGGCCTTCCAGCTGCACGGCGACCACTTTGTGCCCGACATCGTCACCATGGGCAAGCCCATTGGCAACGGGCACCCCATGTCGTGCGTGGTCACCACCAGGGAGGTGGCCGAGGCCTTTATGTCATCGGGAATCGAGTACTTCAACACGGTAAGTTGGATTCCCCCCCCCCCCCAAAAAAAATGCTGCTGTCCCTAGAAATGACCACAAAGCCCCAACCCAAGAAAAATATCCACCAAAAAGATGAACTTGACCATTGCTGAAATTGAACAGGAAGTCGGCCATCTTGGTTTAATGCGTGCGCACGCCCTCCCGAATATCACAAAATTAATTTGAGCGTAGATGTTCAGCTGCACATTCAAGTATGTCAGACTGCAAGTATGTACTACTCGGCTAAATGCTATAAACGTAGCATTTGTTACCATAACGCTTGCGGCGTTGACAAGCATACCCGTAGCATTAAGGCCAACACTGTTTTTAGCATTGAGCTAACAAGTACATTTGAACGTATTTTCTAGGACTTTCAAACATATTTGAAAATACACCCAAAGGTTCGTGCAAATATGTGCGACTGTACATGTGCGCTAAATGCTAAAAACATAGCATTTATTATCATAATGCGAGTGCCGTTGAAGACCATAGCACGTAACATTACGGCAAAACATTGCTGTATTTTTTAGCACTTAGCTAACATATTTGAAAATACACCCAAAGGTTCGTGCAAATATATGCGACTGTACATGTGCGCTAAATGCTAAAAACATAGCATTTATTACCATAATGCGAGTGCCGTTGAAGACCGTAGCACGTAACGTTACGGCAAAACATTGCTGTATTTTTTAGCACTTAGCTAACAAGTACATTTTAACGTGTTTCATGAAACATTTGAACGTATTTGAAAATACACACAAACTGTGTATATCCAACTGTACATGTGGGCTAAATGCTAACAACGTAGCATTTATTACCATAATGCTAGTGGCGTTGATGAGCAAAGCCCGTTGCATTAAGGCAAAACAGTGCTACGTTTATTAGTATTTAGCTAACAAGTACATTTGAACGTATTTTCTAGGACATACAAACGTATTTGAAAATACACACAAACGTGCATGCAAATATGATCAACTGTACATTTTAGCTAAATGCTAAAACATAGCATTTATTGCCATAATGCTAGTAGTGTTTATGAGCACAGTTGTAGCATTAAGCCAAAACAATGCTATGTATTTCCTACAACATTCAAACGTATTTGAAAATAATGTATACCCAAACGTAAATGCTAAAAATAAAGCATTTGTTCCTATAAAGCATACCTTTAGAGTTTGAAAATACTTACATCCTTTTACATTTCGTCAACCATATTTAAAGTTGATCACACATACTTATGAATACATTTTAGTGAGTTTGCCAGTCAAAAATGTTTACTCCACATTAGCGACCTCATCCTTCTGTAATCATCGCTCTGGATTTTATTTTGAAAATCCGGCAAGGAAAAAAAAAAAAAAAAGTCTTTTAAGAGCTTCCTCAGTATTTTGCAAAGGCCCTAAAATGAAGGCAGAAGATGAACATTTTTGTGAAAAAGATAGCTGCTTTGGAAGAAACAATATTAGCAGTGCAACTTCAAATTCAGGTTTGTCGCTGCGGGCAATTTTGGCACTTTGCAAAAAAAAAACAGGACTTTCTGCATTTTGGCATGCAAGTCAAAATGGAGGCGTAGGCTAGACGAAACTTTAACTTGCGTGCGCATTTGCAGTTTGGGGGTAACCCGGTGTCGTGCGCCATCGGCCTGGCCGTCTTGGACGTGATCGCCAAAGAGGACCTGCAGGCTAACGCCTTGCGGGTCGGGGGGTACCTGACCTCCTTGCTGGAAAAACTGAAGGAGAAGCACCCTCTGATCGGCGACATCAGGTAACGCGTCCTAAAAGGTGTGCCGGCGGTGGCGGGTAGGGACCTTTTGACCTCCCGCAGGGGTCGCGGCCTGTTTGTGGGTGTGGAACTCGTGAGGAACAGATCCAAGCTCACGCCCGCCACCGCGGAGGCCCAAGAGGTCATATATCGGTAAGAGACGTCCTCGCTTGCCGCCAATGCGCCCAGCACGAATGACCTTTGACCTTTTCGCACCCAGGTTGAAGGAAGAACGAGTGCTGCTGAGCGCCGACGGGCCGCATCGCAATGTGCTGAAGTTCAAGCCGCCCATGTGCTTTAGCACCGACGACGCTGACTTTGTGGTGGACAAAATGGACGCCATACTCACAGGTGTGACTTTAACTCAACAGTATCGTTGACTGGTATCGGTAGCTCTTTAATATGCTCGATCTATGGGTTTGTTACTATAATTTTTTAATTAAATTAAAACATTAAAAAAGTCCATTTTTAAACATAATTGTAGGTCCAGTAATGTTTTGCTACATGACAGTTTGGTTATTGCATCTTAACACGGATTTTCAATGATGACCATCACTTTTTCTATTGCAGGTGTACGTCACTATTTTTCTTGCTATTCTTCTTACATTTATGTCAGACCAGTCAAAAACATTGTAATTTGATTTACAATATTCATTTTTTCAAACAAAAAACGAAGAAAAAAACTCAAAACTAATACATGTGGATTTTATTGCCAATGTTCTTGATATTTTTCCTCCCTATTTTAAATAGGACCAGACATGTAATATGTATTTATATATATATATATATATATATATATATATATATATATATATATATATATATATATATATATATTCTTTTTTTATGAAAAAAAAAACACATAACTGAATCTTAACAATGCCGATTTTGTTTACTGCGAGTATGTTGGGGAACGTGTTTAATTGAATTCTCTTTACACACCACTAGATGGCACTATAATCTACAAAATGTCACATTCTCCCCAACACAGAAATTGAAGCAGCTACGGGTTTGAGCACTGCCAGCTTAGTGAATGGTAAGAATGACGTCATCAAAATAAAAGTATACAAACGTAAAAATGCATATTGTACATGATGCATATTTCTTGTTTGTTTTAGGCGGCGCAGAATGAACACATCGTCACAACAGCTGGACTAAAGTCAAGAAAATTCTGCAAGAAAATCTTGCCAAATAAGACGATGAAGGACGATAAAGTGAGAGGCAAAGCCTGCTCAGGTACCATCATTATTTTTCTGACTTGACTTAGTCAAGTACGCAACAAGAAATGCAAGTTATTATGCAAAACAACCAAGTTTATTGGTGCTCAATGAGTTGATCTTGACGGGACGTTTAAGGAAATCGGGGAAAAGAGACACTTAAGTAAGAAACGCCACCAAATTACTCCTCTAGGAGTTTTTTGTTTGTTTGTTTTTAGTCTGACTCAAAAGAGTAGTATCCACAAATTTTAACAAATTTAATTCATGTGGTTTCTGGTAACAATTTGAAAGGTTTGACTCATGCAGTAGGTTCGTTTTGAAAGGGTTTTAATTGTGATTTTCATACTTCTTTCTCACCAGCAATTAAAGCTTAAGGTCATTAAATGCAGCATCAAGCAAATCCTTGTTCTGGTGAATTATTCACTTTTTCACGGACGCATGGAACTGCCAATGTCAAGAATAAAATTTGTATTTTTTTGTAGTTTTATTATTATGTCTGTTTGGCATTTTTGCTCATAATGTCTTGGGGTATTGCCTCAAACATATATTTCATTAATAATACTCTAAGGCAGAAAAAGTGCAACTAGCATTTAGCCAAAAAGTATATTCAAATATTCTTGCAAAATACATTTGAAAGTACGTACAAACAAGTTGACTCCCAACACTTCCCTAACTTTAGGATTCTTTCTCAATCATGTTCCACCAACCCAAAAGCTTCTGAAAACAGCTTTATTTCAAGATTGCATAAAAAAAAAAAAACACTCACTCCTTGCTTCATTTCCATTGCCAGTTGTTTATCACGCTTAATTTCTGCTGCAACACCAGTGCTTTCAGTCCAGATGAATGATAATCCACAGTTGGAAATCATCCCATGAGATATCCCCTAGTGAGGACAAAAAAAAAAAAAAAAAAAAAACAGGGAGTGAGCCAAACTGGACAAAATGGCGGCAGGGTGTCAACGTTTCAGGAAACTTACGGCAACTTCATGCGCATGAACACTCGCGCCATGAAGAAGCTGAGGATGACGCTGACGAAGCCGATGAAAAGCAACAGGAAGCGGTTGAGCTTGGGGATGTTGGGCGCGTTGGAGCGGTCCAGGATGATGAAGCCCAGGCCTCCCATGGTGAACAGGAAGCTGGACGCCAGGCCCTCCATGATGTACTGGCCGTTCACCCTTCACAAAACGCGGCGGTATTCTTCTTGTTATCCTTCAAACGTGAAGCGGCTCGCTTACCTGTACGCCAGAAAGGCAACCGGTCGCTGGTGCCCGTGCTCGTCCGTCATCGAGCCCACGCTCGGCGGCTCCACAATCACGTCATAAATGATACCTGGCAGTGGGGGAAAAAATATAGAAAACTAGCTATTAAAAAACCTTTTACACCAGCGGTCCCTCAAAATAAAAAATAAAGACTTCCCTTTCCATGTAGTATAAGCTTTACAGTCAAACGATGTTGCAGATTGCTTTTAATGTTCTAAACAAATTGCTGATATCTTGTGGGGTTTTTTTTATTTCACATCAATTTCACGTGTTCCTGTATGTGCTGTTTGAGATTTATGTTTATAGAGAAGGTTTACATTGCTGTTCTGCCTCTCATCTGATCCTTTAAAAGTTGGTGTACTTTAAGTACAGCTACGTCACAATGATGGACATTTTTTTTAATACACAAGGTTGTGTCTGAATGTGCTATTTCGTAAAAGCGTCTGAATGTCGAAAGCATAAATGTAGGAATCTCAAAATTACCCACAATGCACTTGAAATTTTGAAAAAAAAAATAGCGGAAGCCAAAGCAACAGCACGGTATCCAGTAGCTAAACAACAACAAAAAATCTTATTTTATCTCATTTAAAATGTAGAGAATAAAGTAAAAGTGTTAAATATGTATGCTTTACTATATACTGTGTATATATAAATTTATTTGCCGAAGCGTCATAACAGGTACGGTGGTCACGTGATATGCGACAAGGAGAGTTAGCTGTTGCATCGTCCAAGACAGCGGGTTTTAACTACTTTTAGTGCTATACATAGAGCAGGACTACAATAGCTGGGTTACGGTTGTACTTTCGAACAGACAAAAAAAATTATGGTAGTGTACTTATAATTCTAGTTGCAGACTGGCCAAGCGCTGACGTTTTACATATGCGACGGCGGTGACGTCATCGGCGGTGCGCCTAAGTAGTATTCCAAACTATTTTCCATTGCGCTAAAGTTAACTATCCAATATGTGGACTCTATGAAATTGTCAGTAAAATGGTCAGACGAGTTAAGGTTTTGCAACACGTATTCGGAAGCTTCCTCAAAACACTCAAATTTGCGGTTTACGCTAGCTCGGCTAGATCGGTTCATTCATCGCATAATTTTGAGGAAAATCCACGCGCAGCGGCTTCATTTTATGTATAAACACGACCAGCGCGCTGTTGTTTTGTTCCCCCTGTCCGTGGAGTTAACGCGGCGATCGGTCGCCAACCTCACCTCCGGTGATGAGAAAGTAGGAAAGGATGACGAGCGCGTAGACGCTCATAGCCGAAGGCATGTGCAGCCACGACGGCTTCTTCAGCTTCACGTTGGGGCATTCGAGCACAGTGAAAGGGATGCTGTACAAAGTCTCCATCACGTCGCCGATAGGACCGAGAAGCTGCTGCTCTTGCTGCTAGCCTCAAGTCCAGGAAGCATTTGGTGACGTGTCCCGGAAGTCAAGTCAGTGACGTTTCGTTCCTTATTTCGGGCCCCTTTTTTTCGCCTCTATGCATTACTTCTTTCAACTACATTAAATTGAGTTGAATTATATCGTTAAACTTTATATATCTGCTATGGAGAAATGTGTACGTGCACAAATGATTTACGTGTCACGTCACCGTGACGTCACATATAGTTTAGTTGGCCCAATTTTAACGTACGTTTGTATTGAGATGCTGCCAGAATCTTGTAGCTACCTTCAAGTTATTCACCTTTAGGAGGACCCACAAAATCATTAAAATCGATAGCATTATCAACACTTTATTACAATATTCGTTTGAGTTTAATTAGTAATAACGCCACACGTGTGCTTTGCCCATAGTATACAACGAGGTGTTCAAACTACGGCCCGGTGACCATTTGTAGCCCACGTACATTTTAACGGCCCACGACATATTAAAAAATACATTTTGTCATGACCTGCGTTGCTGTTTAAAACATACAAGTTTTAAAAGAAGTGTGAAAAAAAATCTAATTTGCATTGTCACTTAACAGAAACCCTTGCCATAGCAGTTTTTTAAACATATAACGACATCAATAATGTAATTGTTTTGTTTAGCGAGTTAAAAGTTTAAAAATGATAATGTAGTCCTTGTGTTTTTTCTGTATGCAGCCATCTGAGGATAAAGTTTAGACATCCTGGTAAAATGTTTTTTTTTTTACAAACTATGAAAATGACTGAAGGCTTTCATTAGAAAGCTACATGAAAAGATAACTTTCATTTCAGTATTTAAAGATTATGCATTTTTCAGCAGAGAGCTTGCCTAATTTAATTGGCATCTAAATTATTTTTCATGCACAAACAATACTTTAAAAAGCACAATTTGCCACTTGCCATCAACCAAACATGACACAGCATGTGCAGAATGTTCAGGTGACGACCAATCACAGCTCAGCAAGTTAAAGTTACATGGACATGATTGGTCATTAACTGTAGACGCTCATCCTCATTTGGGTCGCAGATCAACTGCTACCTATCCCAGCAGTTTATGAGCAGGAACTGGGGTACACCCCAAACTGGTTGCCAGCCAATTGTGGGGCACGCAGACAAAGAAACATTTACATACCCAATTACACGGAGTGAACACACACAGGCTCAGGGAGAACATGCAAACTCGACACTTGACAGGGCGCGAGGTGGATTTGAATTTGGGCCCATGAAGTGTGATGCAGACATATTAACCACAGCGCCACCTCTTTTATTGTATTAATTGCACAACTTTTTTAAAATCTAATTAATTAAACAAAATACGTATGGACAACAACACAAATTGAAAATCAACAGTAATTGTCCGTCACATACCACTAGAGGGAGCCAACGGAGCGCACTGTTCAATAGCATCAACTTGGTAAAATGAGTTGAACTCACACCATATTTTTGTTTATTTTTTTTTATTAATTGTGGCACTACAAATAGATTTCATTTACTTGGACTTCTGGCTTTGTGCTTGCGCCTTGAGCACCTTGACGACGATCTTCTGCTCCTCAATCAGGAAAGCACGCTTGATCCTAGGAAAGATATTTTTTAAATAAAATCTTGAAGGCCCCCCACCCCATCATTCCTTCTTACCTGTCACGCACACATTTGGCGCACATGGAGCCTCCGTAAGCCCTGCTGACGTGCTTCTTGGTCTTGGAGAGCCTCATGAGAACCTGAGGTCTCACCGCCCGGATCTTGCAAAGAACACGCAACCAAATAAGAATCCCCAGAAGTCATGGAGCACCTCGTGTAAGCTTCGTCTGACTTACTCCACGCAGTCTTCCTGGGCACACGCCACACGCTGATTTCGGGGCTTTGCCCGTCTTTTTGGTGTACAGGTACACGATGCGGTTGCCAGGCGTCCGAGACCTGCAAGATGGACGGGATGCGGTGGTTACACAGCTGCAAAAGCGGCCGCAAAATCTCCAGAACACAAGGGAGACTTACAATCTGGTCTTGTTGGACGCCGTGTTGTAGGACAGCCTACGTCGGTAAGTCAGGCGCTGCACCATTTTCGAGCTGCCAAAACAAAAACACCGGCGTTATAATGGCGAACGCGCTCGGTATCTTATCGTTTGTTACATACAGCCTCACAGGAAGCCATTTTGAACACAAACGCAACTTAATGCATTTTTACTTAGCGTTCATTTATCGATAAGCGAACGCTCAATGATGTGAACTACCGGCAGCGGCTTGACGCTACATCACTTCGGATTTACAACGTACAAACCGCCAAAGGCTAAAATGGTGACACAAAGAAGGGAGCTGTGTTACTCTTGATATCACAGTTCCGAGAAATTGATTCTAATCGCGAATGTGCGCCGGATTAAAGCGGATTTGTAAACGGCGATATCACAGAATTTCCACGGCCACCATACCTGCTAGTCGCCGCGACCGGAAGAGAAAGGTCGATAGCGGATGTGGAAACATGTATAGCGCCTCCTTGCTGATTGTTGTCCTACCCTCTGCTGGTGGGAGTGATGTACTACATAGACGCTTGCGTAAAAAATGGAACTACTCAAGTAATTCGACATTCGTAGCGTAAACAAGTACATTCTCTTAAATGTTCAACAGTAGATAAAATGCTTTCGGTCATACACAACATGCAATTGATAGCAAGCTTATCTTAGGCTTTCTCGTATAAAAGACACATTTGGCAAAAAGAAATGCATTTTACCTTTTAATGTACTTGTGTTATTCATGGTTAGATCTACAAATTTTTAACGGCAACAAATGGTGTTTACTGAGACAAATCGTGACACATTCGCCTTAAATCATCATTGGAGCGCATATCAAATAATCCAAGACCACGCAATTGAATATCATGTTTTTTTCCCTTTATCTGTTGCCACCAACATTGTAAAGATCGCCTTTGAATCGGATACTAGTATTTGAATGATCGATTGTGTCACTATAGAAAATGTGCACGTTTGAGCTTTAGACGGCTCTGTGTGGGCAGATGGCCTTCGCTACACCACTGAAAACGAAAAGACAAGCAAGCATTTGTTAAGGTCATCTGACAGATGACCTTAACAAATGTCCACTGAGAATTCCGACGTCCACTTTCAGTCATTGTGTCTTGGAAATTGCTAGTTTTTCCAACTGCACTTACAGTACAAACGGCAGTGTAAATGTTTCATGAAGGTGGTCTACAATCAGGGCTGTCAAATTCACTTGGTTATCATGATTCACGTTTACCTCAGAGGGCCGTAATGATGGTGATCGTCCTAAATATGTAATCAGCTCATTTTTAATAGCAAATACACAATTGGCTCTGCGTGATTATTACAACAATTTCATTTGGAGTAAAAAGTCGCGAAAAGAAATGATTAAGTGCGCAATTCTGTTCAATTTTTATTTATTAGGATATTTGCTTCAAATAAACTAAATGATGATCACAATAATTCAAATAATAATAATATTGAATATTGCTGTCATGTCCATAGTTAAATTTGATTTATCAAAATTTTCAACAACTATTTCATATGAAGCTTGTAACAGCCTCATCCAACAACCTGTTCCAAGTTTTGGAATTCCCTTATCAAATTTAAAAATAATATATATTTTTTAAATGCTGAATAAAATTGAAATTAATCTTCAAAGTTAACCTTTTAACTTTGACAGTCCTGATAATTGATTATGAATAATAATAATAATAATAATAATAATAATAATAATAATAATTCTTACGTATTAATATTGAAAAAAAATCCATCCAAAATGAAAGGAACAAAACAATTGAGCAAGAAACATGAAGAAATGTCAGCACTTTATTTGCTTCCGCCTCTTGCCCCCCGTCCTCAAGTTTGCCACCTTTTTTTTAAGGAAACATTGCGAATAGAGCCACACGCGGCCTGTGAGATGAACCTGCTTTCATGAGGAGTTTGGTATTTAGGCCGCCATACGTACGCACGCACACCAACGTGCCGCACACACACTCACACACTACAAAAAATGAGAAACATCTGCACCTAAATCCTGTCAAATGTAATCATTTCAAAAGACCGTTCTAATTGATTGAGATCTGCATCCAAGGTATAGCGTTTCCAACCCCCCCCCCTCCCCTTTTTTTGAGGGGAATGGGAGGGTGCGGCGGCTTCTCATCGCTGATTGGCGAAGCGTCTCACCTCAAGCACACTCCATTACGCAATCCTCCCTGACCGCCCAGTGCCCTTCCGCACTTCTGCTCGGGCATTCCATGTAATCTGCTGAGATTTAAACCTACTGCTCCTGTTGAATAAATCTACTGTGATTAGGAAAGAATCGCACAAGTCACACGCTCTCCACACCTTCCCCATGCCGAGTATCTGTACTCCATTACTTGGCCGCGGCCGGCCGGCCGGTTAACCTCGGGATCGGCCTAATCGCACTCCCTGTCCGAGTGTCCCTGGGCTCATCTGGCCGCACTGCCCACGGAAAGCTATAAAATATTAAGCGTCCATATTGCGCTGTCAAAGGTCACCCCCCCGCCATGTTATTGAAGCTAGAGGATCAATACTTTTTTTTTTTTTTTTGTCTGCACCAGAAACCGTACGCTCATAGCGCGTTGGAACTTTTGTATTTGTAAAAAAAAAAAATCTGTTAGTTACGTCATCGTTTTAAAAAAAACCTCAAAGTGTAGCAGTGATCTAAACAAGCTTTTTTCAGTGATGTACCCCCTGTGAAATATCTTTTCAATCAAGTACCCCTTAACCAGTACAAAGCCTTTTTGAGTTAAAAAAAATTCCATCAGTGTCTGATTTATTAAACTTTCAAACTTAAACAATCAACCTAAAGTGTCCTCTTCTGGATCATAAATTGTAATTGTTAATAAATATTTTTCCACAAAAAATAATCAATACGAAGTGTCAGACCTGTTCTAAAACAAACAAAAAAAATATGAATAAATATTTTCCATAAAAAATATTAAACATAAAACGTCCTGTTTGGGGGTTACAGTAGAGATATGTTCACAAAATAAACCATTGACTTAATTATTCATAAATATTTACCCGCAAAACGTAAATAAACACAAACATAAAGTGTCAGAAATGTTTTCACAAAGAAATAGTTATAATTAAATATTTGTCCACAGAAAAATATTCAACTTAATGTGTCCTCTTTTGGGATCATAACTGAAGTGTGTTCACAAACATAAAAAAATATTAATTAACTTGACAGGTAACGAGTGGTGGCACATGACAAGTTGGGTCATACCTTTCTAGTATGGGGGGAAACTTGGCTTTTTACAATTAATGAAATTAAAAAATGTTTTAGAATCTCAAGTACCCCCTAGAGTTCCTTCAAGTACCCCCAGGAGTCTTAGTACCCCCATTTGAGAACCTCTGGCTCGAATGCCACAAAGGCTACTTAAATTTGACTTGAATATCTAGAAAATATGCTTTAATTTTAATAGGAAAATGACAAAGACATTATAGCGGTGCTATTAAAGTCCCACGTGTATCTACTTTGTTGCTTTCTCAACAGAGAAAATCAAATGAGCAAAGTTATATTGCTAAGCGTAATTATTTTACAACACTGATACTTCCACTATCCTTCAGGATATTCAAATGACTGATCATTTCTAAATGTACGGCGGGCCAGATGAAGAAGTTTTTGGCCCGCATTTGGCCCACGGGCCGTAGTTTGCATGCATTAAAACTTTTAGTCTTGCCTTTCCAAAAACATAACAAGCGTAAAGACTATTTGCGCGTCGCGTTTCCTCGCGCAACTCGGAACACGAAACGTCAGGATCCCGCGAACGCACCGTCCCGCCTATCGTATTTGTGAAATCCTACGAGCGGGATCTCACTTTCAGCTGCTGTCTAATCAGCTCCAGTACTTACAGTCGCCATCAAACCTGCCTGAGGATTATCAATTTATTAATCTCCCCGCCGCAAGCGCACAGATTTATCTCTCTCTCCACTTTGCTGTTTCCCCGCTCTTTGAACACTCGGCGCGTTGGTCGTTTGCGATACGTTCGCGCGGCGCTTTTAAGAGCCTCGCCGATTGATTGGTTTTCCCCGAGCCCCGCCCGGGGTGCCGTTTTAGTCGTGCCGACGGGGTTCGCGCCGGACGGCGAGCGGCGCGCCCCGATCCTCCGATCGGAGGCTTGCAGCGTTTAATCCGCGCGGCACGTGAGCGAAAGCGGTTATCGATAGACCTTTCCGATCACGCTAGCTCGATAGCTCAATTGTCCTTCCCGGTCGGCTGGCTTATCACCGCTCTATCCGCCCCCCGCCGCCCCCTGCCCCGCTGCTGACAAATCCATACAACTATGTGGAGCACAAAGGCTCGGGTTTAGCCGGCGGGCCCGGGCGAGGGGTGGGCCGGGCGCGGCGCTTCAGAAAGGGGGCGCGGCGTGGAAATTTCTCTTGTTTTTTGTCAAATCAAAACAAGCGCAGCCCCCGGCCCATCCCCGCCTTCGTGACCCCGTGACACTTTTATGCTGGAAAGGCCCGAGCTTGGGCGCCGCCGCTGCCAAACCTTTGTTGGGCCGCTCAAAAGAGGCGACGGCCTGGAGGGATCTGGTTTGATGAGAAAACTATTGACCCGCGTCACCGGGAGAGCTGGCGCGAGGACCCCGTGCGTTGATTCCATGGACTTTTCCACCGGGTCATCTTTTAGCGCCTTTTAATGACGGGACCCGCTCGCACGAGAACGCCCTCTCGCTCAACTTCCATGTCCACTCAGCAGTCCGTTTCACGCCAGGCTCGCCGGCGAGGGGCCTCCCGGGGGCTTCTCCCACTTTTATTGAAGGGAAACGTCGGCGGCCGTTCGGCCTCGGCTCCCGATCGCGTTGGGATGGTTTGATTGAATGCAAAAATGTCGATAGTGCGAGGCAGCGCCCGTTAACGCGACCCGCCCCGCGTTCCCTGTTAGGTCACGGAAGGCCGATCGACGGGAGATGGGTCAGGGGTCAATCGATGGGGTCGGTGGATCATAATTTTTTAGATATAAAGGGGATAGGCGGCCCTCGACCCCACTCCGAGTCGATTCACTCGTTCAATCCCAAAGAGGTGTTTTTACGTATCTTTCAAGAGTCTAGACACTTGATCGCAGGTTTGGATTTCAAGTGTTAAGGTGAATAGCTGGCGCTGACCGAGCATTCTTAAAAAAAAATGGAACAGCCCAGAATTATTACAAAAAATGTTTTCAAAGCCAAGAAATCCTCCATTGTGAGCTAATAAAACATTGACTCTATGTTCCCACCAATGGGGGGGGATAAATCCCAAATATGTAAATTTGCAAATCTGCATTGACTGTTTTGACCTTTATGTTGATGTATGGTCAGTCTGTGAACCTGTTCTTCATCACCAGAAGAGCCAAAAAGGACCAAAATACGGCGTAAGGGTTGAATTATAATAACACCACTACTGTGGTTTTCAAATGAGTCTGCCAAGACACTTCAGGGGCATGTGATATTTTTCAATGGCTTTCTGTAGGTATCAGCAAATCTAAATGGATATTTTTAACGCTGTGATAGGAGTCACGATAATCGAACAATAAGTAGCTTCATGTTCCAGTTGTTTTGCTCTCAATTTGAAAATAAATGCAATGATCCTATCACGGCAGTAAAAAGCATTAAAGTCGATTAAAACAACAAAATAAAGGCATACGACGTTTTGTAAAGTAGACACTACGGCACAATATAGCAATAACCAGCCTTATATTCCAATTCGTTTACTTTCAATTCGACATTCAAACTATACTGTTCTTGTCGCGGCAGAAAAAAGAAGTAAATTACATTTACCGATTCTTGTAGTGACCCAGTTAAAGTTCTCATTTACTGACGTGTTTCACATACTCCATTTCTAAACGAATTCACCATTCGACTGACTTAAAGCATAAAGTGGCAATCCAGTCAAAAGACTAAAGCAATGTGAGCCGTATCTTTTATTACTTGACATCTATTGTGCGCACCGCTTCGCTCGGTAGAAGCATTACGAGGAGGCTGAATCCCCCCCCGCCCGCCCGCCGCATCTCGCATGTAACCTTGAAATGACCTTTATGCCGATTCGCCCATCAATCAGCCTCCGGTCTGAAGCGCGGCCACCTGTTTGTGCAGGACGCCAGGACTGAGCGTGGGGAGAGGGGATAAAAAAGCGGAGAAAAGCTGTCATTGCTCGGTAACCACGGTAACATGCAGCATCACCGAAAGCCCCGCGCATGCAGCAGCTTGAACCTGGCGGGGGGCGGGAGGGGGCAGGAGGCGATGATGTGCCTCTTTACCTGACTTTATTCAGCTCCGTCACGTGGTCGGCCCAGTAAAGCGCGTCGCCCGGCTACATTTGCCAAGCTTTTTTTTTTTTCTTTTTTATAACCGATTAATGTTTGCTCTCATCCGAGGCGGGATGGACGCTGCTGAGCCGAGACTGTGAAGCCAGCGAGGAGGCGTGCGCATCTCCCCCCCGTCCGCCCACCCGCCCGCCCGCCCGCCCGCCGCCCCACCCCACCTCCTCCTCCTCCCGCTCATCCTCCTCCTCTGTCAAAAGCTCCTCCTCTGTCCGCCGCCACAGCCGAGACCGGTGACATTTTTGTGCTCAATGAGAGCAAGAGGGCACGGGGCTGCGAATTTGCAACCTGCTGCTGTCCGTTGCCTCCATCCAAGGTAAGGCGAGACCTCGCACGTCCGCGCCGCGCGTCATGCGCCTCCACATTACGCATCGCCTCGTGTTTTTTTTTTTTTCCCCCTCCCTCTGTTCCTGTCCATTGAATACAGCCGATAGAGCGAATGCATCAGTAAAGGGTAGAGTTAGCGGTGGCGCGGATGGGCTCGGGCCATCAAAATAAATGATGAAGAAGAATAGCGCTCAGCCCTTTTCAGCTTCGTCATCACGGTTATCAGACGGCCTCCTTGTGATTTCTCTCGCTGCAGTTTGGCGCATGCCAAAAATCATCTCCTCCTGTCAAGTTTTCCATATCGTGTTTTGCGTACGACCTCCGATGTTTGATTTTTGGGGGGGGATTTGCGTTTTTCTCTACTCAGCCCACTGAGCGAGCAAAATGATTGGTCCGTGTTGTACGAGCTGTCAGAAATGGAGGTATAGAAGGTGTGAATTTCAACCCCTTATGGTGTAATCCAGTGGCGGTGGCACGTAAAGGCACTTCGGGGGCTGTAAGAGATGTTAACGTGGTTTCTGCAGGGATCAGCAGTTAATTAATTAATGCAAACGGTGCGTTCTTTATTTCAAATTAAGAGCAAAGTAATTAGAACATGAAGCAGCTCAATGCTAAATTGTATTGTAGAGCAAAATGTTGCATGCCTCTGTTTTGATAAATGTTACACGGGTGCACGCTGTTATCAGTGATGCAATTTTCCGAGAAATGAGCCAAAAATAAAACAGATGATGTTACATATTTTAGGGAGTTGCTGAATAAAATATTCAGCGTGATGCCACTACAAATGTAGTTCCAAAGTTTTGACAAATTTAATTATTTTCAATGCCGTGACAGGAACAGTTTATTTTTCTTTTCAAGTTACGAGCAAATGATTTGGAACATGAAGCAAATTATTGCTAAATTGTGTTTTCGTAAAGCCTTTAGCAAAGCTCGAATTTCTTTGCATGACGCAATTTTCAGGCAGTCTATCCAGAAATAAAACAGATAATGTTAAATAATGTATCTTCCGAAGTTGCTGAATAAAATATGTTGAGAGATACCACTACAAGGGCTCATCCCAAAATACTTTCGCTGGTTGAGAGATTTTTTTATCGCTTGGATTAAAAAAAATATTTCATGGCGGGTACATCTTTTAAAAAAAGAAGGTTGAGAACTGCTGAGGTGATCAGGAATAAAAATAGACCAATGTTTTGTTTTGGGTTTTTTCGGGGCCGATATGGATTGATCAGATTTCCTTTATTTTTTTGTTTTCGTAAAAGGCAACATTTTGTCAATAAAAAAAAACGATGTGTTTAAGCTTGAATATTGAACAACAGATTTGTATAACGTTGATTTTCTTTATTTTAAAATATATGTTTTATTTCGTTCAAAATTCTAACAAAAGTTTGGGAGCCTCAATATGTCTTCTAAAGTTCCAAGAAAAGTTGAATTTTATAGCTTCCAATTCTAATAACGTTTCAAAACGCCAGAAATTTAGATTAAACGTTTTTTATTTTCGAATAAAAATGTGTTCCCAGGGTGAGCACAATCACTCATTACGTTAGGACAACAGTTTTAAACGAGATTTTCCACATTCCTCAAAATGACGATTTTGGCCTCCGATAATCGCTTCAACCGATAACGGGTCCGCCCCTAATCCACTTTTGTTGCGGGGCTTTGACGTGGCGGTTTCAAAAAACCTAAGCGCACGATTTACAAATACCGGTCGCGAATGAAATCATCTCATGGCGGGCGGCCCTTTCGGCGCCGGCGTCGGACGGCGATCGAAGGAGGCGGCGTACATTTCTCATTGTGTCTTGTATCCTTTGTTGCGTTTCCAGCGGAGGCTAATATGAAGGCAACATTTGGCAAGCCAGATCCAGGAAAGCACCAGCAGTCCCTTCAACGCGTTTGAGGCCCAAAGCATGTTTTCCCACCTGCGGTAAAAGCCGCGCCCCCGCCCGACTGTCCCCCCCCCCCATCCTAGCGAGCCAGAAAAGCGCAGAGATGCATCGGCCGGGGGCTCCGCAGCCCGCGGAGGGCGAGCGGAGGGCTCAGCGCCGCTTGCGGAGAAAACTGAGGCCGGCGCGGATCCTGGGCTTGGTGGCGAGCCTGCTGGCCGTGAGCGCCGTCTCCGTCCGCGCCCTGACGTGGAGCTCCGTCGGCGAGGCGCTCCCGGGGGCGGGCCAGCCGGCGCCCCGCAGGACTCTGCTCTTCAGCCGGCAGCGGGCGGACGCCAACGAATCCGGCGGCGCCAAATGGACGGGCGGCGCCAACGAAAGCCAGGGGGAGTACCCGCCGGACCTTTTCAGCCTCCAGGAGAGGCGGCAGGGCGCCGTGGTCCTCCACATGTTCGGCATGATCTACATGTTCATCGCCCTGGCCATCGTGTGCGACGAGTTCTTCGTCCCGGCGCTCACCGTCATCACCGAGAAGCTGGCCATCTCGGACGACGTGGCCGGCGCCACCTTCATGGCGGCCGGCGGCTCGGCCCCCGAGCTCTTCACGTCCATCATCGGCGTCTTCATCTCGCACAGCAACGTGGGCATCGGCACCATCGTGGGCTCGGCCGTCTTCAACATCCTCTTCGTCATCGGCATGTGCGCCATCTTCTCCAAGGAGATCCTCAACCTCACCTGGTGGCCGCTCTTCCGCGACGTCTCCTTCTACATCCTGGACCTGGTCCTGCTCATCGTCTTCTTCCTGGACAACTTCATCTCCGTGTGGGAAAGTATCACGCTGCTGTCGGGATACGCCGCCTACGTCATCTTCATGAAGTTCAACGGCCGGGTGGAGGGCTTTGTCAAGAACTGCATGAACAAGAACCAAGTGGTGGAGGTGGAGGTGCAGCCCAAGGTGAGTGGGATTCTCTCCTCGCCCCGCCCCGACCGGCCCGTGCCTGCTTTTGAGGATGCGCGCCTCCATGTCATCGGGCTCGCCGTGCCGAGCGCGAATCGTGTCGGCCGGGGCCAAAAAAGCTCGTTTCCGGATCGTCGGCCATAAAAAAACATCCGATTTAGAGCATTCTGACTCACTGTGGTTGGGGGGTACTGTTCGATTATAACAAAACCAAACTTATAACAAAACCAAATTTGACGTCAACGGGCTACAATACTCGACAAAAAAAGAAATATGCAATTAATGCTCATGTCATGGGAAAAAAAGTATTCAGGATAACAATTTGTTCTTTCGTTAACACCTGTTAACGACATATGTGTAGCTAGAATGAGATGACCTTGACAGATAAGTGTTTTCAGCACCGATGTGTATTATTGTGCTGCATTTGCCGCCTTTCTTGTAGTTCCTCCACCTTAGCAGTGATCATCTTTTTACGCGTCCCTATGGTCTCCACAGACCATGAGACAGATCTGTTAAGACTTGCGCCTTTGAAGCTTCAAAAGGAAACCCAAAATAACCATTTTTTTCCTCCAGACTATCTTACAAATCTCGCCTGAATCTTAAAAAAATTCCACAATACTCACTAGACCTATTTGGTAAGTCAAGGCACTTACTATCATCCAAATACTTTTTTATTTTATATTTTTTTGGTCAGGCCCAGTGACCTGCCGATCGAGTCAAATTTGTATCCCCTTTAACTTGAGTTTCATCTAATTTCGGTTCATCAAATATATCGGCGCATTGAATGAGGATTTCTAGAGATGTTGTAGATGACCCACTGTGTGAGCGGTCATTGAAAGCATCCAAAGCATTGAAAAACCTTGCTCATAAAACCGCATTGGAAACGTACCCCCAGAAACGCTAGGCTCTGTCTACATTTCCCATGATTCTTGGACACGGAAGCAGGAAGTAGTTCAAGTTGCGGTATACTGCAAATAATAGGAAGGATTTAAGTTAAATTCTTTTATCATTATGGCCAGGCTAATGCATTTTACATAACATTCGCAATTAGACAAAATATCCCACTGTGCGAAGTGGTCATTGAACGCACCTTAGCTCAACTGCCAAACACAAGTACAGTACAGCACGTCGCTCATCCACGCCGCGATTAATCAATGAATGAGAGCATCTTTTTTTCCCTGCAAAACCTTCTTCATAAAACTCGAAAATTTATTGTCACATCGTACCTTGCGATCTCACGTTGGAAAAACGCCGCCAGAAACACTCAGCTTGCTACGGTCTGATGTCATTTTCTATGACTCACAGACATGAAAGCTGGAAGTTGTTTAAGTTCCAGTCATTGGAATGACATACACATGATCCAAACAACTAGTTTGCTGATTAGATTGAAAAAATGTATCATCGGGATAAAACAATGGGACTGTTGAAATCAGGTAAGACTCTGGACACAAGTCCCAAAACCAGTTCTGTCCTGGTTAAACACGGACATCTGGTCACCCTAGTCGAATGTGTCATTCTCTTAAAGGGACGCTGTGTAAAATTTAGATTGGGGTGGCACTTCTCCGGAGGCGGCCATGTTTGTTATAGCTACGGGTTAAATGCAGCCCCTGCAGTACCTCCTGCTGCCCATAATCAAAACGGTCTCAATCTTACGCACCGTCCCTTTAAAGAGATGCTTCATCTGGCCATTTTCAGCAGTAAAACCGTTTTTTTTTTCCTGTACTTATTTTGTTAACGACAGTAAATAATTTTTCACGTCAAATTAATATCTTCAAAAGGATTTTTTTTCTGCTTGCTGTCGACCGATATTGGCAATGCATGCAGGGCTCTGGTAACCAAGCGTATGAATGTCACGTGACCAAAACCAGAACACAGGTGAGATCTGATTGGTCGTGAACTGACCCTTGAGCACATGTCATTTCCAAATGACGGCAAATGCAAAAATGGCTTTTTAAATGCATTCGCTGTACATGAAATATAATTCAGTGGCCGAATCAAGTACAAGAAAATGGCAAAAATATCATTTGAAGCTATCCAATTTGTGCCTCATTAACAAATCCTCCAGAAGTCCTCAGGGGCCATTTGCGATCCGTGAGTCATCATAACCACAAACGGCCGTCGTAGACCCGCTCGCCCGGCTCCCATCCGCTCGCCGGCACCGCGGCGCAATCGGACACCGGCCTGCAGATTATCCGCGCGGATTTAGCTTTCCTTGTGACATGAGGTGGAAATGAAATTTGGGGAAGCATTGTCCCGTAAAGCCTTTGTGATGGCAGGATTTGCTGTGAGCACTTTTTTTTTTCTTTCAAATTTCACCAGGAAGAGGCGGCGCTTTTTACTTTCCGTGATGTCGCACAAGGTTACGCTCAATCGGTTGGTTTGACAGGCGAGGGAGGAGGAAGGCGCGCCGGCGCCGCGCCAGACTGGCGAGGTGACCTTGAGCCGCCAAACATTCGGGGTGCGGACGCCGATTGCTCCGCCTGTGTGCGCGGGAGACGCGAGAGCGGGCGGCGGCGATGTTGCGGTCGAACAGATCGCCATTTGTGTTTTGCTCGGTAGTCAGATGCGCCGTCCGGGTTAATTAGGGCAGCGAAGGCCCGCGTGTAATCTTCCGAAGAGCCGCCATTTTTCATCAAGTCTTGACACTTTGGGGACGTGCGCACGTGTGTTATTTTGGGTTTTAATTGGCAATTTAGCAGGCGCGTGTCACGCGCCGGAATTGCGACATAGATAGACAGACGGTTAACCCGACGCAATTTGACCGTCGCGTTCCCGTGATGCACGGGAACAGAATTGAGGTTCGGGGGTGGGACAAATCGCCATCCTTGTGAGGACAAGAAAAAGTGTCAAGCAAATTTTCATCATTGGTTGCGTAATGAGAATGTTAGTAACACGTCTACTGCCATTGTCGGCTATAGACGTCAAAAATCCATTTTAACTGTTTAACCGAGCTCATTTATTACACAGGGCAACAATTAAAAATAAAGAATAAAGTTTAGTTTTAACCTGATATACTCAATGCAATGCAATGCAATTTTGGGTTTAACATGCAAATTTTAGCCCTTTTTTTTCTAGCATGTCAGCTTTTTTCTCCACACCTTAAATCAGGGGTGTCAAACGCAGTTTTGTCGGGGGCCATATTGTACCTACAACTTCTCTCATTGGGCCGAAATGATGGGAAAACTAATTCAACTTTAAATCGTCTTATAGTATTATTGCTGGGCACAACATAATGAATAGCTTAGTTGTTTTGAAATCAGAAGTAAAGCATTACAGTTTGTTGACGTTATTGTAACAAAACAAAGCCCAAAATATTGCAAATTCTCATCTTTATCATTTAATTGTACAAGACAAGCCGAAATTTGGGAAAATGGGTTGAGCAAGTCACAGAAATTTCCATGATTTGTTTTTCGCGGACCACATAAATTGACGGCGCCGGCCGGATTTGGCCCCCAGGCCTTGAGTTTGATACCCGTGCTTTAAATGGATCATATTTAGCTACAAAAAAAATCCACTAGAATTACTTTGGTCACTTGCTGATGCCCAAAATGACATAACTTTGTGACCAAACTCGTTCAATCCCAAAGACGTAATTTTGCGACTTTCTTTGCCAGGTACCGATTTACATTTTATCTTAATTATTTATTATTTTCAAATACTCGTGTAAAGGGTCTGATTATAGCCAGCACTGAATGAGTTAGTTGTAGTTTAAAAAAAAATGTATTTAGGTACCAAGTTAATTATAGAAAATCATATTTCCATTTTACAGATGAAAATGACTAAATAGGTGTACTATGCCTTTGACCTTCAGATTAAAAAAAAAAAACATCCACTTATGAGACTATAATAAGTCGATCTGATTCCAATTCATCAACAGCTATGTGAAGTCTTATTTATATATTCATATTTGAAACTGTGGTCCAGATATAATAAATGTTCATGACAACAAACTGAATTTGAAACTAGAAGTTGTGAAAAATAGTGAGGACCAAATATTAATTCTATTCTTCCATTTTTATTGTGGGAAAGGATTTTGCGGGGCGCGGGGGGAATACTTGTAATATCTGTTGTGCCAAAATGAAAAAAAAAACAAATCAATTTAGCGAGAATCAAAGCAGGTGGTCTTTATTTGCGTTGGATTGCTGCAACAAATGAGTTTGACACCTGTACATTTGATTAAAAGTGGGCTTCTGGCATCCGCTTTCTCGCATTATGGTACACAGCCAAAAGGTGCGCGGTTAATAAAACTGTTAGGTAACAAGCTCATCGCGACAAAATGTGCCAGTGCCATATATTGGTTACCTTCACGAAGATCAAATCAAACACTTCTTTGTCAGGCGGGCATATGTTTCGCAAAGGACTCACGATAGCAACATTTAGCAATAACGTGTTTCCGTTTCCAATTAAACTGCTCTTAATTCAAAAAGGAAAAAGGACTGATCTTGTTACAACATTACAAAGCATTCAGTTCGATTAAAACAACAAAATAAAGGCGTACAGCCTTCTACAAAGGAGTGACTAGAACACAATTTAACTATTTTGCTTCAAGTTACAATTAATTTGCTCTTAATTTGAGAAGACAGCTGTTTCTGTCACGGCATGAAAACGTATTCAATCAAATTTGTTGCCACCCGCAGAAACTTTTTTTAACAGTCTCGGGTCCTCCTGAAGTGTCCTGGCATAACCCCATTTGACATCCACAAAGTACTTTTGGATGAAAAAAGAAAACATCCATTTCTATTTTAATCACTTTTGGAACTATATTAGTGGCAGCATCCCTGGGTATATTTTCGTCAACTCCAGAAGATCGTGTAACATTTTATTTCTCTCATCTGCCAGAAAAGTGCGTTGTAAATGACAATGCATGGCTGTATAAAACCGTACAAAATAAATGCATTAAAAAGGAGTCACTATAACATTATTTAGCAAAATGTGGCTTCATGTTCCTATTTATTTGCGCTTAATTTCAAAAGAAAAATGTACTACCCCTTTCACAAAGCATCCATCCATTTTCCATCGCCGCCTATCATAGCGGGGGTCACCGGCTTGCTGGTGCCTATCCCAGCTCTCGAGTAGCAGGCGTAGGACACCCTCAACTGGTTGCTAGCCAAGGCACACGGACAAACAACCAATCACGCATCCAATCACACCTAAGGGCAATTTAGATCATCCAGTACACTTAGTGAATTGTATTGTGTGGCGTGCCCGGAGAGAATCCGCGCAGGCATGGGGAGAGCATGCAAACTCCACACAGGAGCCAGGGAAGGAGCTGGATTTGAACTTGGGACTCTGCGCTGTGAGGTGGACGTGCTAACCGCACTTCCAGCGCCTTTCACAAAGCATTACATTTCATTTGCTAATATACGCCGATACCCTGGAGAAAATTTCACGTAGCCCCCCCGAAAATGCCTTCACCTAGCCCAATTTGAGAAGCACCGCTTCCGACTTTCAAAGGACATCAAAAGACTCTTCAAGTCTGGCGATCGTCGCTCCCGCGACTTCAACCCCGGAGGCCCTTTTTCAAAGTCGGGGGAAAGGGGCAAAGTCACGCGGCCGAATTTTATTGCGTCGGTGCGTCCGCGCTCTAATCCCGGCGCCGGGGACGCGATTTGATTTGAGCAGCGCAGATGTTGGAAGGATGTCTTTACCTATTTGTTCATCCCGACCGCTGCCTAATACCTTTGTTTACTTAACGAGCGCTCGGTCGGCGGCTTAATCTCACGGGAGCTTTTGACCGTAGCCGCGCAAGAAGTTAGGACGGCAAGATCCCTAGCGGGGTGAAAAAGAATCGCCACCGCGCACGGGTTCCCGCGCAGCGCGTCGCAAACAGCGACGCATTCCGCTAAGCTTCTTAGTCTGCCGGTCAGTGACTCGATGAGACGGGAGTCAAGCCCAGTGCCCGCCCGGAGGTCTTAGTAACCAACAAGCGTGAAAGTCGGAGCGGAAAGGGCGCACGAGGTCAACCCGTACTCATGACGCCGCTCGCTTCCATTCCTCTCGGACGGCCGCCTCCGAGTCATCAGAATGCATTCACGGGTCATCTGATTATACTTAACAGCCGTAAGGGGAGCCCGGAAGCGACGTTTATTCCTCGCGTCGGCTTTATTGGCAAACGGCTGACTTGGAGAAAATTTGCACGGGGAAGCAAAGCGGGCCAGGAAGCCGGTTAAGATTCCTCCGTCGTCGTCAGATAAGTTGCTGGTGCGCGGAGGCAGATGTTGCATCTGCTGAGATGGAAGGGTTGCGACCTCTGCTCGCGGCATTAGTAAGCTATAAATAGCTCGCGCAGAGGCGAGATTTTTCGGCGGGACGGGGCTTCAAAGATCAGTTTACAAGGCGGACCGCCGGCGTTCCCTTTCCCGTCGGCGATGCCGCGTTTAAGCGCAACATGAAACGGAAGATCCTGTTTGCGATCGCGTGCTCGCGTTTGTCATTTTTAGCGACACCGGCTCGTGAAATGTTACTGTCATGTCATCAAACATTGGACAGTTTTCTTTCATTTGTTGTGCAGATACTTGCATTAGGCCGAAACCAGCCGTATTTTAAGGTACTGGGACCTGAAGACAGTCAATACGGGGAACTACTTTTTTATAACTTAAAATTGTGCACATCAGCAGACTATTTTACTTTCTAGACACAGTTGCGAAAATTCTGACAAAAACTCTCCTTTGGTTTCGAAAAGAAAGTGAGTTCCAAACCAGTAGCGATTTTTGCTGGCTAGAAAAACACATTTGAGTAATCTTGCTTTGTTCAAAAGTGTTCAGTAGGAACGGAAAACTGTTTCAGTGGAGAGATTTACATGTATGAAACTGCCTTTGTAAAGTAATGCCATGGTGAGAGCCTATATGGAATATTTAACAGCTGCTAGCTGCTAAAGCTGCTAGCATCTGATGCTCCTCGCTGTTGCTACCGCTGCTAGCCGCTAACCCTCGAGCATAAATCTGTTTTTTTAAGCATCCTTTATTAGCAAAACTTCTGGTTGAACTTGGTTTTAGGACATAGTGTTGTCGACATCTTTAATTTGTCAAGTCAGCAGTTACATGCTGCCTGCATTCACTTCAAAATAAGAATATTCCAAGGCATTGATGTCCATATATTATTCGTGGGGTTAAGTTTATTTTGAAGTTGACCTTCTCACAGCATAGGAGGCGTGTTTCAGTCATACATAACATGAGCACTTGCTGCTTCCTTTAGCTTTTGACTTCTGCCGTTAGCTTGTCCCATAACGAAAGAAATGAGTAACCAAGGTAGAAAATGATTTGCTTGAATTACCTGAGCTCTCGTTTCACCCCTACCAACCAAACCCAAAACGTAGGTGAACCGCGATTGGTTACCTGAGCCTTGAGCGGATGATGTCATTTTCAGCAAGTGGCGAAATGTGTTTTTATAAACGCATTACTTGTGATTGCAAAATAACAGTCATTGAATCGTTTATAAACGAAATAAAGTTTTACTTCTAAAAATGGCTAAATATACCTCACATCACTTCAAAAGAGCTTGTAGAAGAAGCCGGCTTTCCGGGTGTGGGCTGTAAAGGTTTTGAACCATCTATTAATACTTCACCAAGTTACCCGGGTTTAAAAATAGAAGAGCCGTTGAGTTTGATCTCAGCGCCACAATAAACGCGTCCAAGTTGTATCGTCCAATGCAGCTGCAGCGCAACTAGACTTTGGCCATCAATAGCCTGGCGCCGTTGTTGTTTGCAGCCGCATTCATTGCTAATAACGGCGAGCGGCGTGCTCATTTGCATCCCAGGTGCTTACTGTGTTATCTCCGTCGCATTAGCATTTTGTAGTGCATCCAAAAGGAGTTAAACATCGCCGTGCGCCATTTGAAAAACAAATTATCGCCATTGTGCGGCCCACTTCTGGATTCCGGATGAATAATGCGGGTCCCCTCGGGTGGTTGGATTCGAAGAAATTGAAAGTATCGCTTGTTACGAGTCCGCGATGGAGCGTTTGTCTCCATTTAAGCACCATGGACAGCTCACTCACTAACTGCATTTTTTTCCCAAGGCAAGGAGAGATAGGGTCTTGAAAGTCAAATCAAGGTCAAAGCCGTCCACAAATGAGCATTCCTTACAATCTGAGACAGTATACTTTATATACAGGGATTCTTTTTTTTTTTTTGAATTTTCTGAGAGAAGACTCTGGCAAAGCAAGAAATTGAGAGCCTATCGATCCCGAGCTATTTCTGAACGCGAGGTCGAATTAGATAACTGTACTGAAAACGCATCATGTGAAGGGCAGCGGGATCTTTATCTCGTCGGTCCGTGAAATAACACCCGAGACCCTCCGCGTTTTGTAAAGCCCCGCCCCAACGTCCGGCTGATTGATAGCCAAATTGCTAAAAGTCAATCTGTAACCAGAACTTTGGAATCCTGTGTGAAATCTAAGAAAGCCATCAGGAAATATTTCCACCGTTTCAGCTTCTTTAGTGGGAATGTCCAGACATCAATAATTTATGATTTTAATGCTTTCAAGCAGAAGTGGAAGACATCTTTGCACTCACAATTGGTGTTTCTGTGGTATGGAAGTATGAAGCTGCCACAGTAGAGTTAACATTTTTCACTGTCAAACTTGTTCAGACGTTCTTTATGTTCAAATACGATCAAACATCTTTGGCAACATTACAACGTAGGATTATTTGTAATATATATATAGGAAAAATGCTTAAAATAAGAAGCCCTTTGATGCACAAGCGGAACTCGATGTATGCGCAAATACAAATGTGCTTAGAAGCTACATGCTAAAAACACAGCATCGTTTCTTATAATGCTACCGAGTATTGACTTGCACGTTTGCATAACCTGTGACATTATGTGGAGAAAATGCTAAACTAGCATTATAATGATACTGTAAAATTGACAAATAAACTTTAACTTACTTGATTTTCTAATATATTGGTATAATAAAAGACAAACTACTTTCTTGCCCACGTGCAAGCTGATATTTTGTGGCACGATGGAAAAAATGCTACATTTGTAACATTTACCAAGTTAAGGCTAGGCAAGAAATTAGTTTGCCATTTTGAAACTTTGCGAATTGAAAATGAACTAAATTGCGAAACTAAAGTTTGCACAAGTGGCAGAATATGTGGTTTATAAGGCTTGTTTACAATAGTTACAAACTATTTACCATATTTTCCGCACTATAAGGCGCACCGGATTATAAGGCGCACCCTCAATTAATGACATATTTGAAAACTTTTTCAATCACAATATAGTAATACTCAAGGTAACAACAATAATAACTCAAATAATAACTCTAAACTCTCAATAGCATAATAACTCAAGATGAGCAACCTTGTTCAACTGTAAACACACAAAAGAAACAGGTAGAGCTTACTTTATCACTTCATTCCCCATCTACAAATCCCAATATCTCAATATTGATCCATATATAAGGCGCACCTGATTATAAGGCACACCGTCAGCTTTTTAAAAAAAATTAAGGCTTTTAGGTGTGCCTTATAGTGCGGAAAATACGGTAATTGTGGCATTTAATTCACAAGCAATGAATGTTAAGTTTAGATGAAAACCGATTAACATTCAGTACACGTTATTGTTGTGTGAACATTTTGACCGTGATGTATTTTTTTTAACAAATCATATCTTTATTTAAATGTTTACTGGCTTTGACACTTAATAAATAGATTTATAATAAATTTTAATCTTCCAAATTGGATGAATGAATGGAAAAAAAAATGAGATTTAATTTTTGGGCCATATCACCCAGCTTTTCAACAAGTACGTTCCAACATACTTGCAAATATAATTCAACATAATTAAATGTATACGAACGTCACTTCAATTCTGTTGCCTCGCTCGCTTCATTTACTATCAATTCCACCCGAACAACAGTATTCCTAATGATCACTTCATTGGCGGATCACATATCAAAACACCTCAACCCTAACCCGCTCCATTGCCGCATTGGCAGTTTTGCCATCCCCCTGTGTGCGTCTCCCCGAAGCCGGCAGCTGATTGGTCGGTGGGCGGGTGAGAGGAAGCAATTTGAGCTGGTGAGCGCTGCCTTGTGGGAAATCAGCCGCTGTGGCAGCTTCTGTAATTAGTTCTGCTTGTTAGGCAAAAATGAAGGGGTTACTAATTAGCAAGTGGGCGGCTTCTTGACTTGTGCAAATTTTACCCCCCCCCCCCCCCCCCCCCCACCTCACCCCACCCTCTTAAAGATGGTTATTATCATCTCAGGCAAAAAGGAAAGAAAGGGCAATGGCTGATGTACGCGGACAAATCTCGGAGGGTGTTCCGTCACGCTCCAGAAGATAGCTCGCTCGCCTGCCGGAAGATTTGCACAAGTCGCTTTAACGAGGCGGGGGGCTCGCAGCACAAAACTGCTAATAACTGTCACTTCATCGTTTTTATATACGCGCCGCCTTATGAGGAGAAAGAGGCGCTTTATTTTTTTGTTGTCATTGCCACAATGCTGACCTGCATTTCAAACACAAGTTGACTTGCTTGGTTGGCGCCATCTGTTTGGCACAGTGCCACCTGATATGAATTTGCAGGCCACCCCAATGGCTAGTATAGATGACAGTACTTTTCCCAAGTTTTGTGTGCAAAAAATCTACACACTCTCCTGAAGATTTTATTTCGTGTTTCTACAGTGAGATAGCGGCTTTATTTTATGTGTGAGGTTATGCTGTAGTGATAACTGTGACCATTGGATGGCAGTGTTTCCACACTTACAACACAGATATTACCTACATGCAATTCAAAGTAAGGAATGGAAGTCAATCTTTCATATGATAAGACCCATATTCATTGAAAATGTTCTGCGCGATATGGAGCCATCCATCCATGGATTTTCTTAGCCGCTTACCCTCATTAGGGTCCTGGGCGTGCCTGAGCCTATGCCAGCTGTTTTGGGGAAGTAGATGGGGTACACCGTGAACTGGTTGTCAACAGTCACACATAGACAAGCAACCATTCACGCTCACAAACATAATCGAGGATAATTTAGCGTATCCAATGTACCTACCATGCATGTTTTGGGGAATGTGGGAGAAAAGTACCAAAAGAAAGCAAATGCAGGCACAGGGAGAACATGCAAACTCCACACAGAAAGGCCAGATTCAAACCTGCCACCTCTGGACTGTGAGGCGGACTTGCTAACCACTCTTCCACCGTGCCCGTGTGATATATATAAAATATATATATATATATATATATATATATATATATATATATATATATATATATATATATATATATATATATATATATATATATATATATATATATATATAAATTAATGACGTTTGTTCATTGTAGGTTTGTAACAAAGATGCTAGAACGAGGTTTCCTTCTGATTAGCATTCAAGATAACTAGCGATGCGTATTGAGATTAAAAATTGAGCTAGCGATGAGTGCGTTAGCTTGTGAATCGTAGAATGCTCGCACAGACTACTGTTTAACAACAAACACGTAGGGCACCGCATTTTATTGCATTTTATTTCACAATAGCATTTCTAGTGTTTTTATGCCTTTCTGACAATTAATGTAAATGAAAGCACCGTAATCATCAGCAAGTTATTGTTGAAGGAGCCATTGTGGAGACCTAGCGAGAGAAAATAGTACATTTTATGCCTTATATATAATTATGACACTCAAAAATGTTAACTGAACGGTTTAATATGTGCACATTAGCTTATTGCACATTGTGAGATAGTTTGGACAACGGTTCTAAAGGCCTCCAATCCTCTACTGACGTCGAGAGCCCAATAGAAAAAAAAAAAAAAAAAAATCGCCGTTAATCTGCTGGCAATTTGTGACGCTGGAGTGGAAATGCTCATGCATATGACACTTTTACTCAGCGATGATTCCGCGTATGGTTGCGTCACATGCCAGTAGATGCGCGGGAATATTCCTCCGCCCGTTCGTCCCGCTCATCCGCCGCCAGTTGAGCCGCTCCCCAGAAGCATCCTGATGTGACATTACGTAACGGGTGGAAGGCGGGGATTAGAGGAGCGCACAAACGTACTTATCTCTCTTTGTGGTTATTAGTCATAATATTTAACGTTGCATTAATGAGCGACCCAATCGCGGCAGGGTCTAAATCCCTTGCAGCTTTTTCCGTTTTTGAATTGTTTTGTTGTTTTTGGGGCAATTCAAGGTGCTCTCACGACATCCACAAGCGCATACTCATGTCTAACAATGAGGCGCTCTAAAGTGGTCAAGCTAACTGAGAGAATTGCTAGCTAGCAAAATTGTATGGCCCATTTATACGAGAAAAACACCAAATTTGGAAAATGGTAAACTTCTTAACCAATTTGCAAGTGCGTTTGAATGGATTTGCAAGTTAGCTTGAATGTCCTTACAAAAGCTTTTAAAACATAATGCATTCAAACATAATTGCAAATATGTTCAAACATACTTGTAGACTAAATGCAAAATGCAGCATTTTTTTCCCACAATGCCACAGGGGATTGACTTGGACATGCACTTACACCGAGGCACGTAGGAAAATTACAGGGTTAATTTTTCAATGTATTTGTGTAAAATGGGCCGTATGCAACCTTTTTTTTGTTTGGCTTAACTTGCGATATCCTGTGGCATTATAGGAAAAAGATGTTTACTTTTCAGCATTCAGCCAACAAGTACATTGGTATGTATTTGCAAATATGTCCAAATGAGCTTGCCAGTCAAAAATATTGGTTCTGTTGGCAACTGCACACTTCCATAAAAAAAATAATAATAATAATAACCCTATACATCCACAAATGAGTATTCTATAGTCCTCAGTTTTTGCATATTTTGCGGTAATTACCTTAATTCAATTCAAGATAGTATTATCAGTATGATCTATAATCAAATCATTTTAACAGTTTTCTGCGCAATCGCAAAGCGAAAGTCCTGTTTTCAAGAGACTTTTTAAGAAAACATCATCCAGATCGTCTGACCGGGCACAGCGAATCTTCTCACCACACATCTCCGCCTGCACATTTTGTACAAAGCAAGCGTGTAGGCTGGGAAACAAAGCCTCCATACTCCGGCATCCAAATAAACGTGCTCGCAAGAAGCCTTCAGAGGGACGTTTCACACACGCGCGCGTTTTTCGTGCGACGAGCGCCGCTTCTTTGTTTGCCTTTCAAAAATAGATGTGCCAGAATGCCTGCTGGCACGAATGGTCTGGAAGTGAGTGAGTGATTGTTCGAAGGCCTGAGTCACACGTCCGCTCTCCAAAAGTTCCGTGTGACAACTTGCCACTTTTTTTTTTTTCTTTGTTGTTCCCCGAGTTTGTCAAAACCACTTTTATACTCTACACAAGCTTGGAGCTGCCAATGTGAATGAAACATTTTTACTGAAAAACTACCTGAAGGGACGTGGCTACGTGAACTTTCGGACGTTGCTAAGCGAATGTTCGGATGTAGCTACCTGAAGGCACATGGCGACGTGAACGTTCGGTCGTAACAATGGGGAACGTTCGGACTTTAGCTACAAATATGTTCAGATGTGGCTACGTGAATGGATGTGGCTACGTAAACGTTCTGACTTAGCTACGTGAATGGACATGGCTACGTGAATGTTCGGACTTAGCCACGTGAACAGATGTGGCTACGTGACCGTTCACACGTAGCTATGTGACCTTTCAGATGTAGCTACAAGAACGGATGTGTCTACGTGAACGTCTGGATGTAGCTACCTGAACGAACGTAGCTACATTAACTTTCGGACGTAGCTACTTGAACGGAAGTGGCTAAGTGAACGTTTGAACGTAGCTACGTGAACATTCGGATGTAGCTATGTGAACGTTTGGACGTAGCTATGTGAAAGTTCGGACGTGGCCTCGTGAAATTTCGGACATGTCTACGTGAATGTTCGGACGTGTCGATGTGACCGTTCGACCGTGTCTACGTGGACGTTCGAACATGGCTGCGAGAACTTTCATTTTTGGCTACGTGAACGTTCGGATGTGGCTACTTGAAAGCACATAGCTAAGTGAACGTTCGGACGTAGCCACGTGAACGTTCGGATGTAGCTACGTGAACTGAGATGGCTACATGACTGTTTGGATGTAGCTACGTGAACGGATGTAGCTACGTGAACATTCGCACATAGCTACAGTTAATGTTCGGACATAGCTACGTGAAGGTACTCGGCTACGTAAACGTTCAGATGTTGCTGCGTGAAATTTTGAACACGTCTACGTGAACGTTCGGACGTGAATACACAAACATTCGGACGTAGCGACACAGACTTTCGGACTTTCCCTCTCCCGTACTCTCTCCCGTTTTGGATGTCGGCACATTTGAAATGTTTTTTTTAACTTGTACATTCCCAAACTAGTGATTAAAATTTATTCACATCAAACAAGAATCTTGTCGGAAGCCCATTACTTGTGAAATTCCTGAAAAAAATTCAGCTCCTACTGTTTAGCATTTAGCCTAGATGTATGATCCAACATCATTTGCAAGTATGTTTGGATAAGTTTGCCGGCCAATGACGCATTACAGCTAAATATTACTTTATGTTGACATTTGACAAGAACAAACCCACAAACTGGATTACGTTTAGTGCTGCCTACAAGTGAGTCTTTCGAACAATTATTTTTGTCTCCGTCCCACGCGTTTGACGTCACGGAACAATTTTCACACATTGAAATGACTGCGGTACGGTAGAAGACTGAAATTCTCATTCAAGTCATTTTTCGCATTCTGGTCAAATGACACTTTTGGCATCGTTTATGAGTGAGATCACCGAGAATTTGTCATATGCTATCGGCTCAGCCTTTCAAAACAATCATCCCCTCGAAGGTGTTTCGTCATTTTCATCATCATCCTCATCATGGCCGTATCTGTGAAGTGACGTCTGTATGGTTGTGTGCGGCATGCTTCACATCTTTGTCTTGTTCTCTTCTCTCTCCCCCCTTTTCTGATCGTCCTCTTTCTTTGTGTTGGATGAGAAGGCGAGTCCGGGGGCCCCCGAGGATGACGGCAAGTTGTCGGTAGGTGTCCTGTCTCCTTATTTGTGTCCACGTTAAAAGACGTGTGTGTCTCCCACCATACTGTGTTAACGTCATCCACCAAGAACTTCAATGCCACTTTAAATGCAACCCGAGGGCTTCGTGTTAGAAGTAGTTGGACTATTTTATCAACATTGCCTGCAGGTTGCTCTCTGGGTTTTATGCAAAAGCGGATTAACGAATCATATTCCAAGCGGGAGCATAATTGGAGAAGCCGGGCCATTCCGAAGAAGTCGTTTCTCCCTCGGAGCGCCACTCGCAGGATTTTTTTGATGAGCCTATCTAGATGCTCTACATCTCTCTATTTGGCAGCCAGGAAGTGTTCTTAACAGCGTCTCCGTGTCCTCGCAGGCCAGACCGCGTCTCCAGAGGGGGGGCAGCTCGGCCTCCCTGCACAACAGCTTGATGAGGAACAGCATTTTCCAGCTCATGATTCACACCTTGGACCCTCTAAGTGAAGGTGAGCTTGTCATTGATTGGATTAATAAATACAAATATATTTTCTGTCATAATGGCGAGACCAAGACAAGCCCAGACTTGACTGTATAATAGTAACTCAGCCCAGCCAAGATTGACTTTTCTTGCCAGCAAGGGACAACTAAGCTCCCACTCTCGTGTTTGCTTCAGAGCTGTCAGAGCTCAGTCGTCCCGCCTGCTTATTTTTTCAGCAAAGCATTATACAATATAAGACATAACAAAAAGCCCAACTTCGGATAGCTCGGCGCCGCTGATCTAATCCAACAGCTGGGCCGAGGTTTCAGTTCATACCTTTCAGCGTCAACAGCCTGTTTTGTGATCATTTTAAAGGTTTTATGTTTATGTCTGGTTGACACTTTTTTCCCATAATGCCACAGGTATGCGACTGTGCAATATCCTGTTCCGTTAAGGGAAAATAATGCTAAGTTTTTAGCATGTAGCCTACAAGTAGGTCTGAACATATTTACAAGTGCGAACAAAAGTATTTGTCTGTCAAAAATGTTTACGCCATGTTGGCCGCTCCGCCCTTCCTTATAAAAGAACCAACACGAAAACAGAAAAAAAATGTTTGCCTCCGGGGACTTCCTGAAAGTGTCTTTTTGTTCCTTGAGAGCCGAACCAAGCCTGGGACGACTCCGCTCAGGAAAGATTAGCACACCGTCCTGAGATTGTCTTGAAAGTGCCCATTAGCATCTATCAACTTGTACATTTCAACCCTAAGTAGATCCATCAATCTGTCTGAGCGGTTAAAAAAAAACAAAAACAAAGAAGTGTGTCCAAGATCTAGTTCAGCGAGAGACTCATCCATCATGCTCGGATGACGCGAGGTGGAGAACGTTTGCTTCTAATCAATGTAAATGGATAGTACAGGAAAACAGTGAATTTCTATCAGAGCAAATCATATTTGATGCTTCCCCAACGGACACCTGCAGAAGTATGTCTGCTTGCGGATGTTGTGCCGAGGTTGTAAAAAGCACAAATGCGGCGAGCGGTCGGGCTGCTCGGCGGGAGTTGAGCAGGTGCGGCGCACTCGGCCTTTTAAGTGGTGATGATGGTGGTTGCATGTATATTTCATGGACCCTTCTCAAAATAAGTTGTCTGGCCCGCACAACTGAGGAGGATTTCTGAGGTTACTTTATGACTGTGACCCAGGGGAATATGATTTTTTTTTTCTCCGTTGGAATAAATTGTAGTTGCACCTGCATGCCAGTAGATGGCGAGGAAAGAGCATTTGGATGGGGATAGGCAGGTTTCTCAGTTTAATCTCAAAATTCCTACTTCCTACTCAGAATTCTCACTTTAGCCAGAATTTCAAGTTCCTTAAAGAAAGAATTTACACTTTAGTCTCAGAATTCCCAATTTATAGTGCAAATTTTGACTTTATTCTCAAATTTTCTCAGAATTTTGACTTTTATTTTCACTTGAATGTTGGAATTTCAAGCGGGAGCTTGACTTGACTTGACTTAACGGGATTCTGACTTTAATGTGAGAATTCTGACTTTGTTCTTAGCCAGAAGTCTCAAATGTCCGACAAGTCACTTCGTTACCATGAAGGATTCTCAGAAGTCCAACTTGAAAGATGTCATTTCTCCAAATTCTGACGTTATTCTTAGTCGGTCAGAGGTCTCAGATGTCAGAATTATGACTTTAAAGTGTCTTTAAATTCAGAATGAATATTTTTTAAGGTGGTAGGGTTCTCACTTTTCTGTCAAAATTCTGATTTTACTTTTAGGAGTCTCAGATTTTAAAATCAGAATTCTCACTTTAGAGTCAGATTCCCCACTTTAATCTTAGAATTGCAACTATAGTGCAAATTCTGACTATTTTCATCATTCAAGTCAGATTTCTGAGAATAAGAATTTGGATTTAAGAGAGATTTCTGAAAGCGGAGGCCAAACTGTGAGATAAAAATTAGAATGCTGACACCCTTTTTCTTTCAAGCATTTTTGAAATTGTGACTAAAGTCATGTTAAACACAGAACAAAATCCCGAGCATAAACTCAGTTTTTTACTAAAAAGTCAGATTTTAAAGTCATTTCGAGTCAGAAATCAGTTTAAAGTGACTTTGGAGTCAGAATCCTGACTTTAAAAGTGAGGATTTTGAGCCTAGGAAGAATTCTGAGAATAAAGTCAGCCACGCCATCCTTTTTGTTTTTTTTGTCACTTGCCCTCATCCTCTTACTTATTCTTTCAGTTTTCTTTCATGGAAGTGCTCACCCGAATGCAATGTTTTGCGGAGTTACATTACACGCATAACAAATGAGCCAATTTATCATGGCAGACGGAGAGTAGGGTGGTGCAAAGAATTTTTTTGCTCATATGGGCCATTATAGAAAATAACTGAGAAGCACTTGTCGAAATTGTCATGCCTGTACAGTATATGTGAAATGCATGCTAATTTTGATGTCATCTGACACTAATAAACCAAAGTGTTTAGCGTTTAGTTTAGGACCAATCCGTGAAGATTTTTTCTCCACGTTTTTCAAATGAAGAGATAAGTTTAACTCTTATCATTACTATGATGTTTTTTTTTCTGTTTAAGAGATGACACGATCCTATCTAGCGAGATGTGAGGTGCGGCGTCTATTTCACGATGTTCTGAAAGGTTTCTCGCGCGAGAACAAATTGCATCACCACAGTGAACTTGATTTGGAATGCAAAACGGTGCGCTTGGATTGATTTTTGCCTGTTTCTATCCCTCTGCGTCCGCTGTCCTCCTCAGAATTTGCGGACTCTGGTGAGTTGATCTTATTTCTTTCCCCACTTCTAATGTGCTGTCCTCCGTGTATTTTTGTATGTCCATCATATACAGTATTTGTATTTTCCTGTGCGGATGTCCTTTCTCCGCCACTGTCACCATCTCCGCTTGGTTTTTCTTCAGCGAGCCCATCCTCTCTCTCTCTCCTCTTTTTGGTTATTAGTAGTCAGTGTGCAGGCATGAATGGAGTTCACGTCCCGGCCAGATGGCTGACCTTCCTCAGGATTTCTTATCATTCAACCTGACAAGGGATTAAAAATGACCCGGCCCGTTTTTGCATGCATGCATGCTTAATCTGCATCCGACCACCTTTGGAGTCGGAGCTTTACTGCTTCATGCTTGGTTTTTTTGTCCGTTTCGTCGCAAGCCCGGGACACACATCTGCAGGTTCCGAGTCCCGACTCGGCGAACGCGGCGGCGCGAAGCTTGCGCATGCAAGTTTTATCCCACCCGAAAGCGGAATCCTGCTTTCACGTGCCAAGTCTTGACTACTGCGCTAAAACACCTGTCCGACTTGTGAAAAAGTGTGCTAGGGCTTCCGGGTTTTGCGTCGGAGTGCCATCAGGGGTGGACTGGCCATCTAGCGTACAAGGCATAAAATTGTGTACATTATTAGCCCAGTCAATGGGGAAATGTCTTGGCTGGCTAGTTAGTGAGTTTGTTAGCTTTGTTTGTTTGTTTGTATATTGTGCCAGTCTAGCGTTACTCACCATCCGTCACTTACGATACAGCCCTATCATAAATAGAGACCTGTACATCGCACATACAGTTTTTGCTTCATGTGAGTCGGCTCGCACCAGGCAAGTGAAAAGAATCAATGCTAAAAGCCTTTTTTTTTTTTTTTTTAATGCTTCAGACCGACGCGTCCACTCCGGCGCAAGCTAGACAGAGCGGGTGTGCATGCACTCAGTTAAATGGCTCAGCAGAGGTTTAGAGGGCATTCTGCAAGGACAAGAGGGCCCCTGGTAAACAACAACAACCCCCCCCCCCCCCCCCCGCCTCTCTCTCTTTGTATTGGGCGAGTGCAATGATTGCACTCCGCTTGATTGCCCCCTCTATCCAATGCCAAGCTCAAGTACTGGCCTGGTCTTGAAGGCCTGACAAGCTGACTCACGACTCACATTTGGCGCAAGAATTTAAAAAATCATATCGCAGTAGGACCGGCCCAAAAATCAAAGGCCCGCAATCCCTGTGAGGGTTTAGAAAATGGATGGATGGCAATGTTCAAACAACACTAATATATTTTAATCATTTGTTGTATTTTTTATATTATTGTATTTATAATTGATTTTATGTATTTAGTATTACATTTGTTTTTATCGTATTTATTTATTTAGTATTATTTTATAGTTTTTTTTATGATAGCTAATTCATTTTTATTATAATTAGTATATTTTTTATGGCTATTATGATGAACATAATGTGTTTAATTCATCACGTATATTATAATGAACCATCATTCATCACTCTACATCTTGTGCAAAACCCTCAATTGAACGACACGCTCTTTTTCAAACCAATGAATTTTAAAAAGACATAACCCTCAAAATAATTTGATGCATTGCCTATATCCGTGACCATAGATCGTCAGTGTGAAGCAAAAACGTTGCTGCTTCAGAATCACTAAATTCCGAAACATCATTCGTTTGTATTACCGTATTTTCCACACTATAAAACAGATTATAAAACGCACCTTCAATGAATGGCCAATTTTACAACTGTTTTCACCGCGTTATGAGGTGCATAGAATAGAAGCTACAGTAGTGGCTAGGGTTATGCATCCGCTAGATAGAGCTGCACTAAAGAGAATGTCAACAAAATGATCAGCCGTCAGTCAAACTTTATTAATAGACAATCAGAAATTAAGAATAAAAATTTGTCCCCATGTAGATTGCTTCACATTGTGAGCATATATAGCACGTGAAATTTTCAAACACGGCATTATAAAACAATTTATTGTAAAAAAATACACGTCTAAATGAAATGCAGAGGTAGAAATTGAAGAATTTACATGGTGATTAAGTTATTCAAAAATAAAAACTTGCGTTTTATGCACTGTATAAAGTGCACCGGATTATAAGGCGCACTGTCAGCTTTTGAGAAAATTCCAGAAAATCCGGTAGTTGGTTATGAAGCCAGATGTAGCAACGCAGTACAAATTGACCTTTGACCCGCATGTATTTTCTACCGCTGCTGTCTGTGAAAATGAAACTGAAAGGAGGAGAGGAAGAGTTGTTTCATGTTTTTATCCTGCTTTTATTTTGCACGCTCACCAGCAAATTTCTCAGGCAATGTTTCTGTGGCCGCTTGGCGCTTTTGCAGAGGAGGACGTGGACTTGGGTTCCGCGCGCGTTTGTGTGCAGTGGCGTTCACTCTTTTCCTTTTCTCTGTGTGTCCGTTGCCCTTACCCTTCCTTGTCTTTTGCTGTGGCCTTGTAGAGCTTGGGACTTATGGGAAACTAAAATATTATCACTCAATGACTGAGGAAGGTAAGCCCTGAAAATTTTCACTTCTTTGTGGCGTCCTTATTGCTTTTTCACCATCAGCACCTCACCTTTTCATTTTTGTTGATTTTATTTTGGGCATGTGTTTCTGGTGACGCTTTTTCTGGGTTTTCACAACAAAAGTGTAGCAGTGCAACGATCAATACATAAATAATTTTCATAATCGATAAAGCATTCGGATACCATAAATTGTCCAATACTTAGACTTTCATCTTGTCAAATGTAAAAATATTCGTAGTTGCCTTTTTACCTCTTTGAATGAAAACAGGGTTTACAAACATCTGCTTTTATTTTGGACTCGATTTTTTTTCCCAATTTTTTTTTTTACATTACAGACCAAACTGGCAACCAAATTCATAAAGAATCTGCATACATTGTCAATTTGAAAAAAATATGTTTTTTTCATGAAGGAATGGAAAAGAAAATAAGTTTATTCATTCATTAGTTGATGCAATAAATGATTATCAAATGAATTACTATGTTTGATAATCGATGAGTTATTTATACAGTCGACCTAAAATTGTCCAAATGCTCAGAATTTCATCTTTGTTTTAAGATTTCTTTAGTCCTCAAAGCAAACAGTGTAGCTTTGTGTTGGAAAAAAATAAGGCCTTTGCAAACATCTGCTTTTACCTTGGAGCACATTTTTACCTATTTGTCTCACATTACAGAACAAATTAGTATCTCATAAATCATAAAAGTAAAGTAAAAGTAAAGTAAATCATAAAAATTAGCAAATTTTCAAGCCTAAACATTTTTTTTCAAGAGGGATAAAAATGTAAACTTTTTTTTAAAACGAAATCGGATTCACCAAATTATCGACAGATTTTTTATTTTCATATTGTACTGATACCTGTATCATTTTAAATATTTATTATTAATTATTCAAAGATTTTATTTTGGTTTCTGGAACAAGTACGTAGCAGAAGTTCCCCAAATATTGACAGATATCTTTCGTTGTTTTTTTTGGGGAAAACATTCAGATTAGCTTTGTATTGACTTAAGATAAGGCAAGTACACATATTTGCATTTACCGCTTTTAAAATAATCGACATTTTGCCGATTTTCTGACGTTATGCATCAAACCAGCCACAAAAGCGTTAAAAAACTCAGCACATTTTCTGCGCTGTTGTAAAAGTCTTTTTTCTAAATTGAAGGGATAGAAATCAATATTTTTTTCCAATCCGATTCATCGATTAATCGACGGATTAATCGATTAATCATTAGTCTCAGCCATGCAAATCGTGGTAACTGTGTCCTTCTTTTTTTGTGTTGTCATGATGGCTTTCCAGAATCTGTCTTGCTTGGTTACCATTTTGAGTATCATGATGCATATGTGTTATTTTGAGGCATGCTTGTCGTCATGGCACGACACCGTCCCTCGCCCCTGCTCCAGAGGTGTTTCTTTTTTTTTTTTTCCTCTTTTTTTCTTTCACCGAGAAAACCATCATTCATGTCCAAGATTCTACTCGCGATGCAGCCGCCGTCTCTGAATTTTCCCGAGCCGAGTGAGTCATCCACACGGCGCTTTTATAAGAGGCAGAGCTGGCGTTAGAGAAAGCATGACAAACGCGACAACTTGAAGCTATTCTTAACATTTTTTCCCCCTCAATTTTCACACAGATTGCGCAAGTCTGTGTGCATGTTAAATGGCCCTCGCCGGAAATATATTCCTGCCTTTAAAATTCTTGAAGGAAGAATGTGTTCTGACACTTCAGGGGGGACGTGAGATTTTAACGAGCTTTTTTCAGGTATAATCAAATCTAATTGAATGCTTTTTAATGCTGAGACAGGAACAGTGCATTTTTCAAATTAAGAGCAAAACAATTGGAACATGAAGCAATTTACAGTGGACCCCCTCTGAAATGAATCTGTTCTGGAGTTGGGATCAAAAGGCGAAATTGTCGTATGTCGGGCAATAGGAACATATGGTAATTAGCTAATGTGTATAAAACCCCAGGTAAAAACATCCAAATTTTATATACATGTTAAAAAAAAATTAACAAAATAATATGGTAAGTAAAAAAATATATAATGGAAAAATGAAATTTTATCTACCTTTGAGTGTCTAGACTTAAGCTAGTTACGGCCATTATCCCTAGCGAGATTAGCCTAGCCTAGCCTTCTTCGTATTTTTTTTTATTTTCTCCAGCTTCGTTTCCATAGTAATCATCTTCTTACTTCTCTCTTGAACATCACCAGCACTCTTGTGATCCATGGCTAACTAATTCAAGTTTGAATTAAGCGCTAAACTGCACAATGAATAAGATCTTGTAAATATTCACACAAAAGCAAGTCTTTAGCATGTCGGCATCTGAGTGACACAGAGACGCTGACCAACAGCGGACCAGCATCTTAGGGACACCGACCAATAACAGACCAGCTACGACCAACTCGCACGTTGGTTCATCTTGCTCGCTTCTTTTATTAAAATTATTGCCGTAACAACCTCAGCTAACACGAGCTGCAAAAGGCAAATGACGTACGCCCTTTAGCTCGGATCATTACGGTAATTATTATAAGTAAGAATACTCCTGATATATTAAAAAAAAAAAAAAAGTGCATCTGTGCATCAAAAGTCAGCTTATGTGGCTGACAGATCAATCTTCTTTGAATGGTGTATAAAAATAAAAATGACCATTTATAGGACGCATCCATATTTTTGGCCTTCATTTTTTGGGAAAAAAAAAAAGGGGTGGGAACAAATCAGCGTTATTGACACCCGTTTTTTTCCCCTTAAGATTGGTGTTTGACAATAACAAAAACAACGCTGAAAAGATGAAGCGTCCGTGTTTGCGTGCGTGACGGTAGAACGAGACCGGTGGTCCCTAACGATTTTGCCGAAGGTCACAGACGAGCGCTGGCATGGTTGGCTGAGCGCATATTGACATTGACAGAAACAAATCACCCCGCGCTCCAAAAAATGAAAAAGCTATCGATCGCAAAAAAGCTAATTGGTGGCAGGCGGGCCACGCACGCAAAACTTTCCCATTTTTTATTTTCTTTTATATTGAGTGAAGGGCCTCACATAATGACGTCATTTGATCAGAATTAGAACCGGAACGGGAAAACCTCGAATGCGTCATTTGGCGTGAGGGCGTCCTGGTGAGCTCCGGAGGGCATACCAAGGTCTTACCCGCTTCATCGGCATCGGATTTTTCATTTGACCGTTGTCCGTCAGAAGTTTTTCGTGGAAATCGAGCGCTGCGACCCAGCCAAAATGGATCCGCGCGTTGCGGTCATTTGCTCAAATGTGTTCTCGCTGTTGTTGTTTGAATGACCGCATTTTTTTGGTCCGTAAATCACACGTGAAAAAAACATTCTCCGCAGAGACGAAACGTGGTGCAAATGAGCGCCTCGTTGTATTCGAGCGTATGTCCCGGAGTGAAACTTTTTCAAATGCTGAGACGTCTCGATCCCGACTGCAAAAATGATTTGTCGTCTCAGTCGGTCCCCAACAGTCATCTTCTTGTCTTGGTCTTCATTACCGAGAGTCTTGATCTAATCCCACTCTTGACCTCCGACGGTCTCAGTCTTGTCCGGTCACGATCAAAAGTCGTGTTCTTTTTCCGGTCTTGACCTCTTAACCTCTTAGCCTCTTGGTCTTGTCTCAGTCTTGACCTCCAGAAGTCTTGGTCTTATCTCAGCCTTGACCTTCAAAAGTCACGGTCTTGTCTCGGTCTTGCTAATCTCTATTCCCAGTAATCTCTTAGTTTCCGTTGACGTGGTCTTGACTGCAACAGTAGTCTCTCACGCCCCACGTAATAGCTCTCACAAAAGATTATTAGCTTCTGATGCACTGAAAAGAAAGTGACAGGAGCGAGCCGACCTCCAGATCCCAAACGCAAGGACGACCGCATGCGGGATCAGGATCATCAGTTCGTGCCGCGGCCGAACAAAAGAGAAGGAGGACTCCGCGGCCGCTTCCGAGATGGCGGCGGGCCGCCCGCTTCCGCCTTTTAACAACCGTGCCGCTTGCTGTTTTGCAGGCAAATTCCGAGAGAAGGCGTCCATCCTTCACAAGATCGCCAAAAAGAAATGCCAAGTCGAGGACAGCGAGAAGGCCAACGGAGTCGCCAGCCGTTCAGGTTGGAAACTTCCTGTCATCTTTCCAGTATTGTCTCCCAGATTTTAGTGCCGTCTGTCACATTTAAAAAAAAACGCACAGCATACCACATGGAAATAACCAAAATAACCGGTTTAAAGCCTAAGAAAAAAGTAGCAGTTGCCGATTTATAGTCCGGAAAATATGAAAGTCAGTGGAAATTTGCTACATGAGCTGCTTCCTCTTTCTACTGTCGTATTTTTCGCACTAAAAGGCGCAGCGGATTATAAGGCACACCCTCAATGAATGACCTGTTTTAAAATGTTCATATATAGAGCACACCGCATTATAAGGGGCATAGAATAGAAGCCACAGTAGTGCCTGGAGTTGCGTTATGCATCCACTAGATGGAGCTGCGCTAAAGGGAATGTCGACAAAACAATCAGACGTCAGTCTAACGTTTCAATCAGAAATTAAGATTAAAGATGATTTGTGCAAAGTTCTAGCTGAAGAATGGGGGGGAAATACCTCTTCATTACATTAAAAGACTGTTTAGATCGATGCAAAGATGAATGAATTATAAAAGAAGAATATCATTATGATTCAATTCAACTCCTCGATACGCAGTTTGAGTGTGAATTTGTCCACCATCCAACATGTCCACCATCCAACATGTTCACTGCCTTATCTTTATCTTCTACTCGAAAACGATGCCATCTACTGGCTACAAAATTCTTATCCGTCGACGGCAGTCGCCGCTCGCAGTCCAGGTGACGTCCATGACTTAAGCGAAACGCGGGCACGCTCGCTTTTCATCTCAGGCGCGTTTGGTGCGGAAGAACTTGAAAGGCAGAAGCGTGGCGGAACAAGCAGCAAATGGATTGCTCAAGCGCTATTTAGTGCATGATTGAGGCCAGCCAGTGGCTAATGTGAGCAAGCGTCACTTGAAAAGAAGGATGAGGCGGAGGAGGCCGCAGAAATCGCTTTCATGGTCGCATTGTGCCGCGCAATCAAAGTGAGGCGGAATTATGTTAACGGCGCTGCATTAACATGTTAGCCTCTTCATTGTGTGCTACGGTGCAAAGCTCGCGTCGGCTAGAGGTGACCTTAACTTCATTTTTTTTTCATTCATTTCATTTTTCACTACGCATAACCCACCAAAATGAATAACCCAAAAATTGGGTCAAACAAACCCAAGTTGAGATCAATCCCTTTGTGCGCCATTATTGGGTTATTTTTGACCTAGCTGTTTTTAGAAGGTGGAATCTTTTCCACCCCTTCACAGATAAGAACCTGCCAAACAGCTCCAGCGTGCAAGTGGAGGTGACCCCGCCCATGAACGGCACAGCGGGCCAAGAGGGCCAAGCGGTAAGAAACCGGCCAGCAACAATCCGGGCTGCCCTAACTTCTCCTGCCAGGGGCAGCTTCCAAAAAAACGGCGTAGAAAAATCATCAAAGTCCGAGGCAGAAACTTGCGGAAGCGCTTCATTTTCGGCCGTGATGTGCCGGAACATCAGGGGGGCGTCGGCCGGCTGGCGTCGGAGGCTATTTTCAGCGGCGCGTCCCACGGCGCAGCCGTCTGTGTGATCCAGGAAGACGCCGCGGGCTGTCGCGCCAATTCATTCTTTGGCAAGCGCGTGGAAAAAAAAAATGGAAAACGGAGGTCAAATTCCAGACTTCCGCCACGGCGTCCCGGAAGCCAATTCGATATTTCTCCTTTAGTATGCACATTTTAAAATCATTCAATACTTGAATATTCATGCTAAGGCTTGCGGATCGCAAGCGACAGCGAATTTCCGACTCGTCCCGGAGCTCAAACGATTTGCGTACGTATCGTCGGCGGATTACGGCACGGAAATAACATCCTATTTCAATTCTTTTGAAGATGAGCCTTACGTTCCCGGCGTGGATAAATGTCACGTAAATGAAGCGCGTTTATCAAAGTCCGACGCTCGGATCAAATGTCACATTTGCCTTGCGGCGGGTACGGAGTCGGTACCTTTAAGCGGGGCCTAGGCGGGGGGGGGCCCCGGGGGGGGGGGGCGGCAGGAACGACCCGCGAGGGGCTGGCATTTGCCAAGTAGGGAGCATCGCCGCCCACCCCCAGCGAATAAATCCAATCATAAATAGACCAATGGCAGCCTCCTGCTGTGAGCTGGAATATCACCATGCAATATATGCATGTGAGGCGTCAGAATTATTTTTGGCCTCCTGGGGCCGCCATCCTGTTCCGCCTCTGTGTGAGGAGATTAAGGTTATTATAGGTAACAACAACTAATGATATAACTGCAATTGAACTCCAATAAAAGTTTGTACTCCAAGCTTGGGAGGGAGGAAATTCCTCAACTTTGTGCAGTATTTGGGAATTTTTTTACTCCACATCATTCTTGCAGTATTTTAGCCAAGGGATGGCACACTCCTGCTAGTGTGATGACTAAGTGGTCGCGCCATGATGAACGTAAACATGTTGTCACCATCTCGCTGAAATTTCAGCTCTCTCGTGTCTATTTGGACCATTTTGGGTCAAATTATTCAACATCATCCTTGCAGTAATTTAGCCAAGGGATGGTCCACTCCTGATAGTGTGATAATAAGGTGGTTGTGCCATGTTGAACTTCAACATGTTATCATCGTCTGGGTGAAATTTCAGCTGCCTCGTGTCTATTTTGGGTTAAATTCTACCACATCATTCTTGCGGTATTTTAGCCAAGGGATGGCACACTCCTGGTTGTATGATAACTAAGTGGTCCTGCCATGTTGAATTTTTTGACATGTCACCATCTGGTTGAAATTTCAGCTCCCTTATGTTTCCCTTTGATGTGAAATGCCTTTGATGTAAAGATCAAAGCAGTGGACAAAATACTACACGGGTTGAAACTTACATAGAAACAACGTCTTACACTGCTGCAAATGGCTTAGCAGGTTTAGTATTCCTTTAAAAACTGTTATTTTATTTTGTTTTTAGTTCTTAAAAATAATCAATTCTTGAACCCTTTTGTAGCATTTCGTCCAGTCCTTTGATCTTTACATTAAAGGCATTTCGCATCAAAAGGAAACATAAGGGAGCTGAAATTTCACCCAGATGATGACATGTCAAAGTCCAACGAGGCACCACCGCGTAATCGGAAGTCCCATTGGCTTAATGATGTGGAAGAAAATGGTAAAAATACCGTACAAGAGTTGATAAAAATCCCAAAAATACTAAATCTAATCAAAAGTAAAAATCAAGCTTTCTTCTTTTTTTATTCCAACCAATAAAAGCTTACCAGCAAGTCAATAAAATGCACTGGCGCTACAACGTAGCTAGGGGGCGACGGCAGAGCGCCGGCGCTGCGAGGCTTGAACTTCGCCGAGCGTTTTTGGGGCTTTCAGGCGGAAGACGAGGACGAAGACGACCAGCCCCTGAGCCTGTCGTGGCCCGAGTCGGGCCGCAAGCGCTTCACCTACCTCTTCATCATGCCCGTCGTCCTGCCCCTGTGGCTGACGCTGCCCGACGTCAGGAAACCGGTAGGCGCTCCCGTCCCGTCGCCGGGATCCTCCCTTTTGCCCTCTGACCTTCTGGCGCCGCTCTTCCTCCTCCGCCAGTCGTCCAAGAAGTTCTTCCCCATCACCTTCCTGGGCGCCATCTGCTGGATCGCCGTCTTCTCCTACCTGATGGTGTGGTGGGCCCACCAGGTCCGACCCCGCTCGGAAAACAGCCGGAGCTGCGGAAGGGGCTTGATTTACTCCGGAGCCTTTTTTTTCCTTTCTGTCTTGTTTCGCAGGTTGGAGAGACCATCGGGATTACGGAGGAGATTATGGGTCTGACCATATTGGCGGCCGGGACCTCCATCCCCGACCTCATCACCAGCGTTATCGTGGCACGCAAGGGCCTCGGCGACATGGCCGTGTCCAGCTCTGTCGGCTCCAACATCTTTGACATTACTGTCGGGTAATAATCTCCAAACTATCCGACGTTCGAGTGATTTGTTATTTTGTTTTTTGTTTGCGATTGAATTGGAATTTTGTTTGTTTTGAATCAACTTTTAGGATGAGCAATTGGGCTAAACTGGCAAAAATTGCTCTTTTTGTTTAAAAAAAAAAAAAGTTTTTTGTACAAAACAAACCAAAAATGTTTTCCCTTTTGATTTAGTCATACGACCCAACTTTGGGACTTACACGTGTAACCCAATAAATTGCCAGTCTATTTTGATTCAACTGTTAGGTCAAAAAGACCAAAATTGTCAAAAAAAAGACAAAAAAAAAAAACATTGAGGTTTTTTTGTACAAAACAAACCAAAAATATTTTCCTTTTTGATTTAGTCATACGACCCAACTTTGGGAGTTATACGTGTAACCCAATAAATTGCCAGTCTATTTTGATTCAACTGTTTGGTCAAAAAGACCAAAATTGTCAAAAACCGCAGTTGCATAGGTGAAAAATGAGTCGTAAATATACATAACCCAAAATGTCATTGGTTCCTTTTTTTTTTGAAGCGTAATCGTCATTGCGATTTGTTCTCGGGGTACGTTTTGTGTTTGGCGTAGGCTTCCGTTCCCGTGGCTGATGTGGTCGCTGTTCGGCGGCTTGAAACCGGTGGCGGTGAGCTCCAACGGGCTGTTCTGCGCCATCGTGCTGCTCTTCCTCATGCTCCTCTTCGTCATCATCTCCATCGCCGCCTGCAAGTGGCGCATGAGCAAGCTGCTGGGCTTCATCATGTTCATGCTCTACTTCGTCTTCCTGGTGGTCAGCGTCATGCTGGAGGACCGGGTTCTCATCTGTCCCGTGTCGGTCTGAGGGAGTCCGGACCGGCCACCCCCGAATTCCGGTTTTCCTGCTTACGGACCAAAAAACAAAAACAAAAAAACAAACAAAAAAAACATCTTCATTGGGTCTCCTATGCGCTGGATCAAAGTGAGGAGGAGGTGCGGTGGAGACACCAAGGAGAGGCACCGAACTCTGTCCCACCTGAGTGGATTTTCCGTGTTCTTTGATTAGCGGGTGGGGGGGTGCGTACCGGACGAATCTCAAAAGCATTATGCATGCCCTTAGTGTGAGTAGATCGGGCTTAGCGAGACTGGCAGGTCGAGGAGAACCGATGAAGGTGCCGGTGAGGAGCTGGTGAGAAATACCCATAAGGAGAAAATGGGGAACACTCTATAAAGAAAAAAAAAATTGGGTCCAAAAGTGATTAGCCCAATTTATTTAACGCAAAAGGGTGGGTCATATGAAATACATACAAAATAACCCAAGGTTGAAGCCATATGAATAACCCACCAATTTTTTTTTTTTTTTGGGACAGTCCTTTTTTTGACCCAGTTTGGATTATTTCTGACCCAACTGAAAAAACGAAACAATTGTTTTGTGGGTTTTGCATTTGGGTTAGGTCATTTAACCAAAAAGTTGTCACAGTCCCTTTTTGACCCAATTTGAGTTTTTCCTTTTTGTTTTATTTTGCTCCACTGACTAAAATGTTATGTGGGTTATGAATTTCACCCAACTCTGGGAGAAATAACCCCCCCCCCCCCCTCCTAGTTTTGACCCAACTGACCCCCCCCCCAAAAAAAAATAATATTTTGTGCAATGTTTGTTGAATCAAATTTGTTGGGTTAAATACAGTGTTGGCTCACTGTTTTTGTCCCAGTTTGGGTTACTTTTCGACCCAAATGTTTATAGAGTGAAGGCCGGATAAAGACTCCTTTAAACTAGAAAAAAAAAAAAAAGCACATGTCGGATTTCCTTTTTCAATTTGAACACTTCTGCGTGAAATAATTAGCAGTAACATTAGACGTACTGTAGCAGGACAATCTGCTCCCTTTGATTGTAGATAACACGTCGCGCAAAAAAAAAAAAAAAAAATGGCCTCTGGAATGAAAAGCATGAGTACTTAGGGCTGACTAAGCCTCCATTATGAAGTCAAAGTAGTCCATTTGAAAAGAACTTATCAGTGTAAACGCCTCACAATTGATAGATTAGTCAGCGTGTAGCGCTTTGGGCTCCAATCGCAGTCGAAGAAGAAAAGAAAAAGACACTTGCAGACGATTAGTAGTAATCCGCATTTATACCACTCGTATACCAAAATGTACCCTTTTCCACCATGCGAACATGTAAACCAGTGCTCGGTCTCCACATAGAACAACTGATATGAAAATAGATATCACTTTCTAAGCTGCAATGACCATCTCTTACCTGTAGAGGCGCTATGCTAGTACAATAAAAGTCCACCCATATGTCTTTTGTACGCAAAAAGAGAACTCCTAACCACCATGTGCGAGAATAGAATGTGGATTAAAGAGCAATATACGTGTTGTCGTGCGTCTGCCCCGCCCCCCCCATCCACCTTTGCATTTCCGCGCCCTTTGACCTCAGCGCCTGGGCGGCGATGACGCGCGAACGAGGAAAAGCGCTCACGTTCAACTTCTTTTGGGCTGGTTACCCACCGACGGAACTCTTCGATTTTATGCATTCGATTCGAAAAGAGAACAGCTTTTACTTTGTAAATATCTATTTTTGTTTCCAATGAGCAAAACCAGTTTGGATATGACTTTTTTTTTTTTATACACACGTTGAGACGTAGGGCCGATGCTGCCGCCATTTTTTTTTTCTTCATGTATTGAAGTGCAAAAAAACTACCATGGAAGTTCCGCAAACCGCCTCTTCTGAGGCTGGTTGAGTATATACTGTATATTGTCAGCTAATTTTGCTTGAGTTTGGACAATCATCCGCGTGCGCTCGAAGGCCCAAACGATCGACTCAAAGCGGACTCCAAAATTGCCCTTTCCCACGTCGCTTGAACGATGCCGTCGAAGGACTTTTGCATCGAGTCGACCGGCACAAAAATCACCGATCATCGTCAAGCGCTGTAAATGTCTTTATTTTCTTGGTGTTCATGTAACATTGATTCCACGTGTACATATATACAGATACAAATTAACCATATAATCTATATATGTACGACACATTTGTCTCTATGTAAAAACACAAAAGTATATAATGAAACAAATAAAGCTGATCTGATGAGAATATGCAACGAGGACCCGGCGTGTTTGTGTGAAAAAGACGCGATGCCTTCATGGTGCGTGGGAAACCGTGCGATTAGCCTTTGCGTTTGCTGTGTGGTGTAATTGCACATCCACGGCACCAGGTGGTGCAGTGGTGCTCTCGTTGGCAAAATCGGAGGGAGATTTAGACATTTTTTTCAACTGCTGTCAACATTTTTTTCGGACTCACGTTCGTGATTAATCAGCACAATGATTTATGCCAGGGGTGTTAACGTACGGCCTGTTTATTGTCCCACTTTGGATGCACCCACACTCATTCTAATTCACATTTTTTGATGGATGTTAAATCTCTGTATTATATTGCATTTCCTGTGATTTTTGGACCATGGTCTTGAGCAACGGTCGACAGGAAATTCTAGGATGACTTGTGTGTTACACCTCAAGACAGTAGGTGGGGCCAGAGACCAGTAAATGTTTTTGTTTTTTTTTGTTTTTTTGTTTTTTTTTATACCGAGCTGTCTCTTGCTTTACACAACGCAAAGCTTTTGCCTCCAACCAAGAGCAATTGTACTTCAGTGCGTGGGACAGGGTATGTAATCTTGCCGGAGTTGTGCTAGTGTGTAGCTGTGTGTATTTTTATGTTAATGTCTAATAGACGTTCTTACAACGTGATCTTAGAAGACACAACGTTGAAATTGGTCAAAATGCGTTTTGTGTCTACAAGTGTGTCATTGGCAACGTAAGATAGCTGCCGTCTGGCTTCAGCCACGAGAGAACGTTTTGCTCTCCTCGGTTAACTGTGGGAATTCGTTGTCTTCTTGTGCTAAAGATTGGACATACAGAATATCCTGGCATAGGGCACGGAATAATATTTGTGTTTTCAACAAAATGATAAGGTTTTCAGTTAAACGGCAACGTAAGATGGCCGCCCTCTGGCCGCTTGATCGTGCATTCGCATACATCCGTTTGACGTTTTACTCTACGTGGGAATGTAGCGTCCTCTTGTGGTCTAGTTTTGAACGTACTACTTGGTTCGTTTTACAGAAACCCGAAGTACAGTTTTGTCGCAAACCAACCACAGTTTGAGAAATTAATTTTTAACCCATGTACCACTTTATAACTGGACGACTAGCGTGATCAAGAGAAAGTCGTTTTTGTGGATTTGCAAAGTCACATTGTTACTCAGTCATTAAAAATGCAAGTGTGTTGCCCCATGCAAATATAAAGGTCAATTAATTTGACCTTTGTACTACGCGAGTCACGGCTCATATGTGAGCAGTTTGCCTGGGGAATTTTCCTCTCATTTTATGGCACGGCAACTCATTCACAGCTCGATTTGCCAGCGATTAGTCAGCGCGGCAGCATCTCGGGGGCAAAGTTAGCGGCGCGCGCGGGCCTGCCGGTTATTGGGTCGACTTTGCTCGTCGGCCATCACGGGGCGTGCTCGGGTTGGACTCAGCACAAAATGTCTCACGGGAGGCCACGATGCGAGTCGAGTCATGGTTTTATTTGGAGGGGGCGGCTGGTTGGCCGTGAATATGAGGGCCTCAGCAGACTCGGGCTGACTCACCAGCTGTTAGCGCACGTTTGTGTTATTCAGATGGGGCGTCAGCGATACAGAAAGGAAGCATGGGGCTGAAAAAAAAAGCCTGGCTAAAACTCAAATTAAAATCAGGAAGAAGGTGCAAGAAATGCCCTGGCAACATGATGAACATCAGTGGTATTTCTGTGGTAGCTATGGTGATCAAGAGGTACCGATACCACAGATAAAAACACATTGTAAAATACCAATTCCAAATTACCTGTACATCACAAAAAACAACAAGTATCAACCCAAAAAGGGTAACAGCGCCCCCTCTCATCCAATCAGTCGTAAGTGCACCCCCAGCAAACACTTCCGGTTGGAAATAGTGAACGTGCTTCTCATTTGTGTGTGTGTGTGTTTTTTTGTTTTGTTTTTTTGCTTGCAATTCCTGGTTTACAGTTTCATTTTTATCTTTGTTTGCACACAATGCCAGATCGTTTTTCTCTTTTTGTTTTGTGATGTTTGATATGATTCAAGTCTTTTGTAGTGTTTGTTTTGGTTTTTTGTTGCGATTTTTTTATGTGATGTTGTATTGTATTTTTGTAATGTCCATGCGGTTTTTTTTGTGTTTGCAGATCTTTTTGTGTTTTTATATTATTGATTTTTGATATGCTGCACTTCATCCTCGTGCTATACTTTGTAATGTGTTTTAGTGTTTTTGTTCGCAGTTAAAATTTTTCATTTGCTCGCTTTTTTTCAATTCTCGATTCCTCCTATGATCCCAAAAGAGGACACTTTGAGTTGAATATTTTTCTGAGGACAAATATTTAATTATTGCTATTTTGAGAACAGGTTTCACACTTTAAGTTGGATATTTTTTGTGGACAAATATTCATCTATAAATTAAGTTATTTCTTTTTTTGATCACAGCTCTTTTCTATGATCCAAAAGACGACACTGTTGATTATTTTTTTGTGGACCAATACAAATGAAGTTTGAAAGGTTTTAAAGATTAATAAGTCTTTTTTTTTTTTTTTGCAATTGTTAAGGGGTACTTGGCTGAAAACATATTTCACAGGGGGTACATCACTGAGAAAAAGGTTGAGAACCAATGACGTAGATAACCATGAAAAGAGTTTTGCTTAGTCTGGGAGTGGCAGAGTCGACTCCTTAGAACGTGAGTCACCAATGTTGTCCGGAATTTGGTTCTTATGTAAAGGCCGATATCCAGTCCATCCACTTGCATCAATGCAGTTATCACCGCTCTTGGTTTGTCATTAACAAACTACGTCCGACTAATCAAACACATTCTGATTCAAGTCGTTTAACTGCTAATTTATCTCAAGCTCGCGTCCCGCATAGTCGTCGCTTTTTTTTTTCTTTTTTTGGGGGGGGGTCTAGACACTTTTTGAATCATTGCGTGATTCACGAATGAACTCCAATCTCGTCATCAGCGAATCACAGTGGGTGGAAATACCCCATTGGCGAGGCCGCTGCGAAGTCGCGATCGGGTTTTGATTGGGAGATTTTTGGCAGATCGTCGCCTTCTGTGATCTGACGGAGCTCAAACGGTCCTTCGAGCGGTTTTGCTCATTCACATAAATGGGCGGCGACGAGTTGATTCTGCCGAGGCGTCAAACTTGCTCGCTCTCCTCCGGGAGCGTCATTTCGCGGCAGGACAACGACGGTGGCTCGTATGAGCCAAATATCTCAACAGGTAAGTCATTCGGTTATCCAAGTTAATATTTAAATTCACGCAGCGGTTTGTTATGTTTTTGCACAGCCTCTCCCGGATTACAATCAAGTCGAGCACCGGAGTCCCGAATTTTGGAAGGATTGGACATTGGGTCAGGGAATGAAGGCAAGATGTTGGCATAGCTGTTGTGTTAGAAAACCTGCTATGCCAACAACTTGCCGTCGTTCTTGCCCAAATTTCAACAAAGCGGCCTGGAAAGACGCAAAGCAATTGAATTGTGTCATTATGTCATCACTTTGTGTTATCAAATTAAATGAGTAAACTGGAATTCAAGATTCTCGGGAGTGGAGTCACTTTGTACGGATCATATACTAAACATACATTAATCACATACAGCAAACTGTGTTCATATTGCGTTAAATAACGTATCAACTGTATTCAATTCAAATTAATCTTGCCTTGTCGATTGACGCCTAATTGTTAACTGGCCCTTTAAGAGGTGACAGAAGGCTTGGTCACGTGATGCCAGTTCGTCACATGACCAGCGACTTCCGCGTTTGTTGCAGTGGCTTCGCCGCATGTAGGTGAGCAGCTCGGCGACTTTCACATAAAGATCATGTCTGCGAGGGTCAAGTGAAAATTGTATTATGAATGATAAAAATGTTTCTGTTTAAATGTGCGTTTATAAGCACTGCAAAATGTTAATAGAGAGCAACGCTTCGTGATGTGTATGCACGATTGCTGCTTATATGACTAGCTTATTCAGCAAAAACTGTTGGCAATCACCTGAAAGTCTAAAATGTCAATGAAAAGTGAGGGTTTTTGCATTTGTTAAGGCACGCACACGTTAGCTTTATTTATCGCTGGTGAGATAGATTTTTTTCGTTTGTTTTGAGATCTCCCTTTTTGTTTGGGGCCATTGAAAGCACCTCGTACTCAAATTGAAAATAAAAGTAAAAATGCAAAACTGTTTTTAAACATGTATTTAGGCAATTGTTTTTAACGTAAATTAACTACTAAGTGATTTATTAAACAAGTACAGTTTTTTCCTTCCAGTATTTAAAAAGGGTACGTTCATTTATTTAGCCATTTTCGGCAGTAAGAAGTAAGTTATAATTTTGTCTATACATTTGATGAATGCGTATAAATAAAAAATAATAAACAAATAAAAGCATGTGTTTTCAGGATTCATTTAAATATTTTGAAATGGTTTATTATACTTAACAAAAACTATTGAAATAGATCAAACTAAAATCTAAAACATTTACGAAGTAAAAAGATAAGAAAAGATGAAAAAACCCTAACCAGAGCTACATCTCACATTTACATAAGTAAAAGTAACTATAATAATAGTTTTCATCTTTTTCAACCAATAGCATACATGCACTTTCAAGGTTTGTTTTAAAATGATTTATTTTGTTGTGACTGTACAGGTACGTCCTCATAGAAGAAGGTCAAAAATTCTTTTTAAGGGATGCTTTGCTTATTTCTCCATTACTTAATTTAAGGAGCGATTTTATGCAGTAAAAAATTCATATTTTGTCTAGACTGTACTTAATTTGCCTAGCTAAATTACTTTTCATGGAAAATTAATACTTCTTAAAAATACGCTTACAAATGGCTGTTAACAAAATATTAGCTTTTTATTCATAAAAATTCTAAATAAGTTCGGTATACTTTAAAGTTAATGTTCAAATTTTTCATATTGTAATTGTATCTTATTTATGGGCAAACCCCCAAAAATGTACTTTGTTGAGAAACAAACAATATAATATAATATAATTTTGGTGAATAAAACCTCAATTTTTATTGGAAACTCGGGCCTATTATGTATGATACTGTCAACCATTTGGTGATATTTGACCTGCTAAGTAGTTTTATTATGTGTGTTTTTTATTATGAAATACTGAAGAGCCAATTGGATTTGACCCTCTTCGTTTTCTGTGTTTTTACGCCATCTTGTGGCCTGTATACACAATTACAATTTCAACTAATTTCCATGGATTATTTGACGTTAACACCAAATGTGGATCGCGTAGCGATGAACAGCGAAAACTTCACACTGAGCCAGAAGTTGGTGTCGGCGTCGTACGTCCGCCAGGCGAGTGAAGCTCGCCGTGGCCACGAGCAGCTCATCAGGCAGCTGCTGGAACAGGTAAGATTATCGTTTGCCATCCTCGTCTCATTTGGTCTCACGTCTTTGCTTGGTTGGCAGGGGAAATGTCCGGAGGAAGGATGGAGCGAGGCCACCGTTGAGCTCTTCTTGAACGAGCTCGCAATCATGGATAGCAACAACTTCCTGGGCAACTGCGGCGTTGGCGAACGGGAAGGCCGCGTGGCGTCCAACATGGTGGCCAGACGACATTACAGGTCTCAGCTATGGTGACGCTATTGGCCAACTTTATTCAAAGTGCATGGATGGTGCTGTTAATCATATGCATATATTTAAATGTGGAAAAATATCATGAGCTGTCATTGTTTTGAAAACGCAGGTTGATCCACGGCATCGGTCGCTCGGGCGACATCGCGGCCGTTCAGCCGAAAGCTGCCGGGTCCAGTCTGCTGAATAAGCTGACCAACTCGCTCGTTCTGGACATTTTGAAGGTGGCAGGTCAGTGACGCAACGTTAAGTGCAAATAACACCCGGATTCGAACCGAGAATCCGTACTCCGTGTTCCACGCATCGAGGCGTAAAGAAGTAGTTCCGATACCTGCTTTTCATTATTTTAAGCCATTTTTATTTTGGACGCCGCTGTCTTGTGCCCGTAGGCGTTCGTAGCGTGAAGGCCTGCTTCGTGGTTCCCATGGCGACAGGCATGAGCCTGACACTGTGCTTTCTCGCCCTGCGCCAACGGCGACCCAAAGCCCGCTATATCGTGTGGCCGCGCATCGACCAAAAGTCCTGCTTCAAGGCCATGGTCACAGCGGGCTTCACGCCCGTGGTGGTGGAGAACCTTCTGGAGGGCGACGAGTTGCGGACGGACGTGGACGAGGTGGAGCGCAAAATTTGCCAGCTGGGAGCCGAGAACGTCCTGTGCGTCCATTCCACCACCTCGTGCTTTGCGCCGCGAGTGCCCGACAGGTAAAACCAAGGCTTCACCCAATCTTTAATACGGCGGTGGTACTTCTCGCGAAAATAATTCGTCAGGGAAGTTATTAATGTAAATCTTTCATAAGTAGAGCCGCTTTTTACATGTAAATAGCCTAATCCGTTCCAATCCCCAAAATGCCACTCAAACCCTTGAAGTTAATGTATGAAGTTTTAAAAATGCATCAGAAACTGTAACAAATACATATTAGAATTTCATCAGTGCATAATAATCAAGATATATGATCAAAAGAATAGTAAAAAATGTCCCTAAACCCTTTAAATTTGTCATATTAATTGTAGCAGTTGACAATATAAATTCAGTTCACTTGTTTGCCATGAGATGGTGCTGGTGTGTTGGTAATAAGTGCAGAAAGAGACACCTTTTTAGGACATTTAGTTTGTATGTTTTCATTTTACGTTTTCAGTCATTCAGGAATCATTTACCAGTCCGCACGAGCAATAATATTTATTTTTTGGATTGTTTTGTTTACTTAATTTTAGTTTCATTTTTGTTAATGATGACAGGCTGGAGGAGCTGTCCACACTGTGTGCAAAATTCGACATCCCCCACATCGTCAACAACGCTTATGGAGTACAATCGTCAAAGTGCATGCACCTCATCCAGCAAGTATGTACATCTGTCTCGCATATGATTTTTTTTTTTTTTGTCTATATATTTGGACTCATTGGACCTACCCTACTAATTCCTAGTGTGCTCAGTCAAGGACATACTGGCCTTTCCAATATTGTCTCATGTCTTTGCAATTTAATTTGCTGTCTTGCTGAGACAAAACGGACACAACAGTGGACACAAATGAAGAGGCTAGGTCTCAGGAAGTCATTCATGTCATTTATTCATTTATTTTTACGCCAGGGAGCCCGCGTGGGGCGAATCGACGCCTTCGTCCAAAGCTTGGACAAGAACTTCATGGTTCCAGTCGGGGGCGCCGTCATCGCCGGTTTTGACGAAGCTTTTGTACAGGAGATTAGCAAGACTTACCCAGGTGAGGTCAGCGCATCGACACACAGTTAAATGTGCCTTTTTGTTTTGTTTTGAGCGTTGGACTACTTTTGCAAAAGAATGTCACATACATGTCAAACATCTGGAAACTGTTTATAAATCCAAAACTGCTTGAAGAAAAGCCCACGAGTTGAATGCAAACATAATTAGCGCCTGTGTAGCTTGGCTTTCACATCTTATCTCACATCACATCTTAAAGCCTATATTTTTAGTCAGTATTTTGGCCCAGTATAGCCTGTAACCTTTATCATTAACATTTTATCGTCACGTTAGCATTACATACAGGAAGATCGTCACATGACTTTAAATTAAACCCAAGTAAACGTACATGCTCAAAATGATCCCAAAATAAATATTATTGCTCCTGTGGACTTGTAGACCATTCCTCGATCACTGGAAATGTAAAATAAAAACATACAAATAAAATGAGCTAAACAAGCTTGCACTCACCACCATTACACCAACACCATCTCAAGGCAAACAAATGAACTGCATCCATAATATCAACTGCGACAATTAATATTACGAATTTTAAGGGTTTATTAGAGTCTAATTGTTTTTTGAATACCTTGAAAATCACATTGTTCTATAATGTGAGCTTTTTTGCAGAACAGGCCATTGGGCCACTCTTGGTGCCCACAAGCACCACGTTGGTGACCCCTGTTGTAAAGCGTATCGCGATCATGACGATTTTTCACTTTAACCCTTGTGCACGCACTTTGCAAACTATACACATTGTATTTTTTGCTCTAATTTTGTAAATGCTTTTAAAGGCGTATTAATTAGATATTTATGAATATTGTTTTTTCCTTCAACCACTCAAATTGTTCAGTGGCATTTTAGTCTTTGACGTGATGATGACACTTAAAGCCCTTAACTGGTCTCTACCGCCACCTAGTGTCTTGAGGTGAAACACAAGTCAACAAAGAATTTTCTGTTTGCTGACATAATTTGACCGCCGCTCAATGGAATGTTGCAAAAATCACAGGAAAATCAATGTAATAAATCCTATTCAAATGCGTCTCAAAAATTGTAATTTTAATGGTTTTATATGGTCCAAAATTTGGACAGTGATTATTTTTCTACACAAAATTCAGCTGCAATCACATAAAAATGTCAAAATTGTTGCATTTTGAAATGTTACTTGTTTAAATCTTCTGCTGGAAATTTCAGCTCCCTAGTGTTTTTTTCCCCCATTGATTCTTTTATGATATTAATTAAAAAAGATCAAAGGAATTTCCATCATTTGTAACATAACGCTACAAGGGTTAAATAAATTGATGGATTGCCGATCATCCGATCCAAACCGGAGTGTTAACGATGTTTGCATGTCCAGGCCGAGCGTCTGCGTCGCCTTCCCTCGATCTCCTCATCACGCTCCTCACGCTGGGAGTCAACGGCTATAAGAAGCTCCTGTCGGATCGAAAGGTAAGATGCCAAGAAGAAAAAAAAAATAAATACAATAATGTTACTGACCAGAAACGCTGAATCCCGGAAAGTGTGATCGATAAAGTGGAAATTTTCCTCGGGTGACCCGATGCCATCGAGGCTGACTAATGGCGCCTCTCGCCCCGCATTGTGCATAAATAATGAAGCGAGGCGGACTCCCCTCCTGGTTTTGACGGCATCGCCCGAGGGACGAGCGCCTCTCAAAATCTGTCGATTTTGCCGAGGCTCGCTCACTCAGCAATAAATAGATAGCGGTGCTATTTTTTTAGTGGCTTCGTTTCGGTGCTAGTCTCGTGGTGTGCATTTCCCCGCAGGAGATTTACACGCTCCTGGCCGAGGAACTGAAGAAGCTGGCTTCGGCGCACGGGGAGCGCTTGCTCCACACCCCGCGTAATCCCATATCGCTCGGTGAGCGCGGCGCCGCCCCCCGAGCGCGACCCTCGCTCACGTTGTGTTTTCCTTCCCTCGGCGTGGCAGCCGTGTCGCTGGACGGGCTGCGGGCGGGCTGCGACCAGGCGCCCGCTCGGCTGGGCGCCATGCTCTTCACTCGCCAAGTTTCGGGGGCCAGGTATGTTTGTCCGGGAAAAAAAAAAAAGCAGGTAGATTTCAAAAGGTGAACATTTTGAAATAGACTAGGTACACAAACAAATAATTGACATTTGATGATCAATATTTGGAATGAGTTTGATGACATACAATGGATCATAGTGAATAAAACATAACATATAAAACAAACTTTTGAGATCACACTTTCAAAGTCTCGACTCTGGACCAAAGGTATGAGTACCGTATTTTTCTGACTATAAGCCACATCAAATCTCGTGCAATTATTTGCTTTTTTTTTTGTTGTTGTTGTTTTTAGCCAATCGGAGACAATCCACAGGTAAAGCAAATAAGTGTATCTGTTCGAGGTGTCAATTTATGGGACAACTATATAACAGAACTGAAATGATGCGAATCAATGGCAAATTCGCTGGAGCGCATTAGATAATTAAACTGACCTCTAAATCCAATCACATTGCGTCTCCCCTTGCCAGCCCGCCCCCTCTGCCGCTCGCCTCGTTTTTGCACTAAGCTGAAGAATTTCCGGCTGCAGAATTGCAACGAGGTGCTTCCGAGGCTTCGTCGCGCTTGCCAGTTATCGATTCCACGCGCATCATAAAGATGACGTTTTCTCATATGGCATCCACCCGGAGGTGTCGAGCGTACCCAGAAAAACGGATTCCAAATGGCGTATGATGTAATCCCCGGCCTACGGCTGTTTGCAGGGTGGTCCCACTGGGCAAGGAACAGAGCGTGGGCGGACATACCTTCCGAGGGTTCATGTCGCACTCCGAGTCTTACCCGTGCCCGTACCTGAACGCGGCGGCCGCCGTGGGCATCACCCGGGACGACGTGGCGCTCTGCATCAAGAGGCTGGACAAGTGCTTGAAAACGCTGCGCAAGGAAAATCAAAGTAGTACTCCGCTACTAAATTCAAGTTAAATCCAAATATCCACATATTTATTTCCTTTTATGATGTTCTGCTTCGAAATCATGGTAAAAAAAAATGGCAGGGGACCTTTATTATGCATTAAAGATGAAGGAGCAAAGATTTCATCGGCTTTGTTCAAATTGATGTTTTTATCGTTAATTTATTTTGTCATACGTGTCACTTTGAATAGGCGGTCGGTCGTAGAAGAAGAGCACAGTGTTTCCCGATCTTGCCAAGCTTGAGGCGCAGCAGCTGTAGTTCTTCTTTCCACCGCTAGGGCTACTGGAAGTGACATTGTAATAGCTGGAAAAGAAAAAAAAAAAAACTATTTGGGATGTATATTAGGTGTTGGGTTCCATTCAATTCCAAAGACGTATTTATATGGTTGTCCATACTTTGAATCCCATGTACCGTACTTATTTATATCATTTTTTTGTTTGTCTGTTTTGTTTTGCTAAAAAAAAAAAATGCCTAAAAAGAATTGCACTAAATGCATTAAGTACAAAAGTAATCAATTGCTACAGGTAACATTTGTTGAAATATCATTTATATTTTTTTCTTTCATTAATGTTGAAAATGATACAATTTTGAGTATTCTTAAAGGGATAATGTGTAAGATTTAGACAGATTTTCATTCAAAAGGAATCAATTAAATGATACATTTAAAAAACTTACAAATGAATGTGTTCTTAACGACCAACAGTATGTTTTAAATATGAATCATAAGTCTAGTTATCATTATATTAAATGAGGGGGTGGCACTCCTCCGGCGGCTGCCATGTCTGTAATAGCTACGGACAACAGTAAATGCAAAACTGTCTAAATCTTACACATTGCCCCTTTAAACAATTTTTATAGATAATTAAAGTTACTGTGGGAGGGAGTGGTCATGGACCAATTTCTGTTTTTCCTGGGTGTTAGAATAATTATTGCTAGAATAATTGTCGATATAGTGATTATACATTTGCTACAAAATAATGCTTGCAATAAAAAAAATTGTTTTTGTTTTGTTTTCTTTGTTTTTTCAAAAAAATCATTTAGAAGCTTTATCTTACATGAAAATTACATGTGTCCCCCAAATTTTAATCAAATTAATTGGAGCATGAGGCAACTTATTGTTTAAATGCTCCTTTGCAAAATGTTTTATGCCTCTTTTTTGTGTGTGTGTGTGAAATTTTCGGTCGATGCGCAACAAAAACAGGATGTTACACGATCTATCCTCTGAATAAAGTACACCTAATTTTAACAAATCAGTTACAAATAAATAATAAATTGTTTAAGGGTTTGTTTGTTTGGTTGGTTGTTTTGTTTTTGGGGTTTTTTTTTTGGGGGGGGGGGACTTAACAGAAAAATAGTTCACGGTGGGCACATTCCGCTGGTTTAGATAATCAACTTTTTGCATGGGGGTGACGTCCACCGTGCCGCAGTTATAGTTGGGGGGGGGGGGGGGGGGGGGCGGGGGTTTCTGTCTTCTGGCCAGAAAATAGAAGCAAAGTGTTGGGATGCTGCGCTTTTTTTGCCCCTGTAGTGGTGGTGTTATTGTTGTGATGTTTATTCGCTGAAGCATGACGGTTGTTTATTTAAATAATAAAAGTGCGCGTGGGAAGAGAGAGGGGGGGGGGGGGGGGCTGCCGCTGATTCGCTGTAGTCCGGTGCCGCGTCGCGTGGTGCAGGGTGGAAACGCACCACCCGCCCGATCCCGTCCCCAGTCCCGCACGCAAGCCGAGCATCAGCCGCAGCAGCCAAGATGCCGCCGACCGCAACATTTTGGCTTTCGCTCTGCGTGTGCTTGGGCGGCAGCAGCCTGGCGAGGAAACCCGCCCGCTGCCCTTCGACTTGCAGCTGCTCCAAGGAGTCCATCATCTGCGTCGGCTCGTCTTCCGTCCCCAGGACGAACCCGGGCGACATCATTTCTCTGCAAGTACTCGCCGTCCTCCGAGTCCGCATCGGCGAGTTGACGCAGTGGCAAAAATTAACGTCGCACGTGAACGTGCATGTGATGTGTTTGCAGGAGCATCGTCAACGGCACTTTTTCGGAGGTCAAAGAGGCAATGTTCTCGCACATGCCGTCGCTCCAGTTGCTGTAAGAGCTTTTCGTTAATATTTTCATTTAAACAGGCAGTTACACTTTTTTTTTTATGGCGGGGCGGGTGCTCAAGCCCCAGAAAAGCACAGCCATTCCCCCGAAAATCCCCCCTCCTCTAAAAAAAAAAAGCACTATTATGAGTTAAGTGGTTTTCATTATTGAGCTCACAAATGTAGTAAAATGTATGAAACGTTGTTTTGCTAGCGTAAAATTCCAGCTAAGCTAGCAAAAAGACCTCTTTCTCTTCAGATCACTTTTAAGTTGAGTACAGCTGTGTTCACAAATTACATAATCAGCGCATTTTTTTTTTATTATTAATTGGTTCAGCAGTTTTGCATTACTCGTTTCACGAGTAATAGCAAAAATATGAAACTTATTGTTTGCAAGCATTAACATCAAGCTAAGCTAGCCAAGATGTGACATCAAACAAGATTTTTCTTCAAAGCATTTTTTTGGTTTTAATTCTATTATTTTGCTTTGGCAAATTTTTACTAATTTCGCAAGAACTATATGTGTAGCAATTATATAAAGTATGTTGTTTTGCTAGCATAAACATCAAGCTAAGCTAGCCAAGATGTGACATTTAACAAGATTTTTCTTCTTGTTTTTCTAAGCATTTTTAAGTTGTATTATGAGTTGCTTTGGCAATTTTTACTACTCATTTCACAAGTACGTATAGCAAGTGTATCAAACATGTTGTTTTGCTAGTATAAAAGTCAAGGTCTATCAAGTTTTTTTTTTCTTCGACATCAGAACACTTTTTAGTTCCAGTTGCGTTTATAGGTTACATACGCAGCACAATTGTATTGTGTATTGTATTGTTATTAATTGTTTTGCATTTTTTGTTTGGTTTACATACCCAGCACAATCGTATCATCAATTAGTTTAGCATTTCTTTATTTTTCATCTCCCAAGGCAAGAATAGCTGGTAGCTCGTGCAAATTGACTGGCAGATTTATTGCCTATTAAAAGCTATTAGAAAGCTTTTAGAAGCTTCTAACACCTCAGCAAGTATTGAAAGCACAGTGGCGCATGTTTTGGCATAACACCATAAACCATCAATCTAGCCAAAGTGCTGCTGTGTTTCAAACTGAGTTGACTCCATTTTCAGCCATTAATGTGTCTTTTTTTATTATCTTTTTTTTTTTTTTCCCCCCCAGGCTTCTCAATTCCAATTCGCTTACCACTATAAGGGATGACGCCTTCTCTGGCCTTCCACATCTTGAATATCTGTAAGTATTTCGTCAGCAAAAATAAAAACACGCTTTTGAGTGTGAAGTGCCTAAAATCATCAAACTTCTGGTGTGTTTGATGTGATGAAAAAATAGGTTCTTGAAGAGAGGCCCGTAAGATCATGTCTACACTCTTTATTCCAAATCTTACCTTATTCAATACCAGGCCAGTTCCAGTGGATCTTTAACGTCTATATCCGTCAATGGTAGTAGACGAGTTAATTTCTTGTGATGTGTGTATGTTGCTCTAATCGTCTTCTGCTGGGTCTTGACGGATGAGCATACAACACTCTGACTAGCATGCAACCGCAACTTGGATGCTGTTGTTGGATCCCCGTATGGAATGGTTGTCTTTGTGGAGAAGTTTGTGTTTTTGTCTCAAAGTAACTATTGCTAATTTGACTGATTGAAGGTCCTTTCAGAGTCTCATGCTTTGGACTAAAGGCTGACCCGATTGTTTGTCTGTCTGCACCCTAAAACAACCGTTATCTGGACTCGCTCTGCTCCCCAAAACAACTGTTATCTGGACTCTTTCTCCTCGATAGGATATTTGCACAGACTACCTGCCCCTGCCCCCTTACTGCCAATTGCCCTTGGACTGATAAACAGATTGCACCTTCTCATCTGGGACAGTATGCTTGGTGTATCAGCTGAAGGACACGCTTACATAAGCACAGACACCACATCAACTGTCACAATTCAACACCTCTGTCGTTCCTGAATCCAACCTGCGTGACGCGACTGCTGCATGAGGAAGCGCCGCACCCGTCGAGGCCCCCGTCATGGCCCCGCACCGCCCTAACCCCCATGTTGTGTGAGATATGTTTTTTTGTCCTTTCTGTTGCTGGGTGTGCGGGATTTGTTTTTTTCCTGGACTTTAGCCACGACCTTTATTTTGGGGCATAGCCGAAGACTCAGGTTTTTTTTTTGTTTTTATTCATGTAATAAATTCATTCTATTGCAGGTCGTTGCCCCATGCCGAATACCATCGGGCCTTGCAGTCTTGTCATCCCCTTTCAGTCAATTGTGTTTAATGTTTCCTGGAGCTCGTTGGGTCAAAATTTTGTTGCTTTGTATGACAGGAAATGAATGTTCAATCGGGTTTGAAAATACAGACTGAGAAAGTTCTTGATCTTGGACAGGTTTATTGAGAGCAATAAGATCGAGACGGTCTCCAAATACGCCTTCAGAGGACTTCGGGACCTCACCCACTTGTATGTTCCTGGCTTTAAATTTGGCTAATCTGGATTTGTTTGCCAAAGGGGCCAACAAAAGTTTGATCAATTGCTGTGTTTGGTTCCCCGGCTGTGTTGTGACCCATAGGTCCCTGGCAAACAACAAGATCAAGGCGCTGCCTCGGGACCTTTTCAATGAGCTGGACTCTCTCATCGAGCTGTAAGTTTGGCAGTGTGCAACTATTTTTACCTTGTGCTTTCTGTGGGATCAAAACTTTGGCATTTATCTTCCACAGGGACCTGCGAGGCAACGCCTTCCAGTGCGACTGCCGAGCTAAATGGCTGATGACGTGGTTGAGGAGCACCAACGCCACCGTGTCTGACGTGCCATGCGCCGGGCCGGAGGATTTGGAGGACAAGCGCCTTAATGACATGAGTTTGCAAAACGAGTGCATCTCCACAGGTGGGACGCTACTGCTGCCATGTCCACATTCAAAATTTGGCTCATAACATGTCAATTTCTTGGTCATGAGAGATACCGTATTTTTCGGACTACTGCAACTATAATTTTTTCTTCTTCTTTTTGACCCCTGGATCTTCTAGTCCAGTGCGGCTTATCTGCAGTTTTTTAATTTTTTTGCTAGCCACCGGGAAACAGTCCACCGGCATAGCAAATGTGTGTATCTGATCAAGGTCTCAATTTTGTGGAATAACTGTGAAATGGAAGTGAAAAGATGTGAATCATTGGCTGTGCTCAAAAAGAGTGAAAAAAATATATTATTAAAAATATAAACATTATTCCTGTATTTAATACAACCTTGTTTTAGAAATTATATGTTTGTCTATATGAATTATGTGTATGTTTTTTATGGAGAGTAGCTGACACCCTTGACTAATGCTTACTTAATATAAGCCAATTGAGCACTGTTGTGATAGCTGTGACCATTAGATGGCAGTGTTTCCACACTTACAACACATGTATTTCCTACATGCCATTCAAGGTAAGGAATGGAAATCATTCCTTCATACGATACCATCCATATTTTTGTAGACATAGCACACAATATTCCTTCGGCTTTGAAAGATGAGTGAAAATGCTAAATATAATGGTTTCCTTTTCTCATAACGCTTGCCATTAACAGAGATAACAAGCATGCATTGCTTGTTATGCTACTGTTTATATGGCTTTTTCACAACGTTTGAATGCGATGTGTGAGGCACAGGCTGTGATGTTTCGGATCCATGACTCAGCACTGACGCTGAGAATTCCCTCCGTCAGATTTCATCCTGCATCAAAGCGTGAGCTCAGAGTCCCTGTCGGTCGACACGTTCAGCTACAAGAACGACGTCTTCGTGGCGGTCGCCGCCCCCGGCGTAGAGAGCTGCATGGTCCTCCAGTGGGACCACATCGAAATGAACTTCAGGACTTACGATAACATCACAGGTACACCTGTCGTCCGTATCATGACGGTCAAGCACCGCTTCTGCTGGATTTTATTGCCGCGTGGCAAACAAAACACACACACTGAAGTAATTGTGCAGTGATCCCAATTGATGTTCTTACCCCACCGGTATCATTGCGAACGCAAGCAAGCGCGATACGCGCTCTCGTTTTCGCATCTTTCTCGCAGGTCAGTCCATCGTGGGCTGCAAGTCCGTGGTGATCGAAGATCAGGTGTTCATCATCGTGGCTCAGCTCTTTGGCGGCTCACACATCTACAAGTTTGACGAGGACCAAAGCACCTTCGCCAAATTCCAAGATATCGAGGTGTCCAAGATCTCCAAGCCCAACGACATCGAGGTCTTCCAAATCGGCTCGGACCGCTTTTTCGTGATCGCCGACAGTTCCAAAGCGGGCCTGTCCACCCTCTACAAGTGGAACGACAACGGCTTTTATTCCTACCAGTCCCTCCACGAGTGGTACCGCGACACGGACGCCGAGTTCCTGGACCTGGACGGGAAGGCGCATCTGGTCTTGGCGAGCCGCTCGCAGGTTCCCGTCATCTACCAGTGGAGTCGCAGCAACCGCAAGTTCGCGCTCCAGGGCGAGATCCCCGACACGGAAGACGTGGTGGCCGTCAAGCACTTCCGCATCAAGGACGAACTCTACCTGGCCGTCACGCGTTACATCGGAGACTCCAAAGTCCTGCACTGGGGTGCCAAGCAGTTCTCGGAGATCCAGGCGCTCCCGTCGCGAGGCGCCATGATCCTCCAGCCGTTCTCCTTCAAAGAGCGCCACTATCTTGCCCTGGGAAGTGACTACACCTTCTCGCAGATCCTCCTGTGGGACGAGCAACAGAGCGAGTTTGAGCGTTTCAAGGAGGTCTACATCCAGGCGCCGCGATCCTTCACGGCCGTCTCCACGGACCGACGGGACTTCATCTTCACGTCCAGCTTCAAGGGGAGCACGCAGATATGGGAGCACGTCCTCGTTGATTTGAGCTCGTGAGTCCCTGCGCCGCATTGCCGGGCTCGAACAATCCAAAGTCTTCCGCAAATCAAGAGCAACGTGTCGGGATTTGGCCTGCGAAAGGGCGGAATTTTTCAAAGATTTCCGGTAAATATTCAGGACGGTTCCGGTCAATTTGCAGGACGTTAGGCTGCGGAACTGTGGAAATATACAAGGCTAAATGGGAATCGTTTTTTTTTTTTTCTTAGAAGCTGGCATCCGTGCCAAATAGTACGTTGATATTTCAACAAATTTCTTGTAAGTAGCATTTGAATGTACAAATGATTCCTTTTTTTGAACCCTTCAAAAAAGCTTAACCAAGGGCCCCCTTTACGTAAAGTCAAAAACAGTGCTTCTCAAACTTTTTAGTAAAATCAGAACTGGGCAAATTTCGGCTACTTTTGGCTTTCGCTTCCGCATCTTTACCGTGCGCTTTATGACGTGAAGCCCTGAAAATAAAAGACTCAGTCTGAGCACAGACTCAAGCCAGTTTACGTCAATCGGTTGGGATCATTAGAAACGCTCCTTCCCAGTCCGTGTATTTATACGAGGCTTCGCGTCATAGAGCACTCGCCGAAAGTGCGCAGCGCTCGCCGAAGCGGCGGGTCAATTTGACGATAGATTGCCCAACTCTACAAAAAGTTTCCGCTTGAATTGCAACCGAAAAACAATTTACCTAAATAAATGTCGAAAGGGAAGTGCAAAAGATTAAATGCAAATATCTCTTACTGTATTTTTTTTAACCATAGGGCGCACCGGATTTGAAGGCGCAATCTCAATTATCTGGTCCATTTTTGGAAATTTCTATATATGGCACACCTAATTATAGGGCATATTAACGAACATTAAAGGAAGGCAACCCCAAAAAATGCCTTTAATATGTTCGATACAACCCTACTAGTCTTAACAACAGCGTTGTAAATAATATTGAATTTGTGGATTATGAATTAAGCAGCAATATACAGTCCGCCTGTTTTTAATCATCTCAGGGTGTGACCGTTTTGCCATTTGCTGACAGCTGAAAATGACATCACAGTAACTCTAACCCTAACCAGCCATGACTCACCTGTATTCTGACTTTAGTCACGTGACATTCACAAGCTGAGCTATATGTAAACCATGAGCAGCTATTGTGTCATTTTCAGTCACAAGGTAGTGGCAAAAATGGCTGCCCCCTCAGATGAATAAAACGGGTGGATTTTGCTTCCGTCATATTCCGCAAACGCAAGATCAGTCATAATATTGTGTATAGACTAGAGGGCTTCCATATAACGTATTTCAAAACATAAAATTACAAGTTGATTCCCCTTATGGGAAGCAAAATTTTAAGTTTGCCTTATGGTCCGTAAAATACGATTAAAGTTAAAAACAGCCGAACTGTACTTAGGGGTAAGTTCTGCCAGTTTTCCACCTTTGTAAACATAACAGTGAAAACTCGCTCCTCCCATATCACCCCCCGCCGTTTGAATGGAGTTTGACCCTCCTTGGTTGAGTCGTCCTTGTCAGTGTCACTCAGCAAGCTAGCACGCTGTCAAATTAGCAGGCTAACGTGATATGTTTGGCATGCACCTCTCCAACAGCGGGCAGGCCAACTTCGCACTTCAAGCCCAAGCCTCTCATTCAACTTGTTTTTCCAACATGCACGTTTTGTTCATGAATGTGGAGCTCGTTCGAATGAGTTTGCCATTCAAAAATCTTTTCACTGCAAGCGCCGTGTTTCCGTAGCTAACAGTTCTGTTTTGGATTGAAACCTAGCTTGAAGCCTGCGTAGCATTGCACAGTTTGAACATTTCATTGATTGATTCTTTGTGCTGGAGTCTCGAAATCATGTGTGCATGCGACGTCGGCATGCGTTTCGCACGTAGGGGCCTTTTGCCCAATAGCCCTGCACTTAGCATTTGTTGGAGGATTAGCAAAGATTTACAGCTGCGCTTGAATGACTTTTTGCTCTTTTCGTCATGCTCAAATTGATCTGCCCCGGTCGGGAGCTAATATTGACGCTTCCTTGCAATTAACTCATTCACTGCCAGCTCAGTTCGGATGAATTTTTCATTTATACGTAGAGCAGTTGGTGGGACAAGAAAAACGGATGTTTGACGTCTATCGCCGTCAATGGCAGCGAATGAGTTAGTTTCAGACCTGTCAAACAACCCTAGTAAGGATTGGACATGGAGAGTTTCTTGATTCCAAACTGTGATCAGAAATGGCAAGAAAAGGACTAAATGTCTTCATTTCCGGCTACATTTGAGGAGGACGTGCGAATGTCCCATTTGTTGCCTTCTCAACACTTTGCAGCGTACCACTTTGCCTCATTCGCAGGGAAAATCTTGAAGCACAAACCTTTTATGGTCATATGTTACATTTGAGATGTGACACTTGTACCAACGTTTTATTTTCAAGCGGTAGGAAAAAAAAAAAAAGACATGTAAATACGACATGAGCCATATTTGTTCCCAAAAAAACAGACAGCCAAATACCGACTTCATGCCTAGCCATTCAAAATGGATCTCAACAGCTTTATGTAACAATGTCATCTTGTTTGAGCAGTTTGTAAGAGCATGAAAGAAAATAATAATCGAATATCCATCCAAGCTTTCCGAATGTCAACATAGCAATAAAAGCCAACATTGCACGACGGGAGTGACTATTTCTCAATGCTTTCCATTAGCTCGCTCATGTTGGAATTCTCAGGCTCGGTCCTGGTCTCAGGACAGCTTTTTAAGGGTCTCGGTCTAGTCTCGGAATCGGAAGGAAGTTTTGGTCAAGTCAAGTTTATTTGTGTAGCCCTGAATCAGCGCAGTCTCAAAGGGCTTCACAGGTGAAAATAAGTCTTACGGAACAGCATAAATACACAAGCGTATCCCCTGAACAAAGCTCCTAGAAAATAAGAAAAAACTCAAAAAACCCATCTGGGGAAAATAAGAAACCTTCAGAAGGGACTGCAGGTGGGAGGATCCCCCTTTTGGTCGGTCTTGTCTTGGTCTCAAACAGGAATAAATATATTTGCAATCCTGTCCTAATATACTTGGAGGTGAAATGTTCAAAACAACAAAAGAAAAAAAATGACCAATTTACTTCAGAAAACAAGGAACGAACCAGTGATCTTTTAATTGTTGTTTTTGCTATCAACAAGTAATATCAACTAAATAATAAGAATGGTTCAGTGAAAAAGTAATCTGCAAAAGGTTTTATGATATTTTTGCAAAATAAAATTTTACCCAATTAAATAATGGAATAATACATTTAAAAATATTTGATAGTGACAGCCCTATCCATTGTAAATACATTTTAGGGTTGACTTTTACCTTTAACGCGACAATTCATTTTATTGTACTGCTCCTTCTGGTCCACAGGTGTCAAACTCACGGCCTGGGGGCCCGCCACATCATTTTATGTGGCCCGCGAAATGCTATTTATGACTTCAAGTTTCTGGCTAAAATACCCCATTTGCAAGTGGTCGTCAATTTGTACACTTTTTTTTTTTTTTAGCAGCCTCTGATTTCAAAATGTGTAACTATGTGACGATCAGACTTCAAATTTGACCGCTCAGTCACAACGGCCGTCCGACTGAAACTCCAACTCCAATGTTGCCCGTGATAAAAATGAAATTGACGCCCTTGTTCTAGCGTGTCACCCTTGACCACAAGGAGGCAGTACTGTGTGTTCGTCACGTGGGCACAAATGAAGAAAACTAGTACTCGGTCACCTGGATCATGTAATATTACTCATTTTTCGTAGAGGATAAAGAATATATGCCTGTGAGTATTTTTATATTCTCTACACACATGTTGCTTCTGAAGTTGCAATGATCGATGCTAACCGTTAGCATGTCGAGGTGACACAAAAAGTGGAATTTTCTCCTTTTTTTTCCCATTTTAAACACCAGCTGGGAGCGGCACTAAACATCTTGAATTTTCTTTTTCCAAGCATTGTTCGTTCTGTGCCAAACTGCTGCAAGCATCCACTGCGAGCTTGCGGCAAAGGTGGTCCGTGAGCTTCGCAGATTGGCTAGCCGGCTCAGTCGGTGGCATCCACCGCGTTGACGTTACTGTCCAGCTGGTGTCGAAAAGACATCCTTGCTTTTGAGGAGTAATAGACGTTCGATCCGCGGGCGAAGCCGTCGCTGCCGCAAGAAGGGCCGGAGACCACGCGGGCGTTGGCCTCCTCTTCGGGTGAGAGAAAAATAAGTTTAGGCAAAGGTTGCGCCCTCTGTGGGTGGGATGCGCGTCTCACCGTCCGCTGAGGAGAAACCTTTGCTCTTGCATCGCTCTTTGCAGTGTCGGTAGAAGGGGAAACACTGCAGCATCTTCACACCCATCACGCAACACTGCAGAGAAGGATCACCTGCTAGGTAAGCTCTTTTTTACAAATCAGAAAATCTATTTGGGACTAAAAATGCCACTAATCCATTTCTGATGACAACCCGGCAGCTTGCAATCAACGCAGGAATGGGACAGGTGAGATGCTAACTTTGTTTACCGCACACTGAATGTTTTTTTCGGTTTTATTGTAGTGTCATCCTTGCGTTTTTCATTTTTTAAACGGAGACGACAAGGCCTGCAAGCATCTTACGGTACGTTCCACCTACTCTGTCCTGTTATCGCGCAGCGTTAAAAGTACCGCGCTTAAACTGCAACTTTTTTCTCATGAGTTGAGCCCTGCAGTTTATAATCCAATGTGGTTTATCTCTAGTTTTTTTGCTAGCCACCAGGAGACAATCCACCCACAAAGAACGTGTGTATTGAATGTGACAATTTGTGGAGAAAAATATGAAATGGAACTTAAAAGATGCAAATCAATGGCCGTGCTCAAAAAGAATTTGAAAAATATGAAAATTATGTATCAAGTTTGTGAAGTGTAATTATGTTTTTTCAATTAATTAAAGATAAAAGCTATATTATATTGTTATTTTAGTGTACCATATAAAATATTCCATTCACCAACATGTGTTTTAAGAGGGATAGGTGTGTTTGTGGTAGTACGTGGCCATTGAATTTGTTTAAAAAAAAAAACAAGTTTTTACTGTCTCGTTTGCAACCTTTGGACTTGTGGCAAGTATGACAGCCAATATTGTTTTGTTTATTGACCTCTTTACGATCAAATGCTCTCCCGTTTTTCATTTCTTGCATTTATTTTGTGTTTTTTTTTCAATAGTCACTGTTTCATCAACGAAGATTACAATTTTGGATGGCTTAAATAATGAAAGACCGTCGATGACGGAAAGGGGGCGGGTCTCTGTCGGACCAGCAGAAAAATGTAAGTTGCCCATCTCAGGTGTTGTGTTCAAAGCCACATTATCTCGGATGGCATTTAACCACTTTACCACTGAATCATGCCACCAGTAATTAAAAAAATAAATAAATAAAATCTTGAAAATGTGCCTTAAGCATTTTTTCCACATTTGAGCCTAGATTAAGATCATAATATATTTTTTTTTCAAAAATTTAAAAGTCAAGGCCACTGTTTTTAGATCCAAGCAAACTTTAGTTAAATGCATTTTCGTAAATTAATCATTAATTATAATATTTTTCTTCAAATTAAACCCATCAAAAGTGTCTTTTCAAACAAAACACACGTAAAAAAACAGACTTTATTCTACAGACTACAGACTTTATTCATTAAAACTACAGACTTTATTCATTAAAACAAGCCAGCTAATACATGTTCGATTTATTATCTTGAAATAAGCATTTTTTTCTTATGACTTCATTACCACACAAAATAGATTTCCCTTTTGACGAAAAAATAAAAAAACACATTTCTTATTATAGGTCTTTTTTAATTTCTTAAAACTGATTTTACGCATCGGCACTGGATCTAATTATAACGCTGGGTCAAAAAAAAATCCCAACCAAATCCCTCATGTTGGAAAGTGGGTCAGCCGAAATGATTGCGACATGAGTTGCTACGCTCAATCACTTGTCAGTTCAGTTCAACAATATTTACTCTTTTCGCACTTTTAATCGGTGCAAATAAGCAAGTGACACCTGTTTTTTTTTTCTCTTGCAGGTAACAGTTGAGGCTCGGACGTTTACTGTGCAAGCGAAACCATGCGGGCGCAACCCGTTTGAGCGGATGTTTTGATGGCCCGCATGCAAAGTCTTTATCTCGCATGCGTCAAGCTGTCGGCGGTAAGCTGAGCGCCGTCGCGCACCGTGACGTGAAAAAAAGCGGAACGCGCCACACGGCCGCGCTCCCAATTATTTCCGAGGAACAAAAATAGCTGCGTCTGAAATCATCATATTGGATTTTGCAAAGCAAGCCAAAAAAAAAAACAAAAAAAACTCACCTGACTCGGAGCGAAGTGTGGAGGGAGCGGGATGAGGTGCGAGCCAAGAGCGGAAAGCTTCCTTTGTGTTCTCTGCACTCTGCCAGTGAACTTTAAATAGCTCATCCCGCAGTGACGTGGCTGCTTTCTTTTTTTTTTTCCACTCTCACTCTTCTTCTGTCTGCCCTTCAAGTATTTGCATATATCACGTAGTCCAGTGGTTCTCAAATGGGGGTACGGGAACCCCTGGGGGTACTTGAAGGAATTATGAGGTTTGAAATACAATAAACTGCTGTAATTAAAATCCTTTGAAAATAAGTTACTTAAATGTTTGAGGAAAATATAAGTCCATAAAACGAATTTTATGTTCAGTAGGTTATTCAATTTCAACCCAACTTGTTAGATGCCACCTCTCGTTACCTGTCAAGTTCATGATTTATCTTTCTAAACATATTTTTATTTTGATTCCAAAAGAGGACGCTTCACGTTTAATATTTTTTGTGGGCAAATATTTATTTGCAATGATTTCTTTTTGAGCGCAGGGTCGACATGTTATGTTATTTTTTTGTGAACAAATATTCATTACTAATTCAGTTAATGACTTATTTTTGTGAAGAGATCTCAATTTCAATCCTAATAGAGGACTTTTTATATTTAATATTTTTCTGTAGACAAATATTTATAATAAATATACATTTATAGTTATTTCTTTTTGAGAACAACGCCGACCGACATCTTTGTTGATTATTTTTGTTGAGAAATATTTATTATTGATTAAGTTATTTCTTTTTGATAACAAATCTCTTCTATGATCCAAAATCATACACTTTAGGTTGATTATTATTTTGAGGACCAATACAAATGCAGTTTTAAAGGTTCTATAGTTTTATAAATCAAACACTGATGGCATGTTTTAAGTCTTTTTTTTTTTCTTCCAAAAATGCTTTGCACTGATAAAGGGCTTACTTGGCTAAAAACATATTTCACAGGGGGTACATCACCAGAGTGTCCAAAGAGAACCCACACAGGCAGGGGGAGCACATGTAAACTCCGCACAGTAACGTCAAAGCGATCTGGAATTGAACTTGGGAATGGTAGCAATAACATGAAATGGCATTACACACCTATCTACAAATTCTAGATTAATTTAGCAACTTTTCCATACACAACAACAAGCCAGTGCTGGGCCCACTGTCAACAAGGTAGCTTGCGTTGTACAATTTCTCGAAAATTAACCATCTGGTATTGCGGAAATATATTGATAATATGTGTTTTATATGTGTGTTACTATAGAATATACTTATAGGTGTTTGGTGATTATTATTATTATTATTATTATTATTATGAAATACTGATGGGACATAAAATCCCAGGGCCTGTAATCTAATCTAAGAAAGTGGGAAATTTTAAACTAATTTTCTAAGTATCCTAGATTTATACACAAGTAATGTATGCCATAAGTTGTATTTATTTATTTTAAATTGGTGATGAAAGGATTAAACTGAGGCGGGATGCAGCAATATAATAATTGTCATTGGTAGTGCTAGGATGACTAATGAAAAAAAAAAAAAGCAAAAGTGGCTTTCGATAGCTTCCGTATGTCCAATTTATACTCTTTTCATGATTTAGCACTTTCCATCCTGGTCAAAACAAAGATAACATATTGACCACGCGCGGTGGAATTTTGGTTAATAAGTGAGAAAAGCCGGTAAACGTACAACCATCTGGTTAAAAATGGAACAAGTGAAGCACATGTCGAGACTTCCGGCTGATTCCCGTTTGTGTTTCTTCTTGTTTGCGGAGAGAAAACGCAGATGCGGGCAGTCAACTTTCTGACATCAGGAGTGTCAAAGTCATTTCAGCTCAATCTGTTCCCGGGTGGGCTGGAGAGGTGAAAATCATGCTTTATAACTTCATAACAATCAGAGGTAAATATGTAGATTTTTAATGAAAATACAGTGGGACCCCATGTTGACGACGAATTGGCGGTATGGCGGGCAATCCAAACCTGTGTTAAATAGCTAATGCGTTTAGAACCCCGGGTAAAAACATCAAAATTGTACGTACATATTAAAAATTTCTACCAAAATAGTATAGTGAGTGCTACGTATGTATAATATACATTTATACAATCCGAAAACATTATAAATAAAAAATATAGAAAGGATTTATGTGGCGCTAGCCTAGGCTAGGCTAGCTTTGTATTTCTTGATTATCTCCAACTTCGTTTCCGTATAAATCATCTTCTTACTTCTCTCTTTAACATCATGAGCTAACCCTTTCAATTTTGAATTAAGCAGTAAAATGCTTTGTAACCACCCACAACAGAACAAAGCGTTACCATTCCGCCATTTTGAAATGAGTGAGGGCGACCGATAGCAGACCAGCCTCTCCGTCATGTGACGGCAACAGAAAATAAGTGCAATTACCTAAAAACGCCTGCAGATGGAGACAAAAACAACACAAATACAGCCAACCCCCGAGGGTCATGACAGTTGTTTTTGTCGTAAAGCCAGGAAAATACCCTAAAAAGGGTACGAAAAAACTCAGTATAACGCAAGCCAAGTACGCTGTAACACGGGGGTTCACTGTACTTGAAAATGTTCCAGCTATCGCAATGTATGCGGTATCGACACAAAGCTCCACTTTACCGATTTTAAAATCAATTGGAAGGAAGTGGCTAGCGCAAACAACTCAGGACTTATGGTGATTTGAAAAAAGATCTCGCGGGCCGGGATAACCCTTTACGCGGGCCGTATCCGACCCGCGGGCCATATGTTTGACACCCATGTGTTACGTCATTCAGCCCTTTCGATTACCAGCCAGCAAGTTTGTCTCTTATCCTTTTTTTCTGCTATATTTACATTTAAAGGTTACAAAACTGAAAATAGCCAGCAAGCAACAAAAGCTTAAAGGCTTACCCTGCGCTGCCTCCTCGCCGTTGCAACTCGAACCTTTGACCCGTCTGAACAGCAACAATCCTATTAGATGTGCACCAAGACGTGTAATCGCGTACGAGACGTGTCTAGCGGCGAGCTCACAAGCGATTCATCATGCTTGAATGTTTTGCACGCTTAATTGGAAAAGCGATTTCTTCGTTTACACGTTTGACAGTTGATATAAACATGGAGTCTTTTGATGAGCTCCCGTGTTTATCAAATGTATGAAAACTAACCTCCTTCAACATTTTTCACCCAAAAATTCCCAATTCATTCCAAATATGTTTTCCTTCCAATTTGTTTGACATGCATCTCCTATCACAAAATTCATCCGGTTTGCATCTTTCTAATTTCAACGCTTTCCGAAAATTCACATCATGAGCGCTATTATTTCCCCCAACATTTTTCATGCAAAGATTTCTCATTCATTTCCCATTTATCCCCCCCTAAAAATTATTGACTTGCATTTCCCACCACAAAAATCATTGGATCCGCATCATTTCAAATTAAATATATTCTACAAATACATCTCATAGGGGCCAATATTTTTTTCATGTGTTTCCTACAATTCAACATTTTTCACCAAAAATTCCCCCAATTTGTGCTTATGTATTATTTTCCTTCCTCAGTCTTTCTCGACATGCATTTTGAACTTCGCCATATTTCAAAAAGTCATGCTACGTGGGCTATTATGTTTTTTCATATATTCACATTTTTTCCAAAATTATTTACCCCCCAAATTTTCCCTCAGTGTTTTTTTTCCCACTCCAATGGCACATTCAACTGCTGTTGCATTACTCGTCCACTGGGTGCCGCTCCAATACATTTCTCAAATACTACATTGTTGAACTGAAAAAAATATCCACCAATACAGGCTGAAATTCCAAGGAGGTTCTTCCAAGTCGACGTCAAAATGATTATTCCCTAAATATGACGTCATTACCCTAAACATTTGCCTTTGAGAGTGCAAATGCGAACAATATTGTTGAGGAGCAATTAAATGACGCTTATATGTACAGTATATAAATCATTTATTGTGAATTTATTAACTGTGAATGATTTTAGCGGCATATAAAGTGCTCAGTTGATGTATTAGAAATGTCTGCAAAAACGGTGGCAACTCGTTACGTTTCTACAAAATGCACACAAAAGGGAGTCGGAAAAGCTTTAGCTACAAGAAAATACGTAGGCAAAAAAGTTCAGCGAGAGAATTCCGTTGGATTCCGGCAGCCCATTTCACAAGCCGCTTTCGTCCTGCGATAAAGAACAAGAGTTAGCTTGCGCGTGAAAATGTGTCAGATGTTCGGCGGGACGGTCACGATGAGCGTCTCACCTCCTTGCTATCGCGACAGTCCCCGCAGATGCAGCCGAGGCAGCCGTTGACTACCTGAAGGCCACACAGCGCCATCTGCAGCACGCTCATCGTCAGCAGGATGGAGAAGAGAACCACGTGCCACATCACCGCATTTTTGGGGTACTGGCACACGTCCCACAAGGTCTGGTTGACCAGGTAGCTCTCGCTGCCCCTGGAAGGACCGATCGGATTCTACGTTAGATTTTTGAGGTTGCCGCCCTCTTTCGACTCGTTTCGGGGGACTTCGATCAAGTGAAACTCGGGCCTCGTCGAGAAGGGTTGCGTTATTAATTCCGTTACTGCTAAATCGGTGTCAAACATACGGCCCGCGGGCTGGATTCGGCCCGCAAGGAGGCTTAATCCGGCCCGCTGGATGATTTTTTGGATTAAAAAAGAAATTAATAGAACCTTACATAGCTTCTCTGCACAGGTAAAATCCGTTCCTCGCATCGGAGGTTCACAATGGGAGGGGGTCGCCATCTAAGTCATTATTATACCCAATAAGTCTTGTATTTCTTTTTAAATTCACCTAAAAAATTTTATAGCTCAACAGTTAGTGCTTCCATATTGGAGTTGACGGCGTGACTTCTTCTTCATGAGTTTTTATTCTTCTGTCATGTATGTCATTACGTGGCTGCCATCCAGTGTCCAAAAGGAGACACAGTAGCACCATTATATTGTTTTTAATTTGCACTTCACTGTACTCCTTGAAAAAAGTTCTACAAGCACATATTTTGATAGACATATTTTCCTTACATTGGACATTTGTGTTTCATTTCATAATTAATTTATTTAGCTTCATTGATTCATTCATTTTTACCCCATCTTATTATCTTCTATACAAAATATAGCTTTTATAACACAATGAAAAAAGCTCATGGGAAAATTCCATTGAAAGAAAAATGTTATATCCCCTTTTGTTATTGTCTCCTGTAGGAGATCAAAAAAGAGGTTGTTTTACTTTGTTCATCTGTATGTAGCTATAGATATTGTTTTACAAGAATATATTTAGAGTTGACCACTGCTATTCGCAGAGAATCGGGACCAGTCCTGCGTGCATAGCAAAAATCTATAAGTAAGTGACACAAATTATTTACACAGCTCAAAAAAGACTCACGTTCCGAGGTCCTCGAAGGGATACGTCCAAACATCTCCCGCAACGCGACACTTGGGTCCGATGGCCAGGCCGGCCGAGGCCACGCTGCAGCAGTAGATGGCGCCGACCAGACCGAAAGCCGAGGAGAACACCGAGTTCAACATCTGTCGGCGTCGAGATGAACCCGGATTTTATCAGTTAGCCACACCTCCCTCCGCCGTGTTTGTCTTTGTCGTTATCTAACGGCGCTCTAATCTCAGGCGCTCACCCGGCAGCGGTTGCCGCAGCAACCCTTTCCGCAGCAACCCTTGCCCCCGGCCCTGATAGCGGAGCAGCTCGGGCACAGCATCTGAAAACGGCGAAGGTCGAGGGTCAGGGAAGTCGCCTGCGCCTCAAAACCGTTTTCCGGAAGCAAGCGATGACGTGTTTGACGCCGCATCGTTTCACCGCCTTGAACATCTCCTCAAGATCGAGTCAGTCATCGCTTGACAAAACGTTTTCGAGAAATTCACCGCCGCGTCACCCCACCGACGAATCCTCCGAAATAACGCCGGCGCTCGTCGGGTTACTCACAAAGAGGCCTCCCCCGATGAGACCCCCCATCAGCCACACCTGCAGGGAGATCTGATCGTTTTCCAGACTTTTCCCATCGGGGAAGAAGAGCAGCAGGTTGGCGATCATGCAGACGAAGGCGGAAGGCAGCAGGATCAGGCCCACCAGGCGGGCGCATTTCCCCGTACAACACATCCCGCGACGATTTGCTTCCGCGAGCGACCGAGCAAACTGAGAGCGTCGCTCGCCGAAAGTCAAACACGACAAAGCGGAAGCAAGGCAGGGAACAAAGGCCGCCCGGGGTGGATGCACGCTTTTATTTTGCGCCGCTGATAGGCTACACGTGAGCATCGATTGCCTCAAGATGACGTTTGAGTTTACGATCCGCTTGCAATATTTCATCTCTGCTGTCAACTGTTGACGCGTGAGGCCGAGGGAACGAACGTGGACCGCTCGCTTTAGTTTACATGGCATGAGCCCTCCATTTGTACTGTATCTCGGTATCGTCTAGTTCTGTGGATTCGGTCTTTCCTAAAATACCCATTATTGCATTTATCATATTTTTCAAGAGCAGATTAACATTTTAATCCACGAATATCCAAACTTTTTCATTTGTGGGCCGCATGCAAAAACATGGAGAGATACAAGGGACACTTTCAAATTCTTATTTATTAAACATGCCATAATCAGTCAAAGAAGCAATTATATATTCGATAAACTTCTATAAAACAGCTTTCTGTTCAAATTAATAAGGTAAATAATTTAGGAATTTGGGGGGACAACGTCCTATATCCCAGGAAACCTTGATCCATCCCTGCATTGAACCGCAACCCAATCCTATCTCCATTTACAGAACCAGAACACGAGTAATCTGTAGTAGGCAAACCATTTCTAAAACAGTAACATAAATTGTACCCTGAAGCAATTTCTTGCTTCTGAAAATAAATTCTTTATTGTTTTTTTGTGATCTTTGCATAAAGCAGCATATAAAACAGTTTATTAATAGTAGTGGCACTTACAGTATTTTTTTTTTCACTAGCCTTGCCATATTAATATATGCTGTGGGCCGCTGAAAAATGTATTGATGGCCGCAAATGGCCCCCGGGCTGTAGTTTGAACACCATGTTTTAATCCATTCATAATAAAATCATTTTTAGTTGCAGCTCGTATTGGGACGCAATAACTCATAAAGTGGACTTCTTTAGCGTTAACTTCTCTTAACCCATCCAACGCTAATTTCAATTTTCGACTGCCTGAGGTAACAACTTTCATTTCTGTCTTATCACATTACATGAATGTCTTTTAGAATTGCACGTTTTAAGATGCCCGGGGCAAACATTTTGCCCATTTCCGGCTTTGCGTTTTCCTCGTGCTTGCCTACGTCACTGTTGCTGATGACGTAAAGAAAGTTAGAGCGCATTCCAAGCGAGCCTAGTGAAATAATTCGGGGATTAAATTTGACAGCACATCTTTGACTATATTGACAAAAAGAAGATGAACAAAAAAAAGAAAGATGTGAAACAATACGACAGTACTGCACCTGTCTAACGACGTGCCTACCTGACAGCCATATTGGACGGGTCGAGTCCATTCAATGGCAGTGTACAGATATAGAATTGATCAAAATGCTTACTTCCTGATTTTAAACGCGGTTTTACCTTTGTTGGTACCAAACGTGTACTATAAACACACAACACATGAACAACAAACCAAACAGAAAATATATAAATGGTTAACCCCAGCTAATCGAATTTGTTTGCCCCTACTAGCTTAGCGTCGCCGTAGCCAGGCAGCTATAAGGGGCGTGTCGTAAATTCACATCGATGGTTGACGGCGTCGACACGAACTCGTCGCGAGTTTCGCTCAACTACAATAACAGAGCCGAGACAGCGCGTCGCTGCTCGGGAAAAGAAACGCCAAAAGTCCAACAGACATGGCCGAGGCTCGGCCCGACGAAGACGAGGAGAGTTTGCGGAGGGACGCCCGGGAACAAGTGGTACGACGCCAGTCAAGCGGCGGTGAAGGTAAAAAACAACAAAAACGAGCACACGCGCGCACGACAACTAAATCGACCCACATTTTGCCATTGGAGTTTGCTTTTAGACTTTTAAACCAATCAGGGGCAAACGTTTCCAATGACATTCTCGCAACACAAACAAAACGTGTCGTACCTTCGTGGGAAAGAGTTTCAAAGTTACATTTTTGTAAAGTTGTCATCATTAAAGACGCAATGCGTTCTGTCACGATGTCGTTTCATAATTTGACAAAGTAGTGTTTACCATGAGAAAGTCGCAAAATTATAACCCGGAAGCTGTTGAACTCGAACAAGTGATCACTAGGCACCCGCTAACCCCCCCACACAAAAACAATCATTTTGCCTAGACAACAGAGCCCTTGTAAATATCCTATTCAATTCAAGCGTCTCGCATTTACATTTTTGCCGTATCCGCATCTTGTCGCATTTGCATCCATGCACGCATTGAAATCGTGACCAAGCATTCCCTTATCTTGTTATCGCATTTCTTTGATCTTTTGTGTTTATTTTCACAAGTCTTAGGACTTACTGAGTCAACTCCGGTTCTCGGGTATTGTATTGCTTGCCGTATCATGTGGAAACATGTTGCGGTATGACAATAAAGTTTCTTGAATTTCAAGGTCAAAGTTCAAAGAAGGGAATAAAGAGATTTTAATTATACATGTTTGAAGATTATCAAGACCTTTTGCCCCAAGGGCCACAGGATGTAATGGCCATGTAACGTAAATGTAATTTACCAAGCGTATTATTTGACTCAGTCAAATAAATTGCGTGATTTATTTATTATTAATTATAATTTTAAGGACTGATACTCAAACAGATTCAAGTTTCAAGAGTTTTATCGTCATATGTATAGTTGTACCATACAATGAAATTCTTATTCTCTTCACTTCCCCGAGCAGCAGACTACATTCCATAATTGAGCAATAAATAAAGAGCAATCAACAACAAACAGCATTTATAATGCAAATGGTTTGCAGTTTTAAGATATTAGAGACTCTGTAGTCCACCAGCATTAAACATCAGCTGAAACCCAACTCTACACACAAAACCAAAACAGGAACGTTTTAAAAGCAGTTACTTGGGAATCATTTATGTGACAGGGTCATAATTTGGACATTGACACAGAGTAGAAACTAGCAGTAGCCTTTTTTGTGGTAAAAGTTAATGTTATATACTTTATTCATCACAGTGATACAAAGTTAGTGGCGAAGGAGTAAAAGCTTATTTACAAATTTCTGCATTCAGAAAAGCTCTGCGACATATAAAACAAATTTCTTAGTAGCAGATGTCTTTTTTTTTTGCATATGCTGCGGACTGCTTGGAAATAAACTGTGGGCCACAAATAGTCAAAATTAACTTTATTCAGCACAGTGTTGCAAGGAGAAATGTTAGCTTTTTTGCACCCTTGCATATTTAGAAAAGCCCTATGATGTAAAACAAATTTCTTAGTAGCGGTTGTAATTTTTTGTCTATCACATGGGAATAACTGGGGGCTAAATTTTGCACACCACTGTACAAATCAATTTGTACAACTTTTGAACACCACCGGACTGCTTTCAGAAGCAAAACAGAAGCGTTTTTAAAGCAGTTACTTTGCCATCATTTACGTGTTCATGATTTGGACCGACACAGAGCGGAAAAAGTTGACGGTACCATTTCTGCTGGTAAAAATTAATTCGGTAACCTTCATTCCCTCCAGTGTTATGAATAGAAATGCAACGAGAATAGTTGGAAAAAAGCCTGTTTACATCTTTGCGGACAGAAATAGCTCTATGGCATATAAAACCAATGTATTAGTAGCACAATGTACACACAATATTTGTACAAAGTTTGGAAGCCTCTTGGGTATGTTTCCAAAAATACACTTATTTAGACACTAATAAGTCATAAAATCTCACATGATTGACTTTTTAAGGCTCATTCTGCTTTCATGTCTGAGCAGGTGTTTCCCCCTTGCGATTCTTTATGGCCATGCAAGCTTTGAACGCGACTTAATCCAACTTTTCGTACTCCCACGATCTTCAAAACCGCAAAAAAGTGAGCTAGTGGCGGAATGTCTCGAGAAAGCTGCGAACATGAGAAGCGACTGCCGTGTTTGGGTTGGGGGCGGGGGCTGCAAACATCTGGAAGTGCTAAGAGCAGCGCCATGACTCAAGTTCAAGTTTGGCCAGCCAATCGCAGTGACGTCCTGGACACGAGCGAGCCAGGAGAGTCAGAAGTCCGGAGCAAGGGGACGAGAAAGTCCTTTTGGGTTCTCGTGGCTTGAAGACTTGTCGACGAAAAGAAAATTAGGTTGAAAATGTGCCGTTTTCTGAGGATGATTGACAGCTGATGATTGCCATTTTCCGCTTCAAGCTTTGTCTCGTCTGTGTCTCCCGCAGCTCGTCCTGGTAGGAGGAAGCCGGAAAATCGTCTCAGGTTGGCTACTTTTTGCCTTTTTTTCTGTTTTGTGTAAATGTTCGTCTAACCTAATGTGTTCATGGGCCCCTTTGGTCTCTGGAAAGGTTTTTGTACTTGAAGTCCATCCCCATTCTGCTGTGTCTGCAGCCCGCCCCAGCAGCCCCCCTACTTTTCCTCTGACACACTCTTGAAAGTATTTGGGCTGGTGACCTGTTGGCATGGCAACCAGTCAGGGGCAGTGTCAGTACGTGTTTATGGGCAAACCTCAAAGTGGTTGTGTTGCTCTCCTTTGCTAATCTGCCTAGCAACAACCAAAAACTCAGACAACATTCAGACATAGCAAAGCATCTTGAAAAGCGTTTAATTATTTTTCCGTCTTTCTCTCTATGCAGCCAGGGTCCACTGTGGTCCCTCAGAGCAGCCATCAAAAGATGTGAGTACACTAAAGTAGATTTGCAATCATTAATCACAATCTATTATCATATTAATAGATGATCATTTTTGATTATTGATTAATGGTGTTGAGACCTTGTTCAATTTAAAATGATCCAAATCCGCTCGAAACTTTAAACCGGTAAATATTCTTAACTCATTCAGTGCCGTTGACGACTATAGACGTCAAAGATCCACTTACTGAGCTCCACTTACATGTTGCAGACAAAACAGTAACTGAATCTTAGTTTATATATCTTGTCTTATTTTATGTATCAAAGTACTTTTGGTATCGGTACTTGGTATCGGTGACCACTCGGGATTTAAAAACTCAAGACTGGTATGGATCTGGAAAAATAAAATGGTACAGAATGTTCTTAATCAAATTAATGGACAAATTAATAGATTTTTAACTTAAAAAAAAAGCTTTTATTTGCGTGTCCCAATCCTTTATGTTCTTCAGCCACCAGCAGGTCTTCTTTCCCTGACCCTTCCCGAGACAGAACCAGAGACGGAGACGCCAGGTAAGGGTGCCCTCTCATCTTTGCCGCCATCATCATGTAACTTATTTTTTTTCCCGACCGTTTACTTACTCTTCAGGGTCCCCGTCGCCAGGCGGCCGGAGATCACCATCCTTTCGGCCGAACCGCTCCCCTCCCCTTCCTGGTTAGGTGGAACGCCTGGCGCGTTCCCGCCCCCTCCTCCTCCGGCCGCGCAAATCTGGGGACCCGTCATCCCGCCGTCCATACAGGTAGCTCAGATGTTTTTGTTTTTTTTAAGCAAGTGCGTCAAAGTGCCTGAAATGATGCCATCCCTTGTTTTACGAAGCCTTTCCCTGGGGTCATCGGCGTGACCCCTCTCAGGGGGGCCCCGCTCCACTTTTTGAGAAGGACTGAGGCAGTGCAGCATGCACGTCGCCGTGCACCGCCATCTGGAAGTTAAATCTTCTTTTCCCGCCCACAGCCTCCGCCGTCCTACGATGAGGTGATAAGGGAGAAGACACAGGAGCTGGTTGTGCAGACGTCACCTCCTCCCTCATCTTCATCTTCATCATCATCGTCTCATCCAGCTTTTCGAACAACCAGCGCCACTCAGACCGACACCGGATCTTCTCCTGGTGCAGGTAACAAGATGCTCGCTTCTTTGAAGGCGGAACGGGAACGACTTAACTCATTCGATGCCAGCCGTTTGCCCCCCCCCCAATCATACAACGCAGAATATTGTTGTTTGTTTTTTTTCTTAACCTACCAAAAAAACAAATTCTCAAATGTGAGTACATCTTTCCCAGGGGGTATGTGAAGGCACCTCACGGGGTTCGTGGATTATTGACAGAGTTTATGCAGGTATCTTCAAATCTAATTGCATAAAATGAGAGGAAGAGTACTTTTTTCTTTTCAAATTAAGAGCAAATTAATTTGACCATGAAGCAATTTGTTGCTAAATTGATGCCTGTATTTTGTTGAGTTTTATACAGAAGCGCATTCCGACATAATGTAGGGTCAGTAATAAATCAGATGATGTTACACCAGGTGTGTCCAAACTACGGCCCGAGAGATTTCATGAGATTTTAACTTGGTCCGGCAGGTGTCAGCAAATCTGTATATTTTTCTTTTTTAATTACGGGTGAATTAATTGTAACTTCAATCAACTCAATGCTAAATTGTGCATTTGTGACTCCTTTGCAAAAACATATGCATTTGTCGTCAGTTTTTATGGCTGTGCATTGTCATTATAGGAATGCAATTTTCCGGCAAATTTCTAGGCAAATCAGCTAGCCTAGAAATACTACGCTAAAATACAGATCCGATGTTTATTAAATCAGACAATGACGCAACTCCTTTGCAAAATGTTGTGTCAGAAGATTTTTACACTGTGGCAGGAAATCTGCACTTTTCTTTTCAAATCCAGAGCAAATTAATTAGAACATAAAGCAACTTATTTCTAAACTGGCTTTTAGCGACTCCTTTGCCAAACACGTCTTAATATCACGTTTTGTTACGTTTTTTTTAATGCGCGTTGCAATTTTCTAGCAGATGAGTGATAGATAAAACGGATGATGTTACACAAGCTGAAAGTAGAACAGTGACTTAATACACAATATTTTTTCTTCTTTCGAGACACCTCTAACATCTGAACAGTGGTTCCCTTCTCTGAAGCCGTTCGTGACCTTTGTAGTAGTCTTTTCATTTACGACACACACATACTTCTGCCAGCTATCATAACATACTCCTTGACGTACTACAATCATAAATGTTCCCTCTTTGAACGTATACATCAGCTTGCCCAATTCAAAGCGTTGACTGTTGTTCAGAGTTTTAATGGTGAAGTCACCCTGCCCCCACTGTAAACAACTGACAAACAGAGGGCATATTTAGTCTAAAGTGGTGGATCAGTACACCATGCCAACAGTTTGGCTCATTACCACTTCTCAAAGTGCTTGCAATTTAAAGGGCCAGCGCAACAGACCCAAATCAACCATTCCCAATGGGGGAAAAAAAAAACTGACATAACGCGTACTTGGCAATGAACTTTTGGATTCTAATGGACGCCTCAAGTCATTATTGGCATTTAATGAGTCGGGGACAAAATGTGAAGAGCAAACCGAACGGGCAGCGAAGCTTTGAATTTGCTTTTTTGTGTCCAGCGACACAGGTCAAACCTCCGCGTCCGCCGATCCCCGCCGCGCCGTCTCAAACCGATGTTAAAATCATCGGCCCTTTGACCCCGCCTTGTGAAAAGGGCCAATCGGAACAGCTCCCCGGCACCACGCCCCTTCGCAATGAGGCGGAGCGCCCCAGGCCCCGCCCTCGATCCAGGCCCGGCGTGACCTCGGTCGGCAACGAGGTCAAGGTTCAGACTTTGGTGAAACTGCGAGAGGACGGCTGGGCCACGCTCGCCGCCCGGGCTCGCTCCGAGATCGGCAGAGAAGACGCGACTAAAGGGAAATACCTTCAAGAGCTCCTGGACGCCTTCAGCTCCGACGACTGGGGTCTCCCAGAGCAGCGAGGTGACGACAGCGGCCTTAGCCAATCGGAGGAGGAGGACGAGGAGGAGGACGACGACATGGCGGCCCTGAAGGCGAGGATCCGGGCCTTTGAGCAGGAGCAGGTGGCGCTTGACGGGAGCCGCGGCGACAAGGAGGTCGTGGTCAAGAAACCCGAACCTCGGCCGCGCCCTCGTCTTCAAACGACCAAAAGCGTTCCTCCCGCGATTGCCCCTAAACCCAAAAGCCTCAGAAAGGCATCCGCCACGGACTCCGTTATAGCCCCCCCTGAGGTCCCGAACCCCAAAGCGCCACCAAGCACAGAGCCCCTTCCGACTCACGCCCCCGCCGCCCTTCCTTGCACTGCGCCCGTCCCAGCCCCCAGGCTCCCTCCGGTGAAAACCACTCCCTCCCCCAGTGAGACCCCCACCGCAACCAAATCTCCAAGCAGACCTCCCATCGCCCCACGGACAAGTGTGGGGGCCGTACCCCTTGAAAAGGCGCCCCCACCTGTGGCCCCGACGCGGCCCCCCAGACCTTCAGAGGTCAGCAGAGGGACAAACTCAACGCAGACTCAGGATACTCTTCACCTGGCAGGTAAGTCCCCTGAGTCCCTTGCACTAGTTCCAGAGTACTTGGCTAATAAAATAAAATAAATTAAGATACATAATTGAAAAAAGGTTGAGAACGTGAAGGCACTTCAAGGGGTTCTGCAGTTTCTGCAGATGCCAGCAAGTCAAATTTAATTTTTTCAATTCCTCAGCAGGAACAGTTGATTTCTTTTCAAATTAAGAGCAAACTTATTGGAACTTGAAGCAACATATTGGTAAATTGTGTTTTTGTGGCTCCTTTCCCAAACATACGATGCGCTATTTTGTTAAATACTGTATGGGTGCACAGTCACTTGTAACACAATTTTCGTCTAGACAAAGCCAAAAATCAAAAGTGACGTTTCATGATGTGTCCTCTGGAATTGCAGAGTAAAATAAAATATGGTTAATCCCCATTAACACTGACTTGTTAATAATGATTAGATTGGATTGGGGCAAAAAAAAACATACAAAGCCCTTGCTTTTGGGACTCTAAAATAAATGAGCCCAGGATATACATGATCATTTCAAAACTTTTTCCAGCACAGCTCCTTAGTTCTGTTTTTCCATGACAGATTATCTGAAGCACATGGGCAATTATGGACTAATGAAACCAAGGTTGAACATTCCAAAATGACGTAAACACATCACCTAAAAAAGAAACATGCTTGCATTCAAGCTCAGTGATAGCATCACGCTCATTTATTTGGAACTGGGCCATCGTCAAGGTACAGGGTAAAATTTTCAGAAAAAAAATAGATAACTGAAGCCCACTGAAAGAGCTCAACTTGATTAGGGGTTAAGTAGAGGCATTTGAAAAGTGCCAGGTGTGTTCTTGCTTGATTGGCTAATTCTAAGCGCAGCTCAGCTCTAATAGGGTGTGCACGCTTGTGCAACCATTTTCACAGGAATGTATTTTTTACTTCCTCTCATGGACGCTTTTTGTTTTCCAACGAACACGGTTTAAATGTCACAGATGTCAAAAAATAGGTCACGGTCATCAAAAGTGCTTTATTTAGGTGACAATGGTGGTTAGAAAGAGATGATTTATTGTGATGCCATTTGAAGAGGGTGTGTAGACTTTGAATCCGCTGTTAAGCTTTCTAAAAGGCAAAAGAAAATACTGGAATCAGACCGCTGAGAAAGCTGCTTCCATTTCAACCAGTGACTTTTGTTTGCCGTGAGAGCTCGTTTGTTGTGGTCGGCGTCGGTGCGCCGCACCCGCTTTAAAGAAAGGAAAACGTGTCACCGGAAATGACAGCGTTTGAGGAAAGCTGTCGTCTTCCACGCCTGCGGCGACGCAAAATCCCCTTCAGTTGTCTGGACTTCCTATCGACAAGGATCCTTTGCAAATGGGCACAACTGCGCGACCTCCTGCGTTGCACTCTGGGTAACGTAAGCTGTGCGCCGCAGCACAATGCGGCTTTTCAGGCCCAATGCAAACGTCGCGTTTGTCCCATTCAGACTCAACATTAGCCGATTGTGTGCATAGAAACAGACTGTGTGGACAAGCTCTTCAAATGTTTTTTTTTCCTCGTTTTTGCCAATATAAAGGCTTGCTTTTTCTTCTGTCATGTGACCTAAATCAGTGGCTCTCAAACGGGGGTACTTCAAGGGTTTCTGCGCATATCAGCGAATCGAATTTGATGCCGTGGCAGGAACGGTGCAGTTTTATTTTCATATCAAGAGCAAATTAATTGGAACATGAAGCAACTTTTTCTGATAAATAGGGACTCTTTCGCAAAAGATTGGATGCCTTTATTTTGTTGACATTTACCCAAATGTGTATTGTTATTAGGTGGTGCGATTTTTCCAGCAGATGAGCCAAAAATAAAACCCATTGTGTTAGGCAATTTGTCCTCAGGAATTGCTCAGTTAAATATGAATAAAAAACCCAACCCAAAATGTAGTGACAAAGTTTAAAAAGTCAAACACGGGTATTGCAGCAGTGCTAGTTTTGCAGGCGGCACATCATCGAAAAACATTGGCGGTGAATTCAGTCAAGCTAAAATAAAATTGGGTATGAATCCTAGATGCATAAGTAATAAATCAGGCATTAAGTACATCAAGAACATTAATTTCCAAATACTTCAGTATTAAATCCATACTTGAGTATCTGGTATAGAATGTCTGTACTCTTAAACGTGAAAATACGTCCCTGGCATTGAATGAGTTAATGCGATTATCACGCGTGACACTTTGTCACATCTCGTCAAACTGCATTGTGGCAGATACATTTAGAAACAGTAGTGCTTTGTTTTCAAATTAAGAGCAAATTCATTGGAACATTTGCTAAATGTGTTAGTGTCACTTATGTAAAATACTGTATACTTTTGTTTTGTGAAGTTTTGTACAAAGGCGCATTCTTATTTAATGATGCAATTTTCCCGCAGATGAGATCGGAAAAAAAAAAACGTTAAATATCTTTTGGAGTTGCTGAATGAAATATGCCTGTTTGTGCCGGTTTAGGGGTACTTGGCTATTGAAAAAAAATGTTTGCTCCGTGCAAGATGAGTTTCCATTTCCTAGTCTATGTCTGTTATTTCTTCAGAATCCTCCTTGGAACCAAACGCGATCCCTTCGAAGGCGCCGGGCCCCGCCCCCGTCCACGCCAGGCCGTCATTGATTGTCCCAAAAAAGGCTGAAAGTACCAATGAGCCTGCGCTCCCCCCGAGGTAACAACCATCTCATTGGATCCCTTCACTTATCCCAAATCCAAATGCTAGTTTTCCTTTTTCCTACACAGTCGATGCAAATTTCACTCTGCATAATTTTCAAACCGTCAGTCTAATTTGAATGTTTTTGAACAAACCCTCCAGCAACTGTTTAAAAAAAAAACTGCCCCTCATTATATTAATATATATATACATCACATAAAATGCTACTGGTTTGGTCTGTTAAGAAAAAAAAAATGAAAATGCTGATCATTTTACAACGTAAAAGAAAAGGTTTTATTTTGAAAAGAAATAATCAGTTGATCAAAAACAGATTATTCATCATCTCTGTTGATGAATGGATTAATTGTTGCACGTCAACACTCATGCTAACGTTAGCCTAGCCAGTGTGCACCTAGCTCACTTTTTTTTTTTTTTTTTTTTTCTCATGCAGGCCCTCCGATGCGAAGCCGCTCCCCCCCAGGCCCCCAAGCATGAAATCCGTCCCCGCCCGTCCACCGCCTCCCGCCACCCACCCGTCGGCGAGCCAGACGCAGCCGCCGTCTTCCCCGGCGCCGTCCAATCACAGGGCGTCCAAAAGAGGGCCGCCTCTGCCCCCTCGCCCCAAGCCCGGACATCCGCTCTTTAGGGTACGATCGAAAGTTCACTAAAGTGAGTGTGAAGCACATCACCATGAAATTGTGGCGTCCCAGAAACAGGACGTCCTCATCGTCCTGGACGACCCGCCTCCAGAAACCTCTCCGACGCCCGCGATGCCGCTTTGCAGCGCGTCAGGATGTCTCCTGGACCTGGACGTGATGCCCCCGGCACAAGTACCAGAACCGGCCTTGGTGACTTGGCAGCAGGTACAGTATGAGGTGGTTCTGTTGCGCGAGGGTATGAGGGTAATCTTTAATCAAGCAAAAGCCCAGCTAGTCGCGGCTCGCTAGTCGCGGCTCGCTAGTCGCGGCTCGCTAGTCGCGGCTCGCTAGTCGCGGCTCGCTAGTCGCGGCTCGCTAGTCGCGGCTCGCTAGTCGCGGCTCGCTAGTCGCGGCTCGCTAGTCGCGGCTCGCTAGTCGCGGCTCGCTAGTCGCGGCTCGCTAGTCGCGGCTCGCTAGTCGCGGCTCGCTAGTCGCGGCTCGCTAGTCGCTCATTTTTGACTGCGGAATCCTCTCAGCTCTTCCCCATGTGTTTCTTTTGGTTGTTCTGTAAGATGCCACTAGATGGTGCCAAAGCGCTGCCTCTATTGGAGAGGAGGAATTGAATCCTGAAAGTATGTTGAACTGAGGTTCAACAGCTTTGTGTGTTGGGGAGATGCTTTTTTGAATTAAATAACCTGGAGGCCATTTATTTTTAAGCATTTTACGTCGAAGCGTTCAACTAATTATTATATTAAATTCCTGGTTAAAGCAGGGGATACATTGCAGTCATACCCACAATAGGCAATGATTCTCAAGTAAAGTCAGAATTCTCACTTTAAAAGTCTTGAATTCTGCCCAATCGCAGAATTCTCTCTTTGAAGTGAAAATTTAGAATGAATTTGAAATAGTTAGAATTTTCTCTTATCTTTTAACTCATACACCGCCAGGCCAGTCAAAATGGATCTTTGACGTCTGTAGCAGTCAATGGCAGTGAATGAGTTAAATGCTGTCCTGCAAAATGGCAGATTTTAAGCTATATACTGCAAGTAATGTATATTTATTTTTCAGTTTATGCCAGTGATGTAGAGTGACAAATACAATAATTAAGTCATTCACTGCCAGCCCAGTAAAAATGTAGCTTTGACGATTTTAGCTGTCAATGGCAGTGAATGAGTTGAAGTGAGAATTTGACTTCTCAGAATTCTTTGACAATTCTCTGAATTTTAACTTCTCACTTTTAAGTCCGATTTTGAGGACAGAATTCTCAACTTAAAGGCTTTTTAAAGTGAGGGCTTTTTTTTGTAGAGGCAAGCGTATTCAGAATTCTCACTTTAAAATTCTGTAAAGTAAGAAGTCTGACTTTCAAGTGGGAATTCTCCGAATAATGTCAGAAATCTGATTCTCCTGCTTCTATCTTTAAAGTGAGAATTCTGTCAATAAACAGTTTCAAGTGAGAATTCTGAGTCAGAATTCTCACTTCAAAGGCAGAAGTCTGAGAGCAGTCGAAATTCTCCGTTTACTTAGAATTCTCCCTTTAAAGTCCAACTTCAAAGTGAGATTTCTGATCCTTCCTAGAATTCCGAATTTAAAGTGAGACTATTCTCAGAAAACTCTTTAAATTGAGAATTCGGAATTCTCAGATTTCTCGCTTTAATGTCAGAATTCTGACCATTTTTCGAATTCCCATTTGAAAGTATTGTTTTAAGCACAATGGTGTTGAAATGTTGTTCTGTGTTTTCCGTGCAGCCCGTCACGCAGAAACATCCCGAGCCGCCTCCTGTCAGGTCAGACGCGCCAAAAACAATCCTGGGTGCTTTTGTTTTTGTTTTTTTCTGCGAACCAAGACTCCAATAGTTCCTTGTTTCCGTGTCCGCGTGCGCAGCGGCCCCGGTTACCTCGCCTTGTTCGACTTTGTGGGAGCGGCGGAAGACGAGCTGACCTTCTATCAGGGGGACACCATCAGCCTTGTGGAGATGGTCGACCAACAGTGGGGGCGGGGCCAGATCCACGGACGCGTCGGGCTCTTCCCGCTTAGCTTCACGCGAGCCGCGGAGGCCCGCCCGCCGGAAAATCCCGGTGAGGCACACCATTGTTTTTGTTTTGGTTTATTTTTTCCGTCCGATTTAGGATGTTGCAATTTCATATTGGATTTTTGTTTTTTCCTCAGTGACTGCGACGCCCCCAAAAGAAACGGTGAGTGTTTGTTTTTTTGTTTTGTTTTTTGGCGCCGTATTTAATTCGAAGTATTTTAAGTATAAATGTTTTTTTCTATTTTTTCATATTTTTTATTATACTGTATTTTTGCATTTACCGTATATTTTTATCGTGTATTATTTATGGTTATATTTACAGCTTGTTTTTGCTATGTCATTTTTTTATTCGCATATTTTCAAAAGAAACAGGAGTGAGTCTTTTTTGGCCATGTTTTTTTCATATTTCAGTATATGATTTTTCCATTTGTAGAATTTTTTTTCATGTCTTTAGGTTGTAAAATCCCCCCCACATTTTCAGATTTTTTTTTCAGAAAGGCATAAACATTTTCCCAAGTTTCTTTCATTTAGTTACACTCCCAAAATTCAAACCTTTCAATGAACAAACGAGGCTTCATGAAGCACTTGTGATATTTTATGACTCCTCTAGATGGCACCCTTAGTTCAAAGAAGCACAATTCAACTGCACTCGTGTTTATTTTTAAAACAAGAGACCCATCTAGAGGAGTAAAACAATATGACGTACTACACAAGGCTTTTATTTCCCAACACGTTTCAAACCTCGATGTGGAAGCAAATAATTTGAAAAGTGAGCCACGTTATAGCGAGGGAACTCTGTATTACAATTTCATTTTTTGTTTGGACAAAAATCTCACCATCTCATGAATCATTTTACAAATCTCGGAACGCATTCAGGTGGACGAGTGGGCAGTGGCGCTGTTTGACTTCCCTGGTCAGACGGCAGAAGATCTTTCCTTCCACAAGGGGGCGTATATCCAAGTGCTCCAACACGTGGACTCTGAATGGAGGAGGGGGCGACTAGACGGGAGGGAGGGGCTTTACCCCGCAGCTTTCACGCAGGCCTGCCCAGGTGCGACATAAAATATGCAAATATATACCGTGTCATTTTTTAAAATTTTTTTTACATAACTGTGTATGAGGATCAGCGCAGCAAAGCAAAATCTCTGATGATGATGATGATGATGTGAACCAGGCCAGCAGCTAGTGAACATTTTGGATATCCATCCTGAAGGTTCTCAAGAGTTAATTTCTTCTTTCTGCACTGTTTGATCATAAAATGTGGTTCATTTTTATGACGTTTAAAAGATGTGGTTTGACGCTTCGGGGCCGCTTTGCCGCTTCAGGGCCCGGCAACATTTCCATCATCGATTGATCTATAAATTCCCGAGTTTATCAAGGCTCCGACCAAAACGCTTTCTTCCCGATTACAGCTCGGCCAATCCCAAGTCAAAAGGCGGCGGAGAGGGGCGCGGCCAAAGCCTTATTTGCCTTCGCCGCCGAGAACGAGGACGAGCTCACGGTAAAGGTAAGCTCATGGAAGGAGGTCAACGAACAAGTTCTTCTGACTTGCTTTTGTCGTCTTCCTCCAGCCCGGCGACATCATCACGCAGGTGGAGTCGGCGGACGAGCAGTGGATTGTGGGAGTTGTCGCCGGTAAGAAAGGAATTCTGCCCAAAAACTACATTGAGCTTCTTTGACGAGGACAATCTTCTGACGGGACATTTTGAGGTTTTGCCACGGAGGTGAGGACTACACTTTTTCACTCTGCAATGCTTGAACGAAGCGGCGTTAGCCCCGCCCACACACTCCGTCGTGCAGTCAAAATACTTTGACACGCCTTTTTCTTTTTTTGGGGGGGGGAAATTGAAGCTCAAACGCAGGATTTTTTTTTTCCCTCCCAGACTTAAAATGCTTGAATATTTACAGCACTAATCAATAACGATGGAAAGAAAGATGGAAAGGTTGCACGTTCATACCTGGCCAAGAAAATATGTGGAGGGAAGTATTTTTTTTCCATAACGCTGTTAGGCTTCTTCAGTGACGTCACATGAATGTAGTCAACACGAACATTCCAACTTTTAAGTACTAATAAAACTTTACGACATTCCATTCATTATGTTTACCTGTCTGATTGAATGACCATCCTTGATTTAAACAAAACAAAAAAGCTCTAACTGTAGCTTTAATATTTTAAATTTGGACTTTACTGTGCATTTACCATAAAAATGGTATCTGGTTTGATTGCTTTAAAAAAAACTGCACTTTTTTTTTTTTGCTGTCCAAGGAAGAATTGCAACAAGAAATAACAACACAGTGTAAAAAACTAAATGAAAACAAATACGGTGGATGAATATTTAGGTCTTGAAATGTAAATATAAATACCAGAAAAAAAGAATATATATAATATATATATATATATATATATATATATAAGAACATTTTTCTGAATATTAGAAATGTTTATGGCTACCCTAAATATTTTTCCTGTTTTTTTTTCATTATTATACTGTTTATTTTAATTGAGTTTTTTTTGTTTGTTTGTGATCCCCAGTTTCTAACTTGCTTTCATATTACCATTTTCTCAGATTTGTCTCATTTGAATGCATTCTCAAATTGCAAACATTAGCAAAATGAAAAAAAAATTACGCTACTACTGGCCGATATTTGTGAAGTAAAAATAATGGGCCATTCACCCGCATGTAAAGAATTTTTAATATGTTCCTGTGACCATATGGAACAAAACACGTGTTCATGAAGTTTTAGGAAAAGGTCATGAAAGAAATTCTTGAAAAGGTGAACCGTTATGGCGAGGAATCGCTCAACTCCTGCGACGCAGGATTAACTGCAAGTGGGAGCCCTCTAGTGGCTGCCTTATGTCATAACTTATCAAAACGAGACAAAATAGATGTTCCGACTCAAAAGTTTATTTCACAGTTTATTTCTCCCTCAATTTCAAGGTCATTGAACGCACCGTGGTCTCTTTTAACCCACATGGCATGCTTTGGGACTAGCAAAGCAATTCTAAAGTGTTGGAAAACCACACAAATGCAATTCGACATGACCTTTGTCATGGAAAAAAGTTCTAATCTACTGCACTTGATCGAAGTTTAATAAGGCATGATGACGAGCACATACGTACGCACATAAACAGAAGTTAAAGCATGTTTGTAAGGAGGAGATGTTAGCTGCAAGTCCGCCATTTTGTCGGTGTCAACACAGCAGGCGTTTTTTGTTTTGGTGTGAAGCAAAGACAAAATGAATCATACTTTAAAGGTCATAACACTGCATCGTGTTGGAATCAGGAGTGTCCAAACTTCCCCTTTCATTGCTCGCTTTGGCATTTCTTCTTCTTTAATTCGTTAAAAAAAAATAAAAATGTCTGCCAAGGTCATATTTCCCCATTAAATTTAGGCATCACATATGTATTTAAAAAATAATCAAATTTATAACTGCTGTAAAATCCCATGAATAAGCCATGTATAATAATACAATCCCTGCCTTAAAAAAATGTAAACGTCTTGTTTATAATACGGTCCGCTGATTTGCGGGTCTATTTAATGATCTGAGTGAATACGATTTATTAATAAACAGTCAAAATATACCAATAAATTATAAAAAAAAATAAATAAATAAATCCAGGTTAAAACCACAATTATACCCCTACCTTTGATGATGGGCATACATACATTCATAGCGGCCCTCTGACAGAAACTACAACTAAAATATGGCCCACAATAACAATGTTTGACACTTCTGGTATAATATTGATTACTTGATATGGGATCTCATTTTTTGAGGCGGGGGCAATAAAAGTATTATTCACGGGATTTATTGAAGCAAAAATTGAATTTCTTCCTCATCTTTTCTGCCTCTAACTAAATAAGTGTTGAAATAAATATAACTGCTGCCCACGACTGTAGTTTGGACACCCCAGCTTTGATTTCCCGCATCCTCACAAACAACACACAAAATGATGATTTGAATGAGAAATGGGATGATTAGTTAGTAAGCACCATTTTTTTTTTCTCCCCAAGTCGTTCCATTTTCCGACTTGACGACAGACCGACGCTCACATGACTGCTAACGTGTACGACGTATTTCAACAAGGCAGGAAGCGAAGATTGAAACATGGCCGCGAGCGGCAAAAAATGACAAGTTATTGATCTTTTTTGTTGTTGTTTTTTCAACCCTGCATGGATCAGTGCAGCTGGGCACAGTGCTTCTGGCCTCAGGAACAGAAGTAGCTTGGGATTCTTCTTCCCAGAAAAAGTGGAAGACATTCTAGGGAAAGGGAAAGGCTTGAAATGATCTGTCCACTTTTTCTCTTTTTTTGTTTTTGTCTTTTTGTGGATATTTTCAAAATACTGGACCGCGCTCCGGTCGTCAAAAAGTAGGAAGAGTTGAAGGTGCGCTTATGGGTGATTGGATGAAAGGGAATGGGAGTTCTCGAGGGATATGTCAATTTGTTGGCGTTGTCCAGGAAAAACTTGCTCCAAGACCAGATCCGGTCCAGTAGCTGGACCTAGTCTAGACCAGCGGGGACGGAACCTGCTTGGTTTCCAGTCCCGGAGATTCTTTTTCCGCGGCGCCGGGCTCGTCGTTTCCGGAGTCGACGGGAGCGTCGTCCTGCGGTAATGGACGGCTTTATTATTCAGGATGATTTCCAGACAAAAAAAAAACAAAACGGGGCGGGCGCAAGCTCACCGAGACCCACGGATGCGACAGAACCTCGTCCGCTGTGAAGCGGGCGTCCACGTTCACCTGCAGCATCTGACTAATCAGCATCTGAGGAACAAGTCGTGGGAATCGGAATGACATTGAGATTGGATCCACCGTGGGCCAGCACGCCTCCAAATTTTGGAAAAAAAAAACTAAAATGGTGGAAATAAATAGATAACACTATACCTGTACAATTTGGGTACTACCTAGTTCTCCGTAATGCACCTTACAAATCCTGCACAGTGCAGGAACGCTGTTAAATACATCATATTTTGCACTATCGTCCTCATATGTAAACATTTTCTTCCAATCCATCTACTCCATAATATGCTCTCAATATAAGTCTATTCCTTTATTAGTGGTTCATTATTATTGCCTATTGCTCTTCCTGTTTTTGTTTTATTGCTATTGCCTACTTTATTATATGCTCAATTGTGGAATGTAGTCTGCTTGCGGAAAAATAAGAATTCCATTGTGTAGTATTACTATGATTACTATGAATTTTTTAATTCTCAATTATCCTTATTTTTGTAGAGCTGGGCAATTATTTTTGTAGAGCTGGTGGGCAGGGGCAAAATCATTTTGATATTTAAATTAATTAAATCATGTTTTTTTTTTTTATTAATTTCACAATATTTTGTGGTTGATTTGCATTTCTCTGGGTATTTTGTTTTCTCCCTCATTGCTAAAAACCTGCTTGCTAAATATGCCTCACACTCCAAATTGCCCTTAGGCCAGTGCTTCTCAAGTATCATTTGCAAAGCCACCCCTAAGAAAGAGAAAACCTTTCAGTCCTCCACTAGCAGACTATAAATAAGATCAATATCTACAAAAACTGTGTAAGTATAAATCAACTTTCAACAAAACATTTACTACTTTTTTGCTGCATTTATACAGTTTACAAGTTAGTCTAAAACTGAAAAAAAAACATGTGTCTGAAATCACCTTAGCAGGAAGGCTGATGGTGTCCCAGTCAGGAGACGGGAACTCTAGTTTCCCTCGGAGGATCTGATCAAACAGCTCCTCTTGGACGTTGTTCTCACTGAGGGAAGGACAAAAAGAAAAAAAATTGGATCATGGAAGAGATGGGAATCCAGGTCCAGAAAGTAAAATCTACTGGACCTGGATTTCTCATCTCTGATTGAAAAATGACCTTTTTTAATACTAAATAAATACTAAATACTTTAATAAGTATTTAGCTAGTATTGGTGGGGCAGCATTTACTGTCCACTAACTATGTGGAGAATCTGGAACACACAACCCACAACAAATATGTAACTTATTGATATGAACACAAAAAAAAAATGTGAAGCATGTAAAAAGATTACATTTATTCTGTTTTGCTATAGTTTTTAGATTGTCCCATAAAACCTGTGCTGTAGCAGTTCACTTCCTTGAGTGATTAAGAATCTCCTCTTCTCTTACTTTTCCCTTCATACTTTCCTACCGACCACTCTACTGCGCCGTTAACACTTTCAGTGCCACGGATGAGAAATCTCGTCTTTTAAGATGGTTACGTTGTGTGCCAATAACGAAAATTCTCGTCAAATCCGTTTGTTTTTCTTTTAATGAAAGGAGAGCTTGACTAGTGCCGATTTCAATATTAAGCCAATTGAGCACTGTAGTGATGAACTGTGACCGTTGGATGGCAGTGTTGCTCACGTCAAGCCCTGCATACAACTGCAGTTCATACATTACATTCTTGTAATTCTAATTCTATGGAACGGAAATCAATCTCTCACACGAAACTAGACACATTTAAATACACGTAGCACATATTCCGTCTGACTTAAAAGATGAGTGAAAATGCTAAATATCGACTGGCCTTTCCCGATCGCGCTTAGCACTGAAAGAGTTAAGACTTGTGTCTTTCAATTCGAAAGAAATCCAAAAAGACAATTTGCTTTCCGGACTAATCTCGCCTGAATCCTAAAAAAATTCCACACCGGGATTTTGTGCCGGCAGCGTGTTAGATCCACTGACCTTCTGAAGGGCGGGAAACCGCAAAGCAGGATGTAGGTGATGATGCCCGCTGCCCAGATGTCCACTTTGAGACCGTAACTACGCGCAAACGTCCACAAGCGATGAGTGCCGGCGGCGGAAAAAAACAAAACCACACCCCGTGCTCAATCCTCACCCGGTTTCGGCGATGATCTCCGGGGCCACGTAGGTGGGCGTGCCGCACACGGTGTAAAGCGGCCCCTCCACCACCGTGGCCAAACCGAAGTCCCCCAGTTTGAGCGACTTGGTGCCATCCGGGTACTCGCACACCTGCCGCGGGACGGGAAGGGGTCACGGAGCGCAACGGCGGCGTCCGGGTGGACCGTCCCCCCGGCTTCCTACCAGCAGGTTCTCCGGCTTGATGTCTCTGTGTACGATGTTCATCCTGTGCAGGTACTTGATGGCTCCGGCCAGGTTGTACACCATGGCGCCGGCGTCGTGCTCGCTGTACTTGGTGGACGACGTGATGGCGTCAAACAGGTCGCCCCCCTAAATCGGGCAGAGAGTTCCCAGGTCGTCCGCGCAAACGCTCGTCGCGCGGAAAAAAGGCCAGCACCTTGACCAGCTCCATGACCAGGAAGAGCTGAGACGGCGTTTCGTCCACCTCGATGAGCTGGATGATGCTGGGGTGGCGAACCCGGCGCAGGACCGCCACCTCGTTCTCGATCAGGTGCTCCTATTCCGGCGGCGGGGGGAGGAGATTACACGTAGGCATGGAGCGCGGGCGTTCAACATCGGGCCCGCGGGCCGGATGCGGACCGCGTAGACGTTTAACCCGGCCCTCGAGATGTTCTTCAAATCGCCGTAACTCCCGAGCTGTTTGCGCTAGCAACTTAATTCCGACGGATTTCGAAATGGGAGAAGCGGAGCTTTGCGTCGATACCGCGTACGTTACGGTAGCTGCCGTGTTTTCGAGTGTTGCGGAAGCGTGGAGTTGTAGAATGCAATTTGAGATAAACATTGTATAGGGCGGTGGTTCTCAAACGTTTTTCAGGGATGTAGCTAAATACATGGCGCTTGAATAACACTGTTGTATATCCCATATATAATATTCCATATTTTTATTATTTATTTTTATTATCAAAACACTCCATTCATCTGCTCCGTGTCTGGCCCTTTTGTCAAATTTTATAGCCCTTTTTGACCCTCTAATCAAAATGTTTGCCCACCTCTGAGCTGGACTCTTGAAAAACGTAAAAATACGTCTTTGGGTGTGAATGAGATTAAAATATATATATATAAGTTAAAAAAATATCTCAAAGTTAAATAAAAATGGAAATCGATCGTTTCTTGAAGTTAACGCGGTTTTAAATCGATGAATCTGCCAACGTTTTTTTTCCTAAAAAGCCGATATTCATCAAAATGCCGACTATCGGTCTTTCCCTAACCGTCCGAAGAAAATAAGCGCGTTACCTTCCCGCAGCAGCGAGCTTTATCGATGATCTTCAGCGCAAACTCCTGCCCGGTGGACCTGCCAGGAAGAGCGGTTAGTCCACTTTCTTCTCACGAGAGCAAAATTGCTGTTTACCTCTGGACGCACTCCTTGACCACGGCGAAGTTTCCGTCCCCGATCACTTTCCCGATTTGGTATTTGCCGCTGATGAGCGAGGACGACACCGACAGGTTTCCGTTCACTTGGGAGACAAGTCGGGACAATCGGGTCACCCGGTCGGCGCTTAAGCAGACGCGATAAACTCGGCACCTTCCAGAGAGCCGTCGTCGGCGTGCTGGCTCGCGCCGTTGACGTCGGTGGAGGAGGAGCGATGAGGAGAAACCTGAAGACGGAACGCAAACGTTCCACGTGGGCCGTCTTGGCCAAGGAGCGACCAAGACGCGTTTGAGTTTTCGTGAGGAGCTAACCTTGACGCCGCCGCGTGTCCCGCCAGTCGTGGGGGAGGGGCTTGACCCGGACGACTTTGCGGGCACCTGCGATCCTGATACCTCATTAGCTGCAGAAGAGAAGAAGAAGAGGATTCAGTTATGAACAAAAAACAAGGTTGGCAGGATTCTCATTTTAATCTCAGAATTCTCACCAGATTCTCAGATGATTTGAAGTCGAATTTCTGACCAATTCTGACTTTATTCTCTGAATTCCGACTATCGGAAGAATTCTCACTTTCAAGTTAGAATTCTCTTTTTGTTCTAGAATACAGTACTGACTTTATTATCAGCTCCCATTTTGAATCCTCGTTTTTTTCCCCCAGAATTCTGACTTTATTCTCCGAATTCTGACATCAAAATAAGAATTCTTACAATGTCAGAATTCTGAATACTCTTAGAATTCTCTTCTCTTGATCAACTTTTAGATTTGCGCTGCATTGTCAGAATTCTCACTCTGAAGTCAGAATTCTCTTTTTTATCTTCAAGTACTGACTTTGTTCTTAAAATTCTCAGAAGTCGGAATTCTCAGGTATATTTTAGAATTCTGACTTTTCGTAGGAAAGTCTTTGTAGTCAGGTTTCTGATTGTTCTCAGAATTCTCACATGAAATTTATAGTCAGAACTCTGACTTTAAACTGAAACTAATCTTTTGCCAGAATTCTAACAAATTCTGAATTCTCACAATAAAGTTAGAACAATAAAATGACAATTCTGACTGCCTAAGTCAGAACCCTGTGGTAAAAGTAAAATCCCGATGACATTTTTCATTTTTATTATTTATTTTTTCTTTGTATTCACTGTCCCGAAAGGATGTCTTGTGTCTTACCTGATCCCGGCGTCTTGGATTGTGACGCAGATTTTCCCGCCCCCTTGGATGAGGCCAAAGCAGATCCACCGGAACTCTTGCAAGTGGAAGTCTTCTGAGAGGCAGCGGGACGAGTCGCTTTGACTCGACACTCTGGAGGAGGAGAGATCATTTTACAATTGTTTCCAACTTTTTTTGAGTGAGTAAATCGTTTTTTCGACTGCTGTGCGAGTGTTTGTGACTTTAGGTGCGCGTGAGACCGTTGACGAAGGCCGCTGTCTTGCCACCGTGAGTGAGCACAAAGTCGTCCTGAGCGTAGCGAAACTTCTCTAGCCCGCACGCCATGAACACGTCGTCGTCACCAAAGAAGTCCTGCAGACAGGTCAGCTGCACACACACACACACAAGAGGGTATCATAGTGGGGTCATCTCGCTGACATAACGCATTTCCTACCCCCTAATCCGAACAGTTACCATAAGAATACGAAGATTGCCTAATCCTAACCTAAAAGGTCCCCATAAGAACTGTGAAACCAGGATTTGGTCCCCACTATGCAACAAAAACCAATGACACACACACACACACACGTACAGCTATACTTGTGAGGTCATCATCGACGTAATTCATTTATTAATTCCTAACCCAGTGCTTGTCAATAATATTTTGCCAAATTTGTCAAGGCTCAAGTACCAGGACCGTGATTGTCATGGCAACCGTGATGACATTTTCAGTCGACAGCAAGTGGCAAAATGGCTGCCCCCTGAGATGGAAAAATACAGGTGGGTTTTGCTGCTGATATCATTTTTCACAAACATAATCTTAATCAGAAGAACGTGTTTACAATATCCAGGCCTCATAGAACATATTCTTGTAAAGAAATAAAATGGAGGACGGGTGAGCAAATTTTTCCCTCTGAGGGCCACAAACACAAAAATAGAAAAACATAGGGGGCGGCCTTCATTTGTTTATTTTACTTTAACTTATTAAACATGGGCCGTCAGAATGTGGATGGCGGGCCATAAACGGCCCCCGTTCCGCAGTTTGCACTCGGCGGATGTAAGATGTCCTATTTTGTGTTTTAAGATCTTCTGGGAGCTCACCTGTTTCCCGTCCAGCGTGTACAGCCTCTTGACGGCTCCCGAGTCCAGCTTGATGGCCTCGGTGATGTCGGCCAGAACTTGCTCGAAGGAGTGGGCCGTCTTCTTGTTCAGGAGGATCCGCACCGCTTTACGTGGCTTGACGCCGCTGCGGATCACCGTCACCAGCTTGGGCTTGATGAAGTCTTTGCTCTCTCGGCCCTCGGGACGTTCTTTGGCGCCCCCGCCGGCCGCGGCGCTGACGGATGCGCTCGATGACCTTCCGGAGCTCGGCGCGCCGCTGCCGGAAGCGGCGCCGGGTTTCCAGCTCGGCACGGAAATCTTAGTGTAGTCCACTTTACGGTAAGGCTGGTTGGACGCGCAAACGTAGCACTCGCCTGAGCACACACACACACACACACACACACATATAAATATATATCAGTGGTGGACCGTCACCATCAGAGCCAGCAAAGCCTTCTCTGCTGGCCTAACATAACCTGCCATAATCATTACCATAATTATAATAAAAGTCAATTTCATTTTTTAAAATCTATTCTTCCTTTAAAAAAAATAAAATAAATTGCCCCGAGGCCTTCACAATCAACAGTTGCAGGCGTCTCTGCACATGTGAATGGGCACATAAAGTAAATAGACAGCTGCAATAGCCAATCAGATCACGAGGTGGTGACAGTCAGGCCAGCTAGAAGGCGTTAAGAAAGAAAGTTAATAGAAAGTTGGGCTTGGAGGGAGGGCTGTAGAATTCAAATCATAGCTCTGTCATTGACGTTTTGACTCAGACTCTTTGGTATTGGACTATGACTCGTCTCTAACTCGCAAATTAGTTGTATCCTTTTTAAGTGAGGTCAACTATTTTTATACTCCCCCAAATTAAGCTCTTCCTTCAAAAGAAATCTGAAATCGTCAGCCTCATAAAAATGATAGAAAAACAACCATATGAAATCATTAATGAATAACAACAATCATAAAAATAATATTGAATCATTATAAATGTTATAAAAAGCAACATCATGAAAACTGGTTTTACTAACCATCGAGAATTAGCCTTAGCTTTAGCCGCAAAGTCTTCAAAAAAACTTTTTGTGCACAGCGTCTGTACTATATGCTTTTATGTCACAAAGTGATGCATCGGTCTTTGTTTCCGCACATTAGTGCTCATTAGCGGTCTTTACAATATTGATGAGGAGAGGGAAATGAGCAGTTCAAGTCCCTTGAACTGGAATCCTTTGAGTCTCCAGGAAACCCAATCATTTGTGTCCACTTTAATGGACTTTTGGTTTTGATCTACTCTACATTGAACTAAGCTCTCGCGTCCACCATAGAGCACAACCGAGCCTGCAAAAACAAAAAAACAGATTACTTTAGGTAGGTAAGGTGGATTTGAACTCTGGTTCCGAGACTGTGACGCGTTCGTCCTAACCAGTGCGCCACCTATACAGCCACAATACTTTTTGCGTGGGGTCAATAAGAACCGAAGTAAATTATTACTTAAGGTACTAAAATAATTCCTTACTTGAGTTCTTGATTTTTAGACCCTCCTTTAGCCAAACGCTCGATACAAATTTGAAAAAAAAATTGCGTTTAAGTACCTGGGATTGAATGGCTGAACTGGGAAAAAAAAAACGTAAAAATACGTCTTTGGCGTTGAATGAGTTAAATGTGAATGTGCCGTTACTGTATTATGAATACAATGCAATTGTCAAGGGGTAAAGGAATACTGCACGCATGAAATATTGGCACGATATCAACAATTTCCTTTAGGTGTTGGGGCGGTCAATGAGGTGGCCAAAAAATGTCAAGTGATGGTCATGGCCACCCCTGGCCACCATCTAGCTCCGCCCCTTCTACTGCGCGCGTACACGTAGCTGACCTTCCACCAGCTCGTCCATGCTGGTAATCTTCTTGGAGCCATCGATGGTGTAGATGGTCCGCACCCCCTGCGGTAGGTGGAGGTTGTCGGCCAGGGAGCGGGTCAGCTCCACCAGCAGGGCGTCGTACGAGCGGAACCGGTCGCTGGAAACGGCGTACACCAACCCCTTAAAGGAGCGGTCGCCGTTGCGGTAGAAGCGCACCTTCTTGGCGCGCTTCTCCAAAGTGAGCGCCTGTAAAGTGCGCGTGCGGTAGTAGCTGCAGTTGGTGCTGTGGGCCGGGCTGGGAACCAGGCTGCTCCCTCGCGAGCTCGGGCCCGACTCGTCTCTTTTGGCCCGGGTCGAGCGCCCTCGACGAACCTTTTCGCGTTCGTCAAAGTGCTCCACCTCCATGGTCTTGGCCGGGATCGGGTCCGGATGCACGGTTCTGCTACTTGGGGCTCATCTCAATTCTCTTGTAAAGCTTGCGAGTCGTTCTAGAAAGCCATCCGAGATCTTTTGTATGACAATTTCAGGAGATGGGAAGATTCTGGTGGGACGCCAAGCTCCACTCGAATCCTGAAACAAACAAGGTGAAATACGGAGCTGGAAGAAAAGAAATTTAATTCTAAATTCTGCTCGATTCTATTTCAAGGCCAACATTAGCATTTTGTCTGCACAATGCACCATTTTTCCACACTGCACCGGACTATAAGGCGCACCGTCAATGAATGACCTATTTTAAAACTACAGGGTGCACTGCATCATAAGGTGCATAGAATAGAAGCTACTGAAGTGGTTGGGTTCGCGTTATGCAGCCACTAGATGGAGCTACAAAATAATCAGCTAAGTCAGTCAAACTTTAAAATAAGGTACGTAAACCATCAAGACCATCACGGATTCTTTGAGACCAACGCAATGGAGAATTAGCAGTACTTCGGACAAAATCTTCCCTCAGAGTCAAACAATGTAGTTCTCAGATTAGTCTTGGTCTTTAGACCTCTTTGTAAGCATATTGGTCTAGATCCTTGCTGCTCTTGTCTCAGTCTCCACCTCCAAAAGTCTTGGTCTGGTTTCGAGCTCGACCTCAAAACTGCAAAACTGTGTCTCGGTCTCTACCTCAAAGTCTTCTCAATCTTGAGGTCTGAAAGTCTCGGTTTGTCTTTGTTTTGATATTCTCGAGTCTCAATAATGTTTTAGTCTCAGATGGTGCGATCTTGAAGACAAAACTGTGTCTCGTCTCGACCCCGAAATGTCTTGGTCTTGTCTCAACCTCCAAAAGTCTTGGTCTTGTCTTAATCAGGATATTCTCTGTTGGTCTTGGTCTTGGTTGGTGTGGTTTTGACTACAATACGATGTCTCGGCCTTAACCCCCAAATGTCTTGATACTGTCAAGTCCCCATAATGTTTTGGCCTCAGTTGGTGCGGTCTCGGTCTCTGCTTGGAAAAGTCTTGATCTTGTCAAGATCTCCAAAAGTCTTGGTCTGATTTTCTCTACCCTCGTTAATGTCTTGTCTCGGCTGTGGTCGTCTTGACTACGAAACCATGTCTCGGGCTCGAAGGTCTTGTTCTTGTCTCAGCCTCCAAAAATCTTGTCGCGATAATCATCTCTGGTGTGGTCTGGACTACAACAAACCGCCGACATCAAAATGATTCCGACACCAAAATCATCCCGAATCTCCCTTTGCATCCCGAAAAGAAACAAGGAGCCAATCCTAGGAGAAGAGGTCACGACCGCATCCTCCGACAGTCCCCCGGTCCAGTCGGTCTCAGGTCTAGACTAGTGCTCAGCCACAAGCTCGCCGCTCAGCCGTTTTCATGCGTGCATAAGGTCAGAAAAGCTTCCCGTCAGCATCACCTTGCAGCATGCGAACATGTCAGTCAAGGTTGCAGGTGCAATCCAGTCACGTGTTTGCATTGCATCCCATCCGAAATCGGCACAACCTGCACCCGGGATTAGAACAAAAGCAGGAATCCGCCCAAACGCGTGCGCGGAGGAGGGAGGCACCTACCAATAATGCCGTGGAGCCGGTTTGTTGCTATGGAGCGCCCCCCTCCCCGCCGCTCCTCTTCCCCTCCTTCCGTCCTCCCCGGTGCGCAGGTTCCGGTATTTTCCGGCTGAAACGGCGGCCGCATGTGGATCCGACCGCGACCGGGCCGCGGGCTGCTATCCGGGGATTAGCGATGCGCGGACGGCCAGATCACGCACGCGAAGGGCTCCGGGCTCCGGGCTCCGGGCTCCGAGCTCCGGGCTCCGGGTAGCAGCAGCTGCGCGGCCGCTGCAGCAGAGAGGGGAGAGACGCCGGCACAAGCTGCTCGCGCTCCCGCCCCTCCTCCGAGGTGCACTCCCTCTCCCTGTCTCGCTCGCTCTCTCCCCACCTCTTTTGTCTCCCGCGCTCGACCCCTCCCCCTAATCTTGTCCCTTTTTTTTTTTTTTTTTTTGGACCACTTAGGCAATTAAAGCTAAAAAATGGTAAACGCCCGAGGATGCCGAATCCTTAAGAGTAGATGGATAGATTGACTTAACGGTTGGATAGATATACATCAGGGGTGTGCAAGCCGAGGCTCCGGAGCCTCACGTGGCTCTTTCATCCACGTGTTGTGGCTCCCAATGATTTTTTTTTTCATTTTAAATTAGATTTTAGATTGCACATCCGCCTCATAGTTCGGAGTCCTGATTTCCTGTGTGGAGTTTGCATGTTCTCCCCGGGCCTGTGTGGGTTCTGTCCACGCACTCTGGCTTCCTCCTACATTCTAAAAAAAAATGCATGGCAGGAGTATTGGACACATTAAATTGTCCTTGAGTGTGATCAAAAAGAATCTTTGATTATTAAATCTTGTTTACAAATACACCATGTGTGTGTAAAATATCCATTTTCTCATGAAATTCCCCTGACTACAGAGTTGGTGTTACACAGGGGCAAATTTATATTTATAAATGATTTTCTCCGAGTACCTTTTTATTTGTCAAGCACCTCCTTCGCCCCGGGATAGAATAAATCCTTGATGACTGCCTAAGTGCCTGTACATGTTCGTGCATGCGGGGCGAGTGTGTGAAATCTGCTAATATTGAAAATGATTTCTTTGCCTCTTTTTTTTTTTTAGTGGCAGGCCGTGATCTTAACTGCTGGGAGCCAAAGTTGTCCAAATCCAGTTGGGTTTGTTTGATTTTCACTTTTCACTATTGCGTTGGTGAGCGGTCGCCGTCGTCCTCCTTGGAGCGAAGTAACCAATGGGTATGCACACAGATTTGCATTCTTTCTCTGATTGGGTCTTGGCCAGGAAATGCAAGATAGAAGTTTTTTTTAATTCATTAGTTTTTTTGTAAATTCAACCTCTGCAATACTTTGTTTTACTCATAGTGCATGTGACAGATAACATTTAGACAAATATTAATGAGATCGTCTTCTGTAGGTGTAGGGCAGGCAGTTGTAAATGAGGAAAGAGGTTTGTTTGATTTTCAGTTTATTGTTCATTGCGTTGGTGAGCGGTCGTCGTCGTCCTCCTCCTCCTCCCAAGACGCCGAGGCGAATCCCGCCGGAGCCGAGACGGAGTGCGGGGCGGGGGTGTGTCCGAGGCCTTGGTAGCGACCGGTCGAGGAAGGGGAGGCGGGCACGGAGGCGGTGGCTGCGGCGGCATCCTGAGAGAGGAGCCCGGTGTGCTCGCTGTGCTCGGGGCGGGCGGCCGCGCCAAAGTACATCTTGTTGGGACGGCCCAGGAAGGTGCGGCCTATAGACAAAATGACATGGCTTTGGTTTTAGTTTCATACCCTTATGCTGTATTTTTGTCCAAACCTTTAATCTTTACATCAAAGGCATTTCAAATCAAAGGGAAATCACTGAAAGAAGACAACAGGGAGCTGAAATTTTACCCCGACGGTGACAACATATCAAAGTTAAACGTGAAACGACCGCCTACTTGTGCATCCGTTGACTAAAATACTGTCGCACTCGTACGCGTACTCACCAACGTGGCGGACCTGCTCGCTAACATCGGCCCTGATGTCCGAGAAGTCCCACATGGCCAGAAAACTGTCCAAGCACGTTCCTTCCTCTGCCTCCTGCTTCCAACAGTCAATACACACACACAAACACAGTGTGCTAGAGCTTAGTGTATGTGTGCTAGAGCTAACGCTATCGAGTATTTAATTAGTCTGTCTATAATTCCATCGATATTTTAAAGTCTATTACGAAGCATTTTTTTCCCAGTTACTGTTGTTTACTGTTGTTTATTTCAGTAGTTCTCAAATGATAGTGAGTCCATCCATCCATTATCTGAGATGTGTTTCCACTGCAAGGCTGTCTTTTTCAAGTAGATTTGCATTATTTCTCAAATTGGCTCTTGGCCAGGAAATACAGGATAGAGGTTTTTTTAATTCCCTAATTATTTTTTTTTAGGAAATTCAACCTCAGCAATACTTCGTTTTACTCGTAGTGTATGTGATAGATGAAATCGAGACAAATATTAATGAAACCGTCTTCTTTAAGTGTAGGGCAGGCAGTTATAAATGAGTACCCACATCCACCAGTGTCATGTAAAACATAATAATGCCATCCGGTGGACATGAGGGCTAATTGCATTCTCATCCCATCTGCATTCTCTGTGAGAACATGCAAGTTCCGCACAGGAAGGCCGGATTGAGGTGGAATTGAACTGAACTGTGAGGCAGACGTGCCATCCATTCAAAAATCCTTTTATAATCATATAACTATAGTTTCATGTTCCATTTGATTTGCTCTTAATTTGAAAAAAAGTTATTTCTGTCAAGTCACTCACTAAATTAAATTTGCCGATAATGCAGAAACCTTGTGAAGATTTCATGTACCCCTTGAAGTGCCTCCACGTTCTTCCAATTGAGAGCCACTACTCAAACCGATTACTCAATTATGAAAAATAGTTGTATTAAATCTCCTGCGTGTGTGTGTGTGTGTGTGTGTGTGTGTGTGTGCGCGCACCTGCACGTAGGGCTTGTAGGTGAAGGTGTAATGGTGCGCAATGGCAGCGAGGAACATTTCAATGCAGATGATGAAGTCCTGGATCGCAGGTAAGAAACGGCACAGCGTGTGAAAATCCCTTCCCAGTTTTTCCCAACACAAATGTTTGCGGTCACCTGCAGTCCAGTGGCTACGGCCTCCACGCTAGCCCAGTCCCACGTGCGTTTCTCCGAGATGACGCCCACCTTCACCAGGAAGGCGATCAGCACCGCCTGCCTGGACACACAGCGGCCGCGGTCACCGAGCCGAGTCGCGCGGCGAGACCGGGATCGGAAATTTGGATTGTTGACATCGGTACCAGAAGGAGACGAACACAACCAGCTTGACGCAGAGGAATTTTCCCACGGGCCGGATGGGTGTCAGTTCCTCCTTGAGCGCTCGGTAGAGCAACACCAGACAGTACATGGCAAACTACACACACACATATTTAATCCTCAAAACTGATGGTTCCGATATTTATTTTATTTATATTATGTTGTTATAGTGTTTTATTTGAGCAATTGTATAATATTTCACCTTCTGTGAAATATGTTTTCTGCCAAGTACCACCTAACCAGCACAAAACATTTTTTGGATGAAAAAAAAAACAAATTAAAATCCAGTCATTGTCTGATTGGTTAAACTTTGGAATTTCATAAGTCTCATGGTCAATCTTGGGCTATGAAATCACAAAAATACAACGAAATAGAAAGGAAATGTTACCATAATGAATCAAAAGTAAATGTTTTTTGGGATCATTGCGTCGCTCTGTCATCAAACAAGTAATTTAATTTGAATTAGGTGACATATGACAGGTTGGGTCAAACCATTCTGGTTTAGGGGAGATTCAAGTTGAATAGCCCACCAAATGTAAAATGCGTTTTACCAACTGACGTTTTAATACTCTAATTATGTGAGAAGTAAATTGGTTGTGCCATTTCAAACTTTGATACGATGTCGCTATGTGGGTGAAATTTCAGCTCCCTGGTGTCTTTGGACGCTTTCCCTATGATGTAAGTCGTCTTAGATGTAAGGATAAAAGAATAAGTCAAAATAGTGCGCAAGAGTTCACGGATTTTTCTATGGACGCTTCTTTTCAAATATAATTTAAAATCACATACCCCCATTTGAGAAGCTGTAATCCAACTGCTCTGAAATGGCGGTTACGTGAGATTTTAACAGGGCTCCTGCAAATTGAATTAAGTGCTTTCTAATGCCATGAGAGAAGCAGGTCATGTTTCTTTTCAAAGTAAGAGCAAATTAATTGGAACATGAAACATGTTGTTGTTGTTAAACTGGTATTTTGTCTCATTTCCAAAATGTTTTTCAGAGTAGAGAGTTGCTGAATAAAATAGCCATAGATAGCACTAAAAATGTAGTTCCAAAGTTGATCTAATCAGACACAGATAGCACAACCCTCTGTTGTCAGATGCTTTTTGCTGCTGGTATTTGGCTGGAAAAATATTTCACAGGGATCATTGAAAAAAAAAAAAGATGATAAATCATTTACCAGCTGTGAAATATTATTGACGATGACCAGGTAGGACCAAGCGTTCCGAAAGCTGAAGTTAGCTTCGTCGTAAACTCCAAGCAACTGACAGACCCTGCGGGACGCCAGGGAGATGCGTCAGGTGTGGAAAATTTGCAGTTTAAAAAAAAAAAAGTAATATAAAAATTCTTTCAGTGCCGTTGACGGATAAAGACGTCAAAGCTGGCAGAAAGTGGATGAGTTGAAAAGAATAAGATAGATAGGTAACTTACAGAGCTATCACCGTGGTTACGGGCCGGACCACAGTGTACTGGAGGACTCCCAGTTTGCACCTGAAGAGCAGCACTCTGACGGGACAGGAAGTCGTTATCGCTGTATAACTCCGCCCCCCCTCCCCGACAGACGCACAGCCCCTCCCCTCCTCTTACTCTCCCATGGGCCACGGCGGACAGCAGCAAAGCGGCGGCAGATGAGCCTGCTGCTGCTGCACCTCCAACATCAGCACCAGGCTGGGGTACTGGTTACTCAGGAAGTTGAGCAGGAACACCAGGAAGTTGTAGATGACGTACGCCTCGTAGCATTCCCGACACGTGTCCACGTAGATGGCCAAGTTGGGATACCGCAGAGCCAGCCACTGCGGCCGCAGGAAAAAGACGCATCGAGCTACAGTGCGGGGACACGTTGGCAACATGGAACGACGTGTGTGTGTGTGTTTTCACTCACACTGTCCAGGCTGTAGATGGGCACCATCCACAGTATCCTGAGGAGGTAAATTAGTTATCACACGTTGCCATGGTGCCCAGGCAATATTGATTTTCCAACCCATAAATGCTCATGCAATATATATATATATATATATATATATATATATATATATATATATATAATCAGTAGTATACCTTCACCGTCAGAGCCAGCAAAGCCTTCTCTGCTGGCCTAACATAACCAGTCATCATTATCATAATTATAATAAGTCAATTTGATTTTTTTAAATCTATTCTTACTTTTAAAAAAAAGTGCACTGTGAGTGAATGGGCACATAAAGTAAATAGACAGTTGCAATAGCCAATCAGATCACGAGGTGGTGACAGTCAGGCCAGCGAGAAGGCGTTAAGAAAGAAAGAGTTAATAATAGAAAGTTGGGCTTGGAGGGAAGGCTGTAGAATTCAAATCATAGCTCCGTCATTGACGTTTTGACTCAGACTCTTTGGTAATGGACTATGACTCGTCTCTGACTCGCAAATTAGTTGTATCCTTTTTAAGTGAGGTCAACTATTTTTATATTCCCCCAAATTAACCTCTTCCTTCAAAAGAAATCTGAAATCGTCAGCCTCATAAAAATGATAGAAAAACAACCATATGAAATCATTAATGAATAACAACAACAATCACCAAGTAAAAATATTATATGTTTTAGTTTTTATCCAAATACCCACAATTATTCAATAGAATAATTAGGCTCTGAATACAATAGTACTTGATAGATGCAGTTGTAATTCTGATAATCAAGCCAAACAATCCAAAATAATTACAACCTACACTAACTTTTTTTGTTCCCTCGACACTAAGAACAATCATGTTGACACCAACTTGTCTTTAGCATTTATTTAATCGTGATAATAAGCCCAGTTTTTTAGTCTTTTTTTGGGGTGGGGGTCGTTTGAATATGTTTATTTATCGTTTGTCGTAATGATGTGGTCACAACAAAAAAAGTCATCCGAAATGGCTAATATCTATTGCTTAGGTCGACTAGTTGGTTTATTGCTTGGGCGTTACGGTGACGCAATGGGACCTGATGATTGGTTTCTGCAGCTCCGGCTGTGTGTAGTGCACCAGATGCTGCAGGATGTCCCACAGCGAGATGGGGATGGTGAGGAAGACGAAGACGCCCGCGATGAACCACGCTTTGCTGTGAGTCCCCACCTGAACACACACGCACGCGCATACGCACAAGGATGACACGAGAAACTCTTAAGGGGGCTCCATCGAAGTTTCCCCTCGCACCTTGTCCTTGTGCAGCTCCCAGACGCACAACGGCACCACTGCCGCCAGCAAGACGGCGTACAGGAGCAGAACCAGCGGGCGGATCCATCGCCGCCACTCGGCGCACGAGCACGGCATCGCGGGACCTAAATCGTGTCCTGGATCAGGCTTTTCATGTCGGCCTCAATCAAAATTTAGCATTTGTAGTCCATTTTTCTCAGCTGAGCAGTTCTCCCAAACTAAAATTAGCAATTTGATTGGCCACAATTTAAGCCAAATGTCATTAATAGTACCGATCCTAACCATCGCAAGTAAAAGTGCACTTGCCGGAAATATGTCATACGCTCGAACGTGGCAGCTTGTGATGATGGAGGCGCTGAAGGGCCTGTTGTATGGTCGTGCAGGAGGGGGGGTCCGTTACCAAGCAACGCCTCTTTTGTTCCCCGCCCGGAACCGTCGCAACCTCCTTCCAGGTCCCGCCATGCGATCACGAGAGACGACCACCGAAATCAATTCAATCGCCATCGATTGGGCGTGCGGCCGGGCGCGCGGGCACGATGCGCGCGCCTGCGTCACGTATGCAACCCCGGTCACGTGAAGACGACAGCTTCCGACACTGGACTGTATTTTTTGTCGGTTTTTGTTTTTGGAAAAAAACAAACAGTCCGTTGTTGTTTTGATTTGAGAACACACATTTAAAACAAAGACGATAAAAAATAATGCAACAACAGACGCATTTAAAAACATAGCATCTCACTTATGTTCAGACTATTCTTATAGTGGCAATCGTTTTCATAATACGGCTGACGAGATTCATTTAAAATAATTGATGACAGTCGAACAAAAAACGGTTTAATCATTGTGCGATGTGATGCACATGTTAGCCACTAGGGAGCAGTAGTAATACAAAAAACACAAAACAACTGTCGTCTTGAGTAACGGTGTCGTAAACGCACTTTTCAAGGTGTGATATAGCGCGTGTGTACTATTTAAGCGTTGAGTATAAAATGCTAATTTATTGTAAAACGGTCTTTTCCCCTCCACTTGGTCTCAGCTTTCCGTGTGCTTGTAGTCGGAGATGGACTGGCGCCAGCAACACAAACAAGACTGCGAGGAAAGAAGACAGCACAAAAAGCAAGATGCTGACGACTGATATGATTTCAGGTTTGTTGTCAAAATCTTCACCTTGAAGCAGTTTTTAAACTTCCTAGAGACAAAGTAGAGGATGATGGGATTAATGCAGGAATTGATGGTGGCCATGTTGATGCTGATATAGTCCAACACTAACAGGAGGCTGGAAAAAAAACAATAAGAATTAACTGAAAGCAAGACCAAATTTGTGAAATGTAAACCAAACTTCAGTCGGTCACATTTCACAATACCAATATAATATACATCCAAACAAATACAAAGAATGACAAATAACCGAATTTGGATCCAAAAGGGACCAACTCAAGATTTTCTGTGAAACGTTTCACCCGAAGTTTTGGCTCAAACGAATGAAAACAAAAAGCAATGAACGTTTGGGTTGGTTGGTACAAAACAGCTCCATTTTGATTTTGTACAAAACAACCCAATTTGGAGTTTAACCAAGTTCATTCCCAAAAAGTTCATATCCCCAAAAGGTGAGTCAAAATGAATAACCCATCAAAAAATCCATGCCTGGTTGTTTTACGGGTTTTCATTTTGACCCAACTTTTTGAGAGACATGAATAATGACACAATACGTCAGTTCTTTTCTCTTAAATTTGGGTTATTTTTCTTTAACTCAACGCCCCCCCCCCCCCGCCCCCCCACGAAAAAATAAAAATAAATAAATAAAATGGGCTGATTTGTGTGCTGTTCCTTTTGACAACAGAAACTGTGCTTGTTTCATGGGTTATTCATTTCAATCCATTTTGGACCAAGTAAATGAATAACCCAATCAGTTGTGTTGGTCTGTTTTGAATGAATTTAGGTTATTTTTGACCCAACTGTTTTTAGAGTGTAGCTACATAAATAAGTGCAAAAGATTTGGTTGGTTTCTAGGCTATATCTTTTGCTTGTTTGTATGACTTTTGCTTGTGCGTTTTTCATTCGGCCCAACTCGTTGGGTTCAACAAATATCCCAAAACGTATTGTGAAGGGTATAGGCCAACAGTGAAGTTGGGTCTCAAAGACGCTCTCATGACTCCACACGGGTCCAAGCATAAATTGCGCACTGGAAGGTGTAGTCTCATACTTCAAGAGGTCACATCTGTGTACGTCGTGAGAATCGTAGGTGGTCTTCTTGAGCAGGCGGCTGAGATGCAACGGGAACCAGCACAGAGCGAAGATCAGGACCAGGCAGAAGACGGCTTTGGCCACGTCTCGACGCTTCGGCGAGGAAAGCGTCGTCATTAGCGTCGCTGTCAAGGTTATCCTTGCCGTCGTTACCGTCCGTCGTGGACTTTAGCGCCATATTGAGCCCAACCTGCTTCAGGTGCTCACTTAACGCCACCCGCAGACTTCCCTCGCGGCGTCGGAGCATTTCGCAGGTCATCAAGCTGTAGAAGATGGCAGAACACGCCAGGGGGACGCAAAAGTAGAAACCAAACAACCACCAGTCCTTGACGTCCCGATAGAACTGAAACACAAGCCGGACCCGCCTGTAAGTGACTTTTACTTAACCCTCAGGGTATGTTGTGGGTTGAATTGACCGATTTGAAAGTTAAAGTTGGGGGAATTACATGAAAAAGTTTCTGAAACCTTTGGATATTCACACATGACTCTGGGTCAAAATGACCCGAGAATTTTATACTTTTTTCTGAGCAGAAAAATGAATTATAAGACTAGCTAATTTACGGGATTACACACTGAAATGTTTCTAAAACCTTTGGATAATTACCCATGACTGCGGGTCAAAATGACCCCGGAATATTATTGCTGTTTTGAGCAGAAAAATTGATTACAAGACTTGTTAATTAGCGGGATTCCACACAAAAATGGTTCTGAAACTTTTGGATCACTACACATGACTCCGGGTCAAAATGACCCATGAATATTATTGCAGTTTCTGAGCAGAAAAATGCATCACAAGACTTGTTAGTTTGCGGGATTATGCGCAAAAATATTTCTGAATTTTTTGGATGATTACACAGGACTCTGGGTCAAAATGACCCCAGAATATGATTGCTTTTTCTGAGCAGAAAAATGAATCACAAGACTTGTTAGCAGGATTACACACAAAAAAGTTTCATAAACTTTTCAATAATTCAACATCACTTTGGGTCGAAATGACCCAAGATTATTATTGCTGTTCTTTGCAATGGAACACAACAGGAGATTTCATATATTCTCGAGAATTAATTGAATGATCAACATTTCCACATACAAAAAAAATTGGCATTGAGTGAGTATGAAGTGAATACCTTACCGTCATGAAGGGCGACGTGGGCTGGAGCATGCAGGTCGTCATGGTAACGTTGTTATACTGGAAGGCGA